>NW_024496525.1:17255101-17689884 GCF_017590055.1 Onychostruthus taczanowskii | reverse complement strand
CCCGGTGCCAACGGCGCTGGGATCGGGAGCGCGCGCGGGGCGGCTGCCGTCCCGCCGCTCCCGGGCCGGGTGAGCCCCCCCGAGCCGTGCTCGGTCCCGGCGCCCCGGGAGGGCGCTCCGCTGGTTGCGAGGCCGGGCAGGCGGCGGGACACGCGAAAGCTGCGCCGGCGTCCCCGTTATCCCCAGGGGCGGGCGGGAGGACGCCCCGTCCCGGCCGAGTGATAGCGCCGGGCGGCCGGTGGGGAGGGACGGGCGTTCCTGCCGAGCGCCACCGCTGCCGGCTCCGGGAAGAGCTGCGGGGTCCCGGGCCGCGCTGCCCGCAGCCGGCGGGGCACAGGGAGGACCGCGGAGGCTTTTGCCAGGGGAGAGGGCAGGAAGGTCGGGCAGGAAGGTAGGGAGGGTTTTCGGGCGTGCTCATGGCCAGGGTTTGGGTCGCAGCCGTGGGAAATGGAGCAGGGCAGGACGCGCCGGCGCCGGGATGCGCGGCGCGGACGGAGGCAGAGCCCCAGCGCGGCGGGGTGGAGCGGGCCCGGAGGCGCCGTGACCGGGGCATTCCCGGGAGCGGCTGCGGGAGTCAGCTCCCAGCCCGGCAGGGCAGCCGAGCCCTCAGCGCCCCGAGGCTGGCGGCAGCCGAGCTGTGTTTTCCAGGAACAGCAGCTGTGCCGGGAAAAGGTGCCGCTAGCGGCCCGCAGCTGTGCGCTCGCCGCTCTGTAGGGGTGCCCACAGCGCGGGGTAGCGGTTCCCTGGAAAAGCTGCCTTGGGCTAATTAAAGAGGAAAATTGAAAACCCACTTGGCCGGAAATGCGAATAAATAAATAATGTGTATTTGGAGCCTCAGTGCGGGGGAAGAAGGATTAAAACTTCTGATAACGCATGTTTGTGAGTTGGTTCTACTTTTTTCCCCGGAGTTTAAAGCTCTAGAGCCAGAATTTTATCGAAAATATATGTGCGCGTGTACCGTTATTTTTATGGATATACTGGGAAATTCTGCCTTTGAATTTAGTTATTCCTTCTATTGTGTCTTCTAAACAGTGTGCTTTTAAGAAGCTTAAGTCTTGTCAAAACAATCCAAGAAAGCAATTTTTTTTTTCAAGAGATAAAAGTAACTCCAGAAAAAATGTAATAACTTATTTTTTTCTGGAAAAAAAAAGTTTAAAAAGTATTTACGTAGTCGTGAATGTGAAGTGTTAAAGCTCTCATCTGGGAAATAGATTTTGTGACCATAAGAGCTGCTCATCTGGAAAATAGATTTTGGTACTGTTTTAGCACAGAAGAGTTTCCATTCTGAATGATTTCTGGTGTGCTTCAGCATGGAAGAATATTGATTGAATTATATAATTTTGTTTCCTAAAATAGTTATTTTTGTAAAATATCTGCCTGTATTTATATAATTAATATTTATAATTATTTTTAATAGTTTTGTGTGCCTCCAAATGTTCCCCAGTATGATGTTAGGAAACAGAAGTGAAATTCTTGTGTGTCTCTGGTACACTGCTTCTCCCTCCCCTCAGATCACATTCATTTTTACAGGGAGATGCTTGTGTTGTGTGGTTTGTGTTTGGTTATTTTGTCAGGAACAGTCAAGTATTGACTATTTCTTGTCTTGAAAATTACCAGTGTTTCTGTGTAGGGTGAGCTTTAAGTAAGGTTGTGTTTTGCTGTCTTAAGGTTAGTTATTGTGGTATAGTTTTTAATTTTGCTGTTTAAGGAGACTTTGGTTGTGGTTGGTTTTTTTTTTCTTCTTATTCATGCTTTCAGTCTTAGAAGTCTCTGTGCAACATCCCAGTATTTCTGGATCATACAGTTTGCATAGCTCCCAGATTTTTTTTATTGGATGTACTTCAGTTTTTCCATTTAGTACCTAAACTCTGCTGTGTACAGATGACATTTACACATGTTTCTGTGTATTGGGAAATGAGTGTTCTGCCCTGCTCTGCTGGCTCAGGCCTCAGGGATGTTGAGGTCAGCTGTAGTGTTTGTGTAAATGTTTTACTAACTCGATCTCAAGTTAACTTTCAACTTCTTGAAGTTCATCCTGTGTAGTTATATAAGCATGTTTCACTGCTTGTATTGAGTAATGATAAACTCAAATTTGAATAAAACAACTCGATTGGTATTTGATGTGCCTTTGTGACCTTATAATTTGCCTGATACACAGCCCACTCCTGTTAGCTGGCAGCGAAGGTGAAGAAGGGCAGGCCAGTGTCTCTTGCCATGGTGCTCTGAAGGAGGTTTTCATTAGGAGTGGAATAGCTGTTGCTTCCATCCTGCTTCAGGTGCGTGCCTGACGTCTTCATGGTCCGTGCTGACTATTACTGCTCCTTTGGAAGGACAGTAACTGAGCCTGTTGATGGGGAACTGTAGGCTTTACCTTGCTGAACTGCTTCATGCTTTAATAAGCTTGTGCTCACATAACAGTTACCCTGTTTTCTCCTTTCTGTTTATTGTTTTTTATTTTTTATTTTCTCCACCCTATTGAGTTCTGATAGCAGCTAGGACTTTTAAGTTGTTTGAGAGGATCTGTTTTGAAAATATTTTTCCTTCTCAGTAACTTATGTCTTGTCTATTTCTACCCTGATTTTTTTCTTCCATACTTTTGATTCTGTCTTTCCAAATTCTTTTCCCATTTCTGTTATGCTCTGCTGATTTCTTTCTCTTGTCTGTGATTTCTTACTCTCCTCTGTTGTCATTCTTCTTGTGGACATTGATTTGCTAGTGTGCTTGATTAAATGGACTTCACCAGTCATTGAAGGGGCTCAGTGTACATTTTTCATTCTTAATGAGGGAGAAGAAAAATGAAATCCCATGGTGTTTGGTTGTGAGTTTGTTGTTTTTTGGGGTTTTATTTTTCCTTAGAAGTATAAAAGTAGAAAGAAAAAAAGTCAGGGGAAATGTAGAAAACAGAAAGTGGTGAATATCTGAGAAGGGATAGAGAAGAGAAGCTTTGTGGGGGAATTTTATGTGAGACTAAGGTTCTCGTAGGTCTGGTAAGGAAAGTGTGAGTTAATGATGGCAGTTGCTCAGATATTTTCGGATCATCAGAGATTCTGAGGCTTACATAACTGTCACATGTGCTGTTTGTAATAGGACTCTGGAGTTTGTTCTTAAGACAGGTGCTTGGGTTGTATTTGTGATAGTTAATTAAACAAAATCCTTACATTGCATGAGGATAAGAACACCTTTTTGGACCTGCTGGAGGGTGGCTCTCACTAAGGCAGGTTATGTTCTGTTAACACAGCGCAGCTGCTTGGATTTTCAGTGGCCCTCCTTGCTGTGATGAAGCAAACCTGGGTGATGCCAGCTGCATCTTAGTACCAATCCATAGCTACAAAACTGCCAAACTGCTTGGCTCTTCTCATCAAGCCTCTCCAGGAGAGCACTTCCTTACAGAACTACCTATTTACTCCTTTCCACACGTATATATATATATGTATGTATATATGTATACTGTAGAAATTACTGCAGCTGGAGTTGATGTGTCACAGACACTAGCCAGGGATGTTGCTTGCTAGTGGAATTGTGGTCAGATCTTTGCAGAGTGTGCTTCTAAGGCAGAGAGGATCAGGAGTCTCTGCTTCTGCCTGCATCTCTACTTTTGTTTGAAACAGCAGGATAAAAATAAAGGTCACAGCAGACAGGTGAGGTTGCCTATCTGCAGTGGGTCTGCACTCTGTGTGGCTCTGGAGTGACTTAGAGAGATGCCTGAGGAATGTGATGGTTTTTGCTGGGAATGGGTAAAAGTTAATCTCCCTTTGCTGTAACTGGGGACAAAGGTGAAGAATGGAAATAATAAAAGTCTTACAAGGGCTGAATCTAGGATAAAAGGTAGTGGAGTATAAGTGAGCTTTTTGGGTGTGGGAGGAAGGTGTGAGGAGATTGTTTAGGAATGAATACATGTAGGATAGAGACAGCAAGTAAAAATTTCAAGAGAATGAACATGGGGGGCTGAGCAGATTGCTAAAAGACAGTCAAATGTAAGAGCAAGCAGTGGGCAGGGGTCTTGGGCGCAGCTGATGAACTGCCATATAAAGTAGAATCTGCAGTGCTGTGGGTGGATGCATGTGTTACCAAGTGTCTGGAAAGTGATAAGGAGCTGTTGGCACCTTCTGTGTGCAGAGTGCTCTGTGTGTAGGTTGGTGCAGGCGATATTGCATATGGTGGGACATCTGGCCACATGCTCTTTTCTGCTGTTAAGCATGCCTAGGTATTGTCCTTCTTTTTACCTGGGCACCCCATGATTTCTGTGCCCATGTCTTTTATTAGCATATATTAGGAAAAATACAACTACATCCTCCCTTAACACCCATCCCTTTGCATGTATCTTGATATTCAATACTGTGTAACACAGCTTTGGGACACTGTTGTTAGAAGCTCTATAAGCAACCTGAATATTTGGGGCAACTGCTTTAGGTTTGTGAGAGTGTGTGGGTTTTGCTGTGATTTTTTGTAATTCTAAAAATAAAAACCAAACCAGAGAGACAGAAAAGAAAAATATGAAAAAATACGGAGAGGCGGAGCTCAGGTGCGCTTCAGTTCAGCCCCTCTGGTGCAGCTCAGGCTTTTCTCAGAGATGAGGATGCTGCTGGAGGGATATGCTTTCATTCTCTCTGTGTGCTAATTTCTCCCAGCAGCTGTTCTTAGCCTGAGATGAAATTCTCTTTGTTTGTGACTCTGAATAACACTTGTGTTCTGCCACAGCATCTCAAGTGTGTAAATGTTAGTGGTTCTGCCCAGAGTTCCCCTCTGGCAATGCTGCTTTTCAGATAATATTTGGGCTTTAGGGAGGATGCACTGGAGACTCTGAATGTTGAAAATCTGAAGAGAAATAAGAGAAGGAAATTGTCTAAAAGTCAAAACTAGAAATACTGGAAAGCAAACTACTCCATCTCTTCTGTGCTTGAGAAAGGGAGAAACCTTTACTCTGGAAGAACAAATTAGTTAGATGTAATTGTAGCACTAAATGCAAAAAAATAGCTCTTTTTGGATGAGGTGTTGAAAAGCACCTAAAGGGAGAATGTATGTGCACAGAATGATTTTTTTTTTTTTTTCTCTTCAGGACGTTCTGCAGCCCTGTGATTGCTGATACGTGCTTGACAGTCTCAAGGGCTCCTGGCAAGATGGCATCTTCCAGACTTCCTATCCTTATAGCATTGGCATTTTCCTCTTTGCCCTTTGTTCTTTCACACTCAAACAGGGAAATGTGGTTTCAGGATTTCTTTCCACCTAATGTGTGCCCTATAAATGCCAAAGCAAACACTTTTTATGGCATCATGTTTGACGCAGGAAGCACTGGAACCCGTATTCATATTTATACCTTTGTGCAGAAGAGCCCAGGTAAGACCCCCATGTATGTGGACTTAGATTCCAACTTCTCAAAACAGTTTGGTTTTTTTTTGCCAGCTCAGTATTTGGGAGCAGCTGAAGATATCTACAGTTTGTCCTTCAAATGGTCCTCCTGCTGGGGTTTGTTGTCCCTTTGTTGTGGTGTTTTGCTGTGTAAATACCTTTTTTGTAGGTCTTTTGAGTCTCAGATATACCATTCTGGGTATACTGGAGAATTCTAAATTTTCAAACATTTTCTTCTATGCAGCTGCTTAGAAGGAATATCTCATTGAGATGAAAAGTTACTTATGCTGGTTTTGTCAAGTTGCATGTTACCTTAAATTTTATCAAGAGATACTTGAATTCTGCATATGTTTATTCACATTTGAAGCAAATTAAAATCAGTAAATTAGAGAATTATTAAGTACTGAAGGTCTGAGCCATTTCCAGGGGAAGTGTGCTGAGATGCATCACACTCCAGTGTATCTAGTGCTCACATGGTGCAGAGGTGCCCAGTTTTGGCTGCACATGTGGCAGGATTCAGGAGGATGAATTATCTTGGGTACAGTGAGCCAGCAGGTTTGCAAAGGGTGAGGTCTGGTTGCTGGGACGTATTCCTTATGTGTCTTTGCATGACTTCATCCATGGTTTGGAAGGACTGTACAAGGTCCAGTTCTGTTGGACTCAGCCTGGCTTGCAATATGGAATACTCAGGGATAGCTTCTACACCCAAACTGCTCTGGGAGCACTGGTCAAACTTGTTTGGCTTCTCAGCCAAGTACTTGAGCACAGTCAGCTCCATTCTATCTGAGTTGGGTGAATCACCTGAGGATAACTGAGTATTGATGGTGTGTGTCTTAATATGCGCTAGCATTTCACAATTACCTTAAGAACAGAAAGGGAAAGAAATTTTATTAAGAATAGATGACAGCTATGCTGCATTGTTGTAACTTACTGTAGTTCACAAATGCTAAATGAACATACTTTTAATTATAACAACATGTTATTAATAAATTGTTTGTGAACTTGGAGGGTACAAGGGCAAATTTCTGCTAAATATGTTCCTGAAGTGAAGGAACAAGGCTTGTTTCGGGAGGGGAATAATCTTGTTTGCAAGGACAATCAAGGATAGTAACTTCACAGGAGTTGAGAGCAACCTTTTGGGAATTAAATAATAAGATTTGAGTTGTTGACTGGATCATGTAATATTTTGTTTGTGCAGAAAACCTGCCAGAGGTGGAAGGGGAAATCTTTGAGTCTGTGAAGCCAGGTCTGTCTGCATATGCTGATCAGCCTGAAAAGGTAGGACTGGCCTTTGTTCCCTGGGAGTTGGTCGTGCTTCTGTTATATCATTAGATTATACCAAGTTCAAGTATTACTGATTGCAATTGCAAAAAGTCAAGAAGAAATGTGAAAGCTCTGCTGCTGTCTCTCTAAACCTGTTCCTCTGCTTTTGTGAGTTAAGTTCACATGGTGAAATAGGAGTTGGTGTTTTACATATTTCATCAGTGGAACAGTGGATTAATTAATTGCTTAAATGTTTATACAACTAGACTGTATGCCTTTGAGAATTTCAAAGGCAAAGTGATTTTTGTCTCCAGCAGCATCCATATTCAGTGTTTATTTCCTCTGCAGCTACCCCAAATATCAGTAAATGCATACTCTGTCTCATTTACAAATCATTTTCTCAGTTCTGAAGTAAGCTGCCATTTTCAAGACCCCCTGTGCTGACAGGAAGCTCTTTCACAAACTAAAGGAGGTGCCAGAGAAATGATAGATTAGATCCACTCTTTTGTGTGCTTTAGCAGCCTTGAAGTTGGGGGCTAGCATTATGGGGATTTCAGGTTTCTCATTTTGCTCAGTTGGATTCTATGCTACAGGAATTTGAGTGTGACACTTTATGGAAGAGTAAATGGTTTTGGGATTTTTAAAAACGTTTATAAGATCACCTGTTATTCCAGTAAAATTTGTTTGTTGGGTAGGAGAGGAGAGCTCAGCCCAAAAGAAATTTCTAGGCATTTCACAGGAGAATGTTTATTGCTAATGCAAAACGGTGATTGTTAGAGCAGTGGAAATAATTGAGAGCCAGCAGTGATGTCTGTACCTTGTATGGTAACCATTGCACAGCTGGCATTTTAATTACAATATTTGCTATGGACACACTTGGAATTCTTATGTTGCATTTAATGAAATCGACAGCTATTTCCCCTTGCTGTGGTAGCCTCAGTCAGTAATTGCACCATTGAGTTTCATCATACTGCAAGATGTTTAGGTTTGTCAGGTAATCTGTTCCCTCACCTCCCTCCATCCTTTCAAAAAAATACCTTCCACAAACAATGATATTTATATTCCCTAAAATATATTTGTGAATACATCTTTCCTTCCAATGCAGACATTCTGTTTAATGTTTTAATGAGATGTCTGGCATGGTTTTTGTACTTATTTTGGGTGTGGGTATCTTCTGCTAGTGAATACTGTTCTCAGAAGTTTTGAGGGGAAACTGAGAGGCCTATTCTCTGATGGGCTGTAGGAGGAAACCATATAAAAATATATTTTTCCTTTTAGGGTGCTGAAACTGTCAAAACATTACTGGACATGGCTGTAGATGCTGTGCCACCTCATCTCTGGAAAAAGACCCCAGTAGTGTTAAAAGCCACAGCTGGACTTCGCTTGCTGTCGGAGGAGAAAGCTCAGGCTCTGCTTTCAGAGGTAGCATAAGTTGTTTTGGATGCACTGGTATTGTTCTCCCTTTTTAATCTTTTTTTTTTTTTTTTTTTTTTTTCCATTCTGTCCAGCATAAGAGAAATTAATCTCTGAAAGAGACTGTAATCCCACAATAGGTGAAACTCAGAGTATCTTGTCTGGTCCTTCAGTCCTGTGTCTTGCTGTGGTGGAAGGCATGGAGAGAAACCTGCAATACTTCTTTTCTTTCTTTCCTAGCCCCTACTCCACACACTTGCCTTAGTTTCTACTGCTGTGTAAAACAAAACTTTGTCACCCTCAGAGCACAACAAGACTCTAAAGACCGTGAAATCTAATCACTGTTTCTTTCCTCAGGTGAAAGAAGTCTTTGAGGAGTCACCATTCCTTGTTCCAGAGGACAGTGTTGGCATCATGGACGGATCTCATGAAGGTGTGTTACAGGAGGGGTAAAAAGTAAAAGCCAAGAGATATGGGGAAAAGGGGGATATCTTAGGAACATGAGAGAGAAAGAGAAATGGTCCCTAAGCAGAAAAAAGGTTTCTGGTTCTGTTTGAAACAATGCAATCCTGCCTTTTTGAGGTGCTGTTCATTACTTGGTCACCTGTTGTGCTACATATGCAGATACACTGTCTCCATCTCTCTGGGTGCCTCCCAGTGAACCCCGGCCAGCCCCGGGTCGGCAAACAGCGGGGGGGCAGCCCCGAAGTGACCGACAGCGGGGGAACACTCTCTGGTGCCCCGAGGGTACTGAGGGCAGCTAGGCTAGTCACCTTTGCAGCAGAAGAGACACTGGAGACATCGGTGGAGGGTAAAGGCCGACTCTGAACAGGGGGCCAGTCCAAGGTTTATTCGGAGCTCCCCAGGGAGCCCCACTCCTCAGGGGTGCGCCGTGCTCAGAGCAAGACAAAGGAATCTCAAGGTTACATTTAAAGGGGGGGAGGACACCGAGGGTAGATACATTTGCTGACCAATAGGGATGCACCCTTAGGGATGTACATTTGGGATAGTGTATAACATCATCCTTGGGGGGCTGACCCCTGGCTTCGGGCTAATCACTCGACGGCTTTGACCAAAGATCTAGATAGAGGGGATGGGATGCTGAGTGACTGACACAGAGCCAGGGCGAGGATTTGGGGGATGATCTCAACACAGGAGAATGGTTACACAGGTAGAGGAAGGGGGTACAAAAAGGGGTGCATCATCTGGGGAGAATAAGGGGATACAAAATCAGAACTATTACAAAGTATTACAAAGTATAAAAGCACACTGCAACAATACACAAAGAGATTTCACAAGTTTCAGAACAAAACTCTGTCTCAGCAATAAGTATTTCCTGATGCAAGCTGAAGTCTGCTCCTGGGAACTGGTGCAGAAGAGGTGGTGTCCACCTGTGAAAGGCTACATGACAATATATAGCAAGCTGGGAAGCTTATGGAAAGTGCCTTGTAAATTCTGCAATATTAGCATTAAAATAACCTATTATGATCAGCTCATCAATTTTCAATCTAAAATCAGGAGGATTATGAATATTAGAGAAGAATGAAGGATAATTGGCAAGTATTAAAAACAGATAACTAAATAATAAAATAGCAAGTTATAAAATATTCTGTTGGGAAAAATACTGCTAGTAAAGTAGCAAGCAAGTACAGTAAAATACAAGAAAATGTGAAATATGTTGTAGGTTTGGAGTGAGCAATGATTTTGCAGTGCAGAAAAAACACTCTAACATTCTGGCTACATATCCAGACATTCTCCAAGGTAGTATGGGCAAGTAATAATCATCTGTGTGGATGCCTGATGAAAAGAGCCATCCTATCATGTTACGTTCAGTTCAGAACTCTTCCTGATGGCAGATAAATTGCCACTTTGGAAGGTGTAGAAGGAAAGCAAGAATTATCACAGCGCTTAAACAACTAATAAATGGAGAAAGATTAAAGAACAAGATCTGTCCATATGGGCCGAGAAAAGGGGAAGTATCATAAAGTCTTCAAGTATTTGATAAGTGCATAGTTTGTCACTATGGATTAATGGGTGAATTGCACAGTAGGAAGAACTGTTGTATTGACAGGGGGCAGGACCAATGAGGCATAAGAGAGCACAGGGTAGCCTGCCAAGTTTATTTAAAATCCCTACCTCTTCTACTGTCACATTTGGGTGAGAATCATGTAAGTGTCAAGCAAGCCACTGGAGTCAAAGGAGCTGTTTGTGTTTTACTGGTTGCTCTGTCTGTAGTGTAATTATAGAAACCTTAAGATTAAAACAGAGTGGTGTGAATGCAGTTTTCAGATCAGGAATTGAAATGCTGGTTTGCAAAAACAGGCACAAGGAAACTTGTGCATTGTGTCAGCTCATTACTTCTTTGTATGTTGTTTGGATAATAGATATGATTTATGTATGCTGCAGTTGCATGGATATTACAAAGTCCTACCTATTTCAGTTCATGAGACTTGTATGAATCAGTAATGCATAATATAATTTAATTATGAGTTTGAATTAATCTCTGAAGTCTGGGGTGGTTGGGTAAACTAGTAATGACCTCCAGGTAAATAAATAACCTCTGGAGGGCTGGTAACAGTGGGCAGGAGATTGTGGGAGTATTTAATGGTGACTGGTTTTTTTTTTCTTTTTTCACTCATTGCAGGAATTTTAGCCTGGATCACTGTGAACTTTTTGACAGGTAATTAATGCTGTATAACTACTCTGAACTTGAACTTGAGTAACTTCTGTGGAGGTGGTCACCCTAAGCTCCTCTGCCTTGGCCATGCTTTTCCTTCCTGCTCTCTCACCAGTGCTGAAGCAGTGGATTGCCTTGGGCAGACTGTGTTCCCGAGTCTGTAGTAAGGAGGATCTTAACCCTGAAGGTGCCAGAATTTACTGAGATCTTGGAGGCACTGGCAGGCTGTTTTCCCTAACGTGCTTTGGGGAGTGGTACTGCTAATGTGTGGGAAACAAGGCCTTGCAGTGTTCTTCATCCCAGTGTGAGCTGTGCAGCTACAGAGGTGTTGCAGGGCCTGGTGCCTCGGCACTACTGGCTCTAAGAGCTTCTGGAGTGCAATCTAGTGAAAAGAAAATCAGTACTCTGGTAGATAGATGAGCAAGCAAAAAACTGCTCTGGGTGAAGAGAAATTATAATAGCTGGTTTGGTTCTTACTGCCCTTCCCTTCCCCTACTGCTTTTGGCCAGCTATATGGTGGTTACAAAATTTGTGTAATCTCCCTGACAGTCTTCTGCAGGAGATACTTTGTCTCTTACTTTCAGCTTTTGCTTGATACCTGGAGATTTATCTGCTTTTGTCTCTTTGGAGGAGAGATTGGAATCAAGGAAGAAAGTCTGTGAACCATTCCGTAATACCTTCTGTTTGCCTGCCTGTTCTCTCTGAGGTTTTTCCTTTGAAGGGCAGCTCAGCCCTCCTCGTATTGCTGTGATACTGTGATCACCCGGTGGCTGCCTGAGCATCCACACAGTGTCTGCATTTCAGCGTTTGTGCACTTGGGGCTGTTCTGAGCACGGTGTTGTTTGCAGGGCAGCTGTCTGGCCAGAACCAGCAAACTGTTGGGATTCTGGACTTGGGAGGAGCCTCAACCCAAATCACATTCCTGCCACGGTTTGAGGTGAGGAGTGGTTGAAAGTGCATGGGTTGGGACGTCAAGGCTGGTGCAGAGACCTGAGCCCTGCTGCACTCTCTGGTACCACTTTGTCAGCAGTGGCACAAGCAGAACATCCATGGTTTACAGAACATCTGTATTTCTGTTCCCTTTGAGATCAGCAGCTGGCTGATAGGCACTTGCAAACACAGGAGCCTGAATCATGAGGAAATAAAAAGAAAACAAATGAGTAAAACCAAAAAGAGACAACTTTGTTTTCTAGACTCAGGCTGGGAAAGCCTCATTAATGTTGATATTGGTGTGTATTCAACAAATGTAGAACATTTCTAGGTAGTATTCTTTAATATTAGAAGAAATGTCGGGACTGGTCTATTTTTTGTTCCCCATTCCAGTCTGATGACAGATCTTCACTAAGTTTTGGAGGCGAGGAGTGTTGTATAGGGTAAATTTCTCTAATAGAAGCACAGTCAGTCCTCTGTTTTCTTATCAATTTCTTCTCATTCATTTGAGCATTCTGCTCTCTGTCCCTCAGACACCTCTGCTGGATCTCTTAGTAGTTCTATAGCTGTTTAGAAACAGTTTGAACTGGGACCCAAGTGTGCAGTTTGCATGAGAAAATTACATTCTGTACCTTCATATTGCGATGTGTTTATATCACTCTTTCTGAAGGAGTAATTTCTTTAACTTTTTCTTTTTAATAGAACTTGAGATTCTCAAGGGATGTTTGGTGACCACAAAACACATGGCTTTCACATCAGGATATTTTGATTCTGCAGTTGTGTGTTGTGTTGAAACATGACATGCAACCTTATCCTGCTCAGCAAAGCCTCAAGTGTACTGTGGGCTTGTCCTCTGTTTTGTGTTGATAACACCTGCTAAAATGGGCAGTGGACCAACAGGAAAGGGCGTTGCATGTCAGGGTTTTGGAGAATAAATAGAACTGTGAAATAGGCTGAACTGCAGCTCAGGATTCAGATGTCCCCTTCCAGCCTTGCAGGAAAAGTCCTGGAGTGTTTGCTGCAGATCAGGACTAATGGTGTGAATTTGTAGGGCAGTGTGGAGTCAAGGTTCATGCTGTACACTGTCTGCTTCTCACCTGTGTTGTCAAGTTCAAATAAATAAGCTTAGTATGTTTTTGGGAGTTGTTCCCATCTGACAGAATTAGCAAGGTTACATCCCTTTGATTTTTGGAGATTCTTCCTTCCTGCAATCCAAGGCAGTCACATGCCTGCTCTTATATTAGTTTTAAACAAAATACTGTAATAGTAAAAGATTCGTTAATTCAATATTAATTACAAGCAAGTAGAGAACATATAATGATAACTGCATGGAGTTGATTTTAATTTCATGGCATTATTGCCAAAGCTAAAAGCAACTGAAAACCAATCATAGTAATTATGAAATTGTCCGTCTGGTGTCTGTCTCATTTTTGTGAAAGTAGGGCATGAGAAAAGACAATTGTTTTCTCCAAACTAATTTTTTTTTTTTAGGATCTCTCCTTTAAATAGTTTTTGTGATGTAAGGTTTAGAAACAGAACTCAAAATGTGGCAGTGTGTGTGTATGAGGTCAAGGATGTGACTGCCATTTCAGAGATAATCGACTTAACACCCAAAACAAATTTTGATTTGTATTTGCTCAGGAGAAGCTCAGGCTGAATACCGTGAAATTCCTTTCAGCTTTGAGCAGGCTTCTGTCTAGGACTCTGGAAAAAATAACCCAGATCTGGATCCCTTACTTGCATGGTAACTGCAGGACTGTGTAGCTTCAGTTCTCTTGGAGAGTCTGCTGCTTGGCCCAGAATAACAGTGAATGATAAAGTGAATGAAAGTGCACAAAGCCAAGAAGGGGTGGGAGAATGAGGCCATGAGGAGAGGAGAGACAAAAACTGAGACTGACAGCTTAGGAAGTGGACACAAAGAAACAGTAAATGATTGCTGAAGCAGTTCAGCCTTGCAAGAGTGTGAGTTAGTCTGTCAGGAAGCTAGGGCAGGGTACCAGTGGGATGGAGGTGTGCACAGAGAGAAGACTGAGAGGAAAAACTGGAGTTGGTGAGACAAGAGGCTAATTTAGGAGAAGCAGCCCTGAGACTGGGAGTGAGTGGTCACAGTGTTTCCTTGAGTACCAGCAAGACAATTGACATGGTGAAAATGGGGCCTATACCTTGTATTTTTAATTCTTCTGAGTACCTCAGTTTAGGTGCCTAGTGTGACTTGAAAAAGTTCATAGCACTTATAGTGCAGCTGATTTCTGATAATGGGGATGGGGACTCTCTACATGCAGAGTAACATGTAAGTACTCTAGAAAAATTCAGGTTACCTGAATTAGAAAGTGTTTTCATCCTGATCTGTTGTGCTTCCCTGTTATGCATTGAAGTAGCACAAAGATGCATATAAATAAAATCAGTGCAGATATTACAGCAGTGGCAGCATTGGAAAGCTGTACTTTGTTTTCAAAGCAGATCAGATGAGTGTGCACTAAACTGTATGGGTGTATCTGTGATATTACATTAAAGTTGGTTATTCTTCATTGCATAATATAAACTAAAACATTTTTTCTTTTAATTAACTTCTAGGAAACTCTGAAGGAAACCCCTGAGGATTTTCTTACCTCATTTGAAATGTTTAATAGCACGTACAAGCTCTATACCCACAGGTGAGGAGCAAAAGACTGCTATTTGCACTGGGGAAATCAGCCCCTGAGCTAACAGCCACATCATCCTGGTACCAGCAGCAGACACCATGACTTTTATACTACTTATCTGCATGGAACAGTAGAAGTGGAACATGACATTAGCTGGCTGGAAACATTCCAGGATCATGGTTAATGTCACTGCAAGGGAATATTAGGCAGTCTGTCAAATGAAGAGACAAGCATTGTGAACCCGTATTTAAGGAAAAGAATTCTTATTACTGGATTCAAGCCAAATATTCTGAAACAAGCAGAAAGGTAGATATTGTGCCAGTAGTCAGAACTAAAAACAATCACAGATTTGGGAAGAGGACTTGCCTGAGACATAGTGGAGTGAACATTACCATCTCAGCCAGTTATAAAATCTGCTTATTTGACAGCAGAGCTGGCCTAATAGTCATCCTCTCCTATCCTTACATTTGCTGATGTAACTGATTGCTGTAGTCATTGATACAGTCCATTAGAGCACCTGAAATAATTGAGATTGAAAAATCATCTCCTAAAAATTGAGAGAGACCTGGAGGTTAGTTTAACTCTGAATATTCTGAAAACGTTTAAAATGACATGACAAAAGTGGTAAGTGGACAAACACAGAGATGGAAATGAAAGGGTCAACAGGATTTTAATCTAGCTGTGTTTCTGCAATGTGTGATATTCTCATAAGCACTGTTCATATTCTAGCTTATAATGAATGTAGCAGCTACCTATGGAGTCAAAACAGGTGAATTTCACACAAAGCCACAGTTCCTGTTTTGTGGGAGGTTCTGCACTCTGCCCTAAGAGCACATAGTTTGTGTGTGTTACATAAGAGTGGCTGCCCTATTCCCATGCACTCAGCACATACCCTTCTTCCTCCCTCATTTTTAAGGTGGTGCTTTTTTGCTTTTCATGATCATCTTGTATAAATGACATATCAGCTCTAACCACTTCCTGTAGTTTTACATTCACCCATTTTACAACTCTTTGTATTTCTTGGGTTTGTGTCACTCTTTGGCCCTCAGGGTTGTTCTGGCAAAGAGAACTCTGTTTTAGAGAGGGAGCCTTGTGGGAATCAGAGGAAGGAAATTTGGTTTGGGTGTTCCAGGACTTAGGAAGAGGGCTATGGTTAAAGCATACCAGATGTGCAGGAATCAAGACTATAACATCTGTCTTTTGTTGTTGACAGCTATTTGGGGTTTGGGCTAAAAGCTGCAAGACTGGCAACGCTTGGAGCTTTGAACATGGAAGGTATGTTAATATACTAAAATGTTTATGATTTATGAAGAGATGCTTAGACTTAGCCTTGTGTCAGCAGCCCATTTCCTGTGTGTCCTCACTTCTGTATCTTGTGCTTTTCTATGTTGCTGATGGTATATATTTGTCTGAAAACAGCTACTACTTGTTAAGGGGTTGTCTTGTGAGACAGCTGCTTTTCCCTGTTTTTGAGATCAGCCAGCAGTGACATTCATGTGCAAATTCCAGAAGTGCTCATGTGGGAGCACGCAAACACCATGGCCAGCCACAAACACACAGCTTTACAAGCATCCACAGAAGCATAAGCAGCATGAACAAATCCTTTTCCTTAGGGTTGCTGCTTAGGCCAAACCCACTTTGTAGGCCACTCTGGTACGTGCCTGGCCTGTGGTGTTCCCCAGGCCTGTTGTGTGCACTGCCTAGTCTCGATGGAAGCCCATGAGCACATCATGTGCTCTCACTCAGTAACCTGAGTGCATACAAGCATTCCTGAGTCTTTGCAGTCTCTCACCCAGAGCTTGGGCCTTTTGTCTAGTCTCTGGCCAGGACCTGGGGTCTTTCCACCTTCTGGATTCTTACCTGACAGCTAAATGGACTTGTGATAATTACTGGAATGTACTCAAATCAAAAATAGTTGGGAGTAGGGATTAAGAAGAAGATAGGACAGACTGCAGTGATTGGTCACAAGGCTAAGACAGAAAAGCACATGGATCAGCTGCCTGCTTACTTGTGACTGTCTTCTTTAACAGTCCCCTCTGGTTTGCCATAGTTGCACTTCCCTGATCTCTTAATTCCCTCTTTTCCCAGCCTTTGAGCCTTTCCCTAAGCATCCCAAAGCAAATTTTGCTGTCCCAGAGTCTGCCTCAAGCATACTGTTAGAAGTTTGCTTTTCCTGTGAGACCTGTGTGTGCAGCAATTATCATGTTTTCTGCTTATCAGTTACAGTATTTCTGGTTGAACCCCTCAAAGGTAGATTCAGTGGATCCTGTAGTGGCCACTGATCTCTGTCTTAGGAGGTTTTGTCTTCATTGCTCAGTTGCTTTCTTTGTCTTGGTTATCTGCTGTCATTGGGGTTTGTGCATCTGTGTGTTTGTCACCTCTCATTTCTTGTCTTTTGTGGTGAATAGCCATTATCCAGATACCCTTGTACCATTTATCTCATTAAGAAACGACAAGCCTGGCTGCTCTGCTGTTTGCAGGACAAAACGGACACAATTTTTCCAGACTTGAGACTGGTCCTTAATTTGTAATCAGTTAGTGCCCCATCCATCAATTCAGATTTTTGTACTTTCACTTAAAGACTTTAATGAAGATCTTCCAGCCTTTTCTGGTTCTGCATATTGATTTATAGCTATGTTAAGTTCTATGCTTTCTGTCTCTCCTCTCTTTCCAGTTGTGGATGGACAAATGTTCCGCAGTTCTTGTTTGCCTAAGCAGTTGGAGGCAGAGTGGCACTTCGGGGGAGTGAAATATCAGTATGGTGGCAACAAAGAAGGTAAATTAAGGAGACTTGTTTCTTTTACAATAAGTCTTATCTCCAGAATCTGAGTTTTTTCTTGTCAAATATTTCCTCAGTTAACTGATGATGATTGGGGTATAAAGGATATCTGTCCAGTTGCAAAGGTTGACTTCTGAGAAATCCAGATTAAAATCTGAAGCTGTAAGAGTAGCTGACCTGTACCCCTGTCCTCTGACTGTGATGTCTTATTAAAAATCATACCTTTATAGGAAATGTTTAGAATTACTTGTGCAAATAAGAGAGGTTTTTCTGAGGCTTTGAGCAAAGTGCAAAAATTCTGTTTGTGTTAGGGTACAAACATTTTGGCCTATCAGTTAATCTCACTTGTGGAGCTGTTTCTTAAGTCTCTAATAATAATAAGTCTCTAATGCTGCGTGGAGAGGGTGAGTCTGCTGCCATCATAGACTTGAACAGATTGAGGAACATGAGAGCTGAATTGCAGATTTGGTGTGTGTGGAGTAGGTTGATAAAATTACAATGTGATGGGGAGAGAAATCAAGGTTTTATCTAACAAGTGGCAGCAAATGTAGAAGATTCTGCTGGCCACAGAACATGTCAATGGGAGTTTTGCCTGACATGGAAGTAGTTTGTGTGGCCCTTCTTTCAGACACAGCAGTGATCTACTCTAACCAGTTCTACTTGATGAGGGGCTTTTAGAGTCCTTGCCTGTATGTAGATGCCATGTTGGATTACAGAAGGGACATCTAAGCTCTTGTTCTGATGCTTTAATCTCTGCCTCTTTAATTTTTCATCCTTTTGCCACTATTTCTTCCATCTCGCGCATGTTCTGTGGCTCACCCTGTCCATGTTTTTCCTGACAGGAGAAACAGGATTCAAGCCTTGCTACTTGGAAGTACTCAAGGTTGTCAAAGGGAAACTTCACCAACCAGATGAGATTCGTGGAAGTTCCTTCTATGCTTTCTCCTATTACTATGATCGAGCAGCTGACACCAACCTAATCGGTAAATTTGGGATAATCTACTACATGTGAGCATGTCATCCAGAAGGTAGACAGAGGAACCCTGGTGGCTGGAGCCACGGGAAGCAGAGGAAAGCAGTGTTATTGAGAAAGAGGAGATACACAAAATACCTCGAGGGAATGACAGATGACTGTCACTGCAGTTTGGTGTTCAGTACATGAAATATGCTCAGGGCTCATTACACCTGCAGCTCTGTCTTCTGTTCCAAGCAGGTCTCACTCCTAGTGCAGCATCCTTGAGTTGCACTCTAGGGTCAACTTGGATAAAGAATGCAAATGCTGTCAGGTCTGTGATGATGTTTTCTCACATCTTTTTCAGATTATGAACGCGGAGGTGTTTTGAAAGTGAGAGATTTTGAAAGAAAAGCCAAAGAAGGTAATTGTCATGAGCTGGGAAACTGGTTTGGACAAGAAATAACAAAAATATGAATGTGTAGGCAGTACATAATGTGACTTGGAAGAAAAGCAAATTTATTTAACCTTTATTTCACTTACACCTGTCATGTTACTTTTATTAGTCAAAGACTCTAACTATTGCAGAAGACAATACTGATAGAGCAGTGAGGGGTTGGTGGCTTTACAGCTCTGTTCAGAAGGAGATAGTTCATAGAGTCACTACAAAAGAAAGTGAATTTGCTGCATCAAGAGCTTCTGTTAAACTGCAACTCTGAGTTTAAGAGAGCACTGAATTCTGTAAGTCTGTCACCTTAAATCCTGTATAATCTCTTAACAAAATGGAGGGTGAGTCTGACAGCCTCTTCCACATTCCTTTACCTTCCCCTGTCTTTTTTCCTGAATGTTTGTTCTAGTTTTGTACCTCCTGTGGATAAAGTGCTCCCACCTTGCCTAGCTGCTGATGGCTAAAAGCAAGTTACCTCCGTACTGTGATCATTCTCAAGACAATGAGGAGACCGTATTTTTCAGCAAAAGATGCTTAATTATGTAGTTCAGGACTGACCTTTTTCCTAAAATAAGGCCTAAATTTTAGTGATTTTTCAATTATCTCCCTGGTAACTTGGATGATTTTGAATAGAGGGATTAGGCTCTAAAGTTTGAGTGTGGGTTGGTTGTTATTTTTTCCCTAGTGAGAGAGCTTATTTCCGAAGACGTAGCTAAGATCTTACCTAACATTATCAAACCACTTACTTAGCTTTAGACCATCAGGAGATCAATTCTGTGATCCTGATCTAATTCTTCTCTATCTCATTTCAATAGTAGAAGGATGCTCTTCATCTTTTCTTAGAAGGAAGTGAACTCTGCTCTTGCTGCTGGTAGAACAGGGCAGTGACAGAAGGTCTAGAAAATGATGCTTAATGTAAATTCATTTCCCAGTCACTGTCACCCTGACTATGGAATCTTGACTTAGCTGCAGTGAGGGAGTGGTTGGTTGGGCAACAGCCTCTTCCATTTCCTTGGACAAGTGTGGTTGGAAAAAATAAAATAAACTGCCATCCTAAAAGGTGTAATCCATTACTGGATCCATCCGTGGAGTAGAGATGGTGAAAACAAGTGATGCTGTGTTCTTGAAAAAATAATGTACCACCCTGCTAGCTATCAGTTGAGCAGAGGTTGTTCAGAAGAGCTGTGTGGATTATGTTGCTGCAATAAAAGATGTAGTTCTGATGGAGTTAAGAGAAACTGGAAAGTACTATATGGTTTATTCTCCAACCTTGTAGAACAGCTCTGTACTATGTGTCATGCATAACCACTAATAGAAGAGGGTGGCTTGTTTTAGTAAGCTTTGGCTTGAGTTCAGTTCAAATATACAATGTGGATAAAAGTTCTTATTTTCTTGAGATCCCTTTTTTTTTTTTCTTTTTTCCTTCTCTAGTCTGTGACAACATGGAGAGGTACAATTCAGCCAGTCCTTTCCTCTGCATGGATCTCACTTACATCACTGCTTTATTAAAGGAAGGTTTTGGATTTAGGGACAACACAGTCTTAAAGGTGAGAAAAAACAGTTAAATCCCTATCAATTAACATGCATTAGTTGATTTTTCTGACCAATTATCTACTGAGTCTTTCCAGATTTGTAACATGTAGTTGCTATCATTTGTGCAACTTATGAATCTAGAGAAGTGTCAGGAATAACTTGTTTTTCTTCCTTTATAGTTGACAAAGAAAGTAAACAACATAGAGACAAGCTGGACTTTGGGTGCTACCTTTTACCTGCTGCAGTCTCTGGGGATGACTTATTGACTTGTGACACTGCTGTGGACTTCAGCATTTCTGAAAATGCTGAGAAAGTAAATTGCAATCTCCAGGTATGGTGTTCAGCTGGGACTGGTCACAGAGCAGAACATGGACCAAAAATATATGACAGCTCTTTACCCTGGATTGGCATTGTGCCTAATGAGAGTATGATTTATAACTGTGATTGCCATAAATGATCCAGACTGCCTTAAGAAAGTCAAAAGGTCTAAATTCCAGCAGAGAATAAGCAAGGGGCTCAAAACCAGCTTTCACCAGCAAGTTTGTTCGAAGCACAGAGTTCCTGGATGTGGTGGCAGACTACAGACCCATGACTTCCCCTACACCCTTCTATTTTAAACACACATAACTTAAGTTTGCTTGTGAGATGTTAAATACAGAAATTAGAAATAGCATCAACAGTGATGCAGAGAAAAGTGAACAACTCTGGATGCTGTCAACCTCAATGTTCCAAAAATCCAGCTGCTAGCTTAGCAAATACATGGCAAGAATATTCCAGTCTTTCAAGAAGGGCCTGCTATAAGTACACTTTGGGCATGGTTTTGGGAAAGGTGTTAGCTAAAACATAGTAATTTGCCAAGCATTTTTTTTTTTAGGCAGTAGGCATTTCCTAAGCAGAATGTGTGCCTGTGTTTCAGTTTTGCTGCCTTTTCCAAGTCTGTGCAGCTACACCATACATCTGACTACCAGACTTGATAAATTTATTCATTTAGCATGTAGTCATAACACACAGTTGTGCTGGCACAACGAGGCAGCAGTGCCAGCTATTGAAACTCAACTGCCAGAAGAGCTTGTCACATTCCACCCACAAGGAGATTGCAGTCAGATGAAATGGCTGATCTGACAGCTCACTTTGCTGTGAGAGCCAGTTCTGTTTCTCTGCTCTCACCAAGGCACACCCATACCCTTCTTCCCTCTGCTGCTCCTCGGGTTCTTGTATGAACTGATTCAGGACACCTGAGCTGAGGTGGTGCTCACCCAAGAGTCAAGTCTGGTGCTATCCCAAGGACAGCAGGCATGGCACAGCCCAGCAGGACCTGCTGGGCTAGCGAGCGGTCTGAGCACCACAGTCCCTTTTGCTGGAGTGAGCTCTAAGGCGTGGCCTCCCATTTGAAACCCATCCATTGCCCTAAGTAAAAACAGCTGTAGAGACTTCTTCCACCCCATGAAATAACTGGCAGCTTGCTACTGTTTTCACCTCTTCAAGGAGTGTGTAAAGTACAGGTGCATTTTCCCCATCACAACAAAGAGGTATTACTCAAGTGACTAAGGGAAACTTCTGGCCACTGATGTCTTGTGATGAACATTTCCCTGGTGGGCAGTTGCAGTTATCCAACTGTCCCAGCTGCAGTTGCTCTAAAACACCTTTCTGTCAAACCAAAGACTGCCCTCACGCTGCCTTCTCTGCAAACTGAATTTGAAAAGAATTAGTAATTCCCAGCAAGGGGAGGACATAGTGCACTCATGTCTTCAGTGGTCTTGCCAAACAGTTTGGAGACTTAGAAATTTGCCTTACTGTGAACCATTAGTCCTTTTCCTCTAGTTAGCAGTGCAAGTTTGCCTGTGGCTGATTAAGCTACCGCTTCTCATATCTCAGGTTTTACAGCATGAGGGTGCAAGGCATGCTTTTGATTGAACAACTTCAATCAGCAACAAGAAGCCAAGGGTTGTGGATGGAGCCATCCATACTTATCACTGACACTTTGCCATAAATTCAGGCTGCTGTTTTGAAACAGGAAATGCTCATCCTACATGTGTACTCCTTACCAGAATCTGTTTGAGATCCACATTGAGAAATTCCCGTGTCGCACCAAAGTTCTGTTTCTTCCTCTCTAGAAGTTTCTGTGTGAACATGAAGAAAGTAATTGTGTCCTCTTCTCAACCATAAACATTTCTTATTCCTCTTCCTACTGTTGGCAAAACTTGGTATATGGTCTGGTCTGCAGAACAAGGTGACTGCAAATGCATTCATTTTGTCTTCAGTGAACACTTCTGTATTCTCATAAAACATGAAGTAGGATGCAGTGGTTACTGACCAGGCTGCATTATCCTGAGAACAAGCTAATTTAATAATCCAGAAATCATCTTCCAGTCTGAGCCAGTGCTATGACAAACTCTTACTGGATCTTGGGGCTAAGAGCTGGCAGCAGTGAGGCTGTTTTGAAGGTGGGATGCTCTACCTAAGGGAGAAGCAGCAGTGTTGTCTGCCCCCTGAAAACACACTAGCCCTAAGGAGGGCTTGAGGGTTGGGTTTTGTCTGAAGCAAGGAGGGGCTTGAAGAAGAGTACCATGCAGAGGAAGTTGTTTTTTCTGCATTCTTTTCCTCAGACTCTGGTACTACAAATGCTAGGGGGGAGCATCTGCTTCCCAGTACCAAAGTTGCATTAAATCTGAATGCTCAGGGCCTTCATTTGTCAGTGGCACAATTCATTAACTGAAGCAGAACTTCTGCTCTCTGTTACTGGTATGATCCTTCAGTTATGGGAGAAACAAGATCTCAATTAAAAGGTTTATTTTTGCAAGAAATTGTAGAATTGAGCCCCTGCTGTTTACATCTGAACCCAAGTGGGTGGGGGGATCTGGACAACCCCAGTCAAGTCCTCACACTTACCCTAGTGCAATGAGATTATTTATTAGCTAAACTAAAGAATAAGCAGCCTTTTAAGAGAGGAGCTCTACTTGCAGCCCTGATTTTTATCTCCTCCTTTGTAATGTCTTTGAGCCAGCCACTAACAAGAACTGCCTAATATGAGTGACTGCAGAAGCACAAGTAATGGCTTTCACTTCAAAACTTACATTTCATTCTTTCTGATGTTAATTTCTGATACTGGTCACCCATATGTGTAAATCTTGTCCATGGGCTGTGTTTAGTTTAATTTTGTGAGTGGCAAATGTCTAATGCAAGAGGCTGGTGTTTGGAACCGAAGACAGAATATCTTGAATTGTCTATTTTAGTAATTAAAGCATTTTTAACAATATTCAAGATGTTGTGGTATAGTTTTCTTTCCTGGATATTACTGTTGCCTTGTATCTTTTCCATGGAGCCCTTAAGACTAGCCATTTCCACAAGAAACACCATTATTAAATAAAGCACCAAGAGAAAGGCAGGGAAAAGGGTGAAAGAACGACAGACAGTTTTAAAATATATCTGCCACCATGCATTGTTTCCCTCTGCTGCAAACTACCCCTTCTGTCTGAGCTGAGGTGCCAAGAACCCAGGAGTGATGTTACAGCTCTAGCTAGCATATCAGAAGAAACTGAAAGTAATTAAGTGGCAAAAGCTGTTAAAAATTAGCCAGCAGTTGGCAAAATTCAGCACTGTGTTTGTTTGCCAAAAGACAGCTGTTTGCACCTCAATCTTCAATTCAGGAGGCCCAAATTAAAAGTTAGTTAGTGGCTTAGTTCTGTGGCCGAAGACATCATGATACTATGGAAAGAAACCCTAAATCCTCTTGAGGAGGGCAGATGCGACGGCTTTTGCATAAACCAGTGGATGGTGTAATACACAGCTCAATCCCTCAGTTTTATTGAAAATTAAAATAAAAATTCAAATACTCAAGTCAGTTACAGTCCTTTTAAGGGCAATGCATTCACAGGCAAGCTGCTGACAGGCAGACTGACAACAGATCACTTGCTGGCAAAAGCCATGATTTGCTCCTAAAAGAGAAGACAAAGAGAAGTAATTCATAAGAATGTGTTTTAGAAAGAACCTTCAGGCACATTCCCTTTCATATAAGTGAACAACAATTCTTGGCCAGTCTTTCTAGCCACACGCAGAGAACCTATCCCTATGTCCTAGAAAATTAACAAAATCATAGCATTCCTGTCCTTCCCAAGTAGTACAAAACTGGTATTACCAATGGATTCTGTGCTCAGAAAAGACATCTTCGTTTGTTTTTTTCTTTTAAACAGAGAAAGAGAAAAAAAACTTATGAGCACTGAAGCAGCAGCATAGTCTTCCTTAATGAAGACACCATGGCAGTGGCAGCTGCTCTGCCTTAGGAATGTACTGATTTTCAGCTGAGAAAGTGTCTCAACTGTGACCATGACACAAAGGAAACAGGGAACCTGTGTTTAATATGAAGATGGAGAATAAATGAAATAAATTGAAATCCAAAGACGAGAATCTAATTTGCTGGTGCTTGGGAGCTTTGAGAGCAGAGGGCTTAAGGATCCTCACAAAAATCCAGCAACTAGGTCAAGAGGATGAGAAGTTCAGGCAGATAGGCTGCAAACAGAGGGGCTAAGACAGAAACTCCTCACCACTGCCTTCCTCAGGTAATTTCCATCTTAGAGACTTGAACTTCTGCCATGAGAGAACAACTCACAAAGCAAAATAGCACAGAAACAGTTACATGTGGGCTGCACAGTGCATCTGGGAAGTCACCCTATCTCTTAGTGAAGATGTGTCTTCACAGGCCTGTTTTCTCTGTGCATTGCTGGAATACAATTCAAGGTTTGACACTTCAATTTCATAGCAAAATAAAGACTTCTGATGACCTCTAACTCCTAATTACTGATACAGAATATAAGACAGTTAGATCTTTCATATTCCCTTGTGCTGGAGGGGGAAAAAAAAAGTCACTACTGAGTCATCAGTTGTTTAGGAACCCCCCCCAGGCTCATTCAGGACACAAACCCCTCAGTTTAAACTAGTATTTTTCAACCAAAAATGTTTCATTTAAAACAAACAAAGGTCTTTACATCTTGTGCATATTTCCTTAATAATTTTGGACAATTTCTACAGCCCTCACTGAAGTGAGATCCTTACTTTGACAGGAGGCAGGGCATTTGTTGCTTGCAATCCCCATGTCCTCAGCAACACCAGAGGAGCCAGTGTGGTAGAGTACAGCCTTTTTAGCACATCAGTAGCAGCTATCAAGGAGACATTATGCCTCTGACGTTCTGTTTCAAACTTGAGGAGGTGTTTTAAGGAGCCTGGAAGACATAATTGAATGTTTCTATTACAAAAAATTGTGCATCTTATCAATAGAGCAGTTTCCTCTGGGAACTGAAGGAGAACAGAGAAATGGTCCATCTCAATAAAGACTTCTTTCCACCAGCTACTGCTCATCTCACCACATTTCTAACTGCCATCTTACAGTTATTTTTTTTAAAGCAGCTTTAAATTCATGGGATGGAAACTGCATCCAAGAATTGTGAACTGCTTCACTTCAACAAAGCTTTCAAACACAAGACAGCTGCATGCTTAACCAGAGGTACTGCAGCAAAGGCCTGGAAGACTAATCCTTTACTGCCCCTTTGTTGGCTTGGAGCCTTACCCAGATCGCTCCCGTTGAAGGCTGCTGCACTGAGGTGATGAGCTAAACACGCAATGTCACCAAAGCCCAGGTTCACTCCTTGTCCTGCAAGTGGGTGGACTCTGTGTGCTGCATCCCTGGAGCAAGAGAAAACAGAAATTTCTTTCCCTTCTTAAAGAAAGCCACAGTAGCTGACAAACCCCAGAAGGGATCAGTATAGCACTCCTCACCTCTTTGCAATGAACACCTTAGAGCAGCATATGCGCTTTATCCAGAACCTCCTTGCATGCTATGCTGAACTACCTGACTGCCTCTCCAGTTGTAACAAGCAAGACATAGGGGAGGTAACAAAAAGCAGGTCTGAAAGGAAAAATTATAAAGAGGTGACTAGCCAAAGTCCTCTCAGATCACAATGGAACAGGCCTTTGTGTTTTTGTAAGTGACCTCAGCACAGCAGGAGCGCTGTCAATGGCACATTGCACAAACACAAAGAGGACAGACATCGTGAGTATAAAGGAGAGGTGGGATTATCATTGAACAGAAACAAAATCGTGTTCTTCCATAAACAGACTTATCTGTAAAGCTTAAAGACAATCATTGCTATAGGAGTCACAAAGTTAGAGAAATTAAATGAAGTTTTGATATAAAATGCAAGATAATGTGCTTTACCAAGCTATAAAGCATAGCATGCTCCCAAGTATAGAGTGGTTCATAGGTTGGAAAGATGAAAAGTGTACCACACAAAAGTGTAGCACAGCATCCAAGAATTACTAAAAGCTACCACCACACTGCAGAGAAGAAAGTACATGTGACCTTAGAATATATGAAATTAGGTATTTTCCTATTTGCATGCGCCACAATACAAAAGTGTCTGACATCCCACATGGAGTAATTTTTGTCATTTGTGTTTAAAAAAAGGTGAGTTTAAACCTCAAACTGGTGCTCAGAATGGCTGGTATAATGTAAGGGGAAGTACAGATCCAGCATGAGATACTGGATTGTTTCACTGGACTGTACAAACCAGGAAAAGGAAATAATTATCTTTCAATTTACACAGAAAGCACAGATAATGGGCAGAAAGCTACTCATACAAAAGGACATGAGGGCACACAGAACAAACCAGATCTGGGTGAAGTCAAACTGGAACAATGTATCATTTCTAACATCTAATTTGCTGACTGGGAGCTGCTGTCCTCAGGTCATTTCTAACCACACGCCACCCGCTCGCCCAAGGGCTGCCACTGAGCGCCTTACCCGATAAGAGCCACGCGGTGCTGGACGTACTCTGTCGCGTGGCCCATTCCAAGGGGGAACATGGCTCGGCTCTCTGGATCTACTTTAGCGACACTTGGGGGCAGCTGACGGACTGCAGTCCCTGAGGGCTTCAGGAGTGAAATGGCAGAACGGAACATGGCCCCAGCAGTGTCAATGAAGTCAGAGTGGTTTATGTTGCTCCACTGAAAGAGACAAACAAATCTTTGGAAGCTGACCCAAACTAGACCCATAAAAGAACCCAGATGAAAAAAAATCTGAGTTCCAAATACTGAATTTTAACCACTTGGACAAAACAATACAGTAGTAAAAACTATCTTCACCATTTTAGGACATACAAATTTCCAACAGGATGAGTCTACTCTTGCTACCTTTTGGAAATTTAGGTTAACCTCTGTGACTTTCAGAACTAACCTAATTCAGTCTCAAGGGGTCATCTTTTCTTTGCTAGGTGCCTCTTTAGTATCATTCTCACCAGAGGAAGGAACTTCAGAATCCACCTCTCCCATTACTGTCGTTTAAGCTACGGAATTCTGTTCTATTTCTGAAAGGCTGATACTCACAAAGGCAGAATTGATGCTATCCACAAAGCTTTCCTCATCCATAGCGAGAAGTTCCGATGCATGGTCATGAGATGTAGACCAGACCAGAGAGCTGGCAGTGTCAGACAGCTAGTTTAAGAGAATGTCAAGGGTAAATATCAAGAGAAAAAGAAACAAAAATAAATACTCAGTGCAAAGACTTCCCCACTGCCCTGTCTCACACCATCAGTCCCTCTGAAAATTACAGTTCCTGCCCAACTTGTAACAAGTGGAAAATGCCAAGGATAGAGTGAGACGGTAGGAGTGGGAAAACACAATAAATCAAGAGTGAAGGGCAGATGTGCAAATTCTTAAGAGACAGAACTAACACAGAAGGGCATGGATAGAAATAAAGTGACTAGACTACAAAAATCTTTAAAAACATTTAAAGAAATACAGACACCTTACCGGAAGAAGCGCAATTGGCCCAGTGGGAAGGAACCGCTGCCATGCTACATTGTTGTCTGTGGCCTGCAGTGGAAAGAAGCAAGTGGGCAGCAAGCCAGATCACCCTCTTAGGTTCTACTGCTTATGGAAGAGTCAGTTTAGCAGAATTTTACCTCAGATAAATGGAGAGTTGCCACCACAGCTGACTGGTCATACTGATGTTCGATGTTCTTAATTTCAGCTTCCTTCCGGACCATAGAGTTATGACCATCCGCACCAATCTGTAAAACAAAGAGATGCAAAGCAACTTCTGCAGCAGCTCTTAGAAACATTAGGAGCTAGTATTTCACTCCAAAAACCTCAGACTGCATCTTATATTGTCTGTTCATCCAGGGAAAAAAAAACCAATCCCCCCCAAAACCAGAAGAGGTGGGCCCTTCTGCTCTTCTCAAATTCAGCAGCATCTCCTTGTACCAGGCAGAGAAGGCCATGCCCAGTGTCCCACACCCTCCCTGCCAGGGTTAGCCACTCACCTCACTCTAGCACTCCATGTGGGTGGAGTGGCACACATGGAATTGGAACCAAATCCAGTGGAAAGGACTTGGGTTAGAAATGATGCCTTATCAATGGAAATAAAGAGTTTAGTTACCAGCAGCTTGGTCTGAAGTCTGCGTCCATCAGCTAACTCAACTTGGACCCAAGGGCTTGTGTCACAGCCATGGGAAGGAAGGGGCCAGGTGTACCCAACTGCTTTGCTCCTGTAGAAAACCTCCACCCGGTCTGATGGGAACACAGAGTACCATGGTCACAGCATGACACGGACAGGAAAAAAAGAAACATTGCTACAACAGCCAAGGCCATGCACCTTAGGAGCTCACCCTACAATTTTCAAGGCACCCTGAAAAAACAGATATGGACAACCCCTTGCCACTGCAAGGCCTGCTCTGGACAAGGAGGTAGAGATTTTTTTAATTAAGTCCAATTTTGAAGAGACTGTATCCTGAAGAACTACATATGCAAGTGCTTTCCTGCTTTGTAGCCTTTGGAAGTCAGATTTCTCCCTCCTTCCCAATTCCAGAAGGTTCCCATTCTCAAGAGTTACCTGTTAGACAAATTTCTCCCTCTCAAGACTTAACACACAATAGAAGGCAAGTAACTGAAAGCTATCTGCAGGAAATAAAACATTGAAGAAGTTGTCCACTACCTGCTACTGCATCTAACTGTTTTGTGAGAGCAGACATAATGACATCATTCTCCACTATGTAACCCATGTCATCTAAGTCATCTTTCTCAAAAACGATCATGGCTTCTGAACAAGCATCCCACACCTACGAAGAAAAAATACATTACATGAAGCTATGTGATAAAGAAGTCCATTTCAGGGACTTAACAGCAAAAAGACACAGTAATCTAGAAATATAGAACTAGACAAAACATCCTGAATTACTGTCCCTTCCCAGTTACTAAAGTGCACCACATAACAAATTTCATTAAATTATTTAGCTTAAGCTAAAAAAGTAATTCCAAGTCAAGTTTTTCATCCCTACTTTTCTGTTACATAATTACCATAGGAAGCTATGCTACAACCTTGCTGTAGGGTAACCCCAGCAGGCAGCTCAGCCCCACACCACTGCTTCCTTACTCCCCTGCACTGAGATGGGGAAGAAAACTGGAAGGATGAAAGTACAAAATTCATGGCTTGAGGTAAATGCACTTTAATAGGAAAGGCAAAAGCCACATGTGCAAGGAAAGCAAAACAAGGAATTAATTCACTGCTTCCCAAGACCAAGCAAGTGTTTAGTCATCTCCAGGAGAGCAGGGCCCCATCAAGCATAATGACTACCTGGGAAGACAAACTCCATTACTCCCAACTTCCCATCTTGCCTTCTTTTCCTCAGCTTTTATTGCTGAGCAGGGCAGTATATGGTATGGATTATCAGCCAGGGTCTGCTGTCCAACCTGTGTACCCTCCCAGCTTCTTGTGCACCCCTAGCCTGCTACTGGCAGGGCAGTGTGAGAAAGCCTTGACAATGTGTAAGCACTGCTCAGCAGTAACTAAAACATCCCTGTGTTATCAACAGTTTTCAACACAAATCTGACACACTGTCCCATACAAGCCACCATGAAGAGAAGAAACTCTATCCCAGCCAAACCTATACACCCTTTACCTTTATTTCCTGGCTAATACCCAAGCCTCAATATCTACAGCTGCCATTAGGAATCCACTTTCAGCCTGTAACATCAAGATCCTGAGGACAGGTATTTCTGAGCAGACTGCTACCCACAAAAAAAGGGACAGAAATGAACATAAGTATGACCTGCCCTTTACCATAGAAAGAAAAACCTTTGTGTCATTGATGCAAGTACTTTTGAGAATTCAGAGTAGACAGACACATGGTGTATCTGCAGCCCTAAGGCACCTGCATTCGCCGGAACGGTTTGAGTCTCAGGCTGCAGACGTGATCCCAGGCACCACAACCTGAAAAAGGACAGAAATACACGGAGATACAGGTTCACATGGGACACTGAGACCAAAACTAAACTGAAGCTCACTCCACACTCTCCTCCACTCTTCCCTGACTATGCTCAGGCTTGGCTTGCACCATCCCTAGACAGTGGCAGGTCTGCCTCAGTGCTATCACAGCTCCAGAATCACATTGTTAACACAAACCAGCAGGAAAGAATTAAGAGCACTCCCTCAGCCTCTGACCTAACAGACAACTCTCACTGTCCCATCACTGGGTAATAAAACAGTCATAGAAATGCACAGCATTATTGTAGAGAACATTTCTTTCTCCATAAGGAATCTAGGCTCAGATATCTCTTTAAAATGACAATTAATCCTCATTAACTGAGGACTGAATTACCAGATGACAAAGCACTAAGCTTCTTTTGTGAATAGAACATTCCAGGTGCTGTTGAGAGCACCTTACAACCTTTCACTAGCCTAAAGTCACAAATATTTATATAATAACAAATCAGACCAAGATACCAGAACACAGTTCCCTGTTATCGAGAGAATCTGGATTTAATAACCACAACTCAGCATGTAGAGACAAAGGCAAATAATCCTACTGATGTTAAGGTGAAGGCAACACATGGTCAAAAGGGTTTTTGTTCAAACAAAACCAGCTCAGATATAAATGTTAAAAATGCAAACAACAAAATCATACTTACTGCTTAGGAGGGTTGCTGATCCTGGGGAGATGGAACTGACCCTGTTGCTGTAACTGTCTGGCATGTGATCATATTCTTTCCTAGGACCAGCCTCCAGCAAAGCAATCTTTTTATCATGGAAGTGGATGTCATGCCCTAAAATAAGCAAATGCATGCTTTGTTACAATGCTCCTGCCAAAAATCTCAAAAATAAAACACCTGAGTTTTTGTAATAAGGCAGAATAGACACAACAATTAATAAAGAAATACATACACAATACAGGTTTTGACCAGGCAGGTAATTTGTATGTTAAAGCTTTATGACTACAATCCTGTTACTGAGATGGACAACTCTTTTGCAGCTAAAGCAGGGATTACATATTTCCCTTTTACATAAAGCTTACATTTTTATACAAATTTGCGCCATTTTTTTAAATAAAAATTTATTACTGGAGTATTATCAAGTGAAATTTGCAATGTTTACTCCAGAACACGTTTTCCAGAACTTAAACATCAATCTTCTTTTAGGAAATCAAAATCAAACTTCTGTGATACATAGCAATTACATTAATATTTTCCCTGTCCTTACATTCTGACAATGGGATAGCACAGGCAGTTTAGACTTTTAACTTCCAGTTAAAGAGAACTGAAAAAAAAAAAAAAAAAAGGAGATTGAAGTAAAGTGCAAAACACTGCAGCTGAGCTGGCCACAGTAGCAGCATCCCCACCACTACAGATGCAGAAGGCACTGAGGACAGCAGTGGTGTCCTTGCAACATCTGGAGTTTACTACTACAGCAGCCCTAAAGACAGCAGTGTCCTGGGCACATTTTCTAGATGATGCACAGTAATGACCTCATCTCCTGAGAGGTCCCAAACCTGCTTGTCAGCCTTAGATACCACTGCTGGAGGGGATCCTTATGCCATCTCAAATCCACCGGGCTCTTGTTTAACAATACAAGCAGAACTTAAGCTTGCAAGGTAAGCCCTTATACTTGCAAAGCACTCAGCACTTGCTCAGGATCTTTGCTCTTCTGGGCACTATTTTTTTTTAGCTTTTGTCACTACTACACCCTTCTGAATCCACATTGCAAATAAAGGAGCAGCCAGTACTTTTAGGATCTCTACTGATACAAAGCAAGCAGAAATCCATTTTAACTTGGTATTCCAGAGTTTAAAATACTGAGTTAGAGAATGAAACGTGGGATCAGATAATAATGATTAGACGGGTGGAGCACGTCTCCTACAATGAAAGACTGAGCAAACTGGGTTCGTTCAGCCTGGAATAGAGATGGCTTGGGGGTGACTGAATTGTGGCCTTAAGTATCTGAAGGGAGCCCACAAGAAAGACAAAAAGGGACTTTTTAGAAGATCATGTAGTGACAGGACAAGGGGAAATGGATTCAAACTGGAAGAGACTAGGTTTAGATTAGATATTAGGAGGAAGTTCTTTGGTGTGAGGATGGTGAGGCACTGGAACAGGTTGCTCAGAGAAGCTGGAAATGTCCCAACCCTGGAGGTGTTTGAGGCCAGGCTGGACGTGGCTCAGAGCAACCTGGCCTATGGACCCCGCACACCACAGGGGGGTGGAACTAGGTGATATTTAAGGTTCCTTCCAACCCATCCTATGAGTCTATATTCAGAAAAGCATTTCAGCTATGGGTGACATTATCCATCAGCTATTTAAGGATGAGCATGTTTGACAGAAACACTACGGTCTCGAAAACTGCAGCTAATGGCCCCATTAACAGCTGTGCGCACACACGGATACAGCCAGGCTCACCACTGACCAGCTCACCAAACAGCCCTAGGTCAACTTCAGAGCTCTGCCCCACGAGGACGCAGGATGAAGGATCCCTCAGCGGGATCCTGGACACTGAGCTCCTACACCCGGTTATCTCACACTGCGGGGGAGCGGGTCACAGCCTTACCCAGCACGGCGGCCATGGCGCTCCCGACCATGCCCCCGCCCGACACCACCACATCGTAGAGCGGTGGGGCGGAGGCGGCGGAGCGGAGCGGGGCGCGGGGCCCGGCCCTCAGCCGCGCTCCGAGCGGGGCCAGCAGCGCCCGCCCGCGCAGCGCCGCCATCGCCGCGGAACTGACGGCGGCGGAAGTGGCGCAGCGCAACCATGACAACGGCTGTGCGCGCCGCCGGCCTCGCCTCTGATTGGCTGCGTGAGGCCAAGGGGGCGGGCCCGAGCGGCGCTGGCCGCGCTGATTGGTGCAGGCCGGGGGGCGGGGCGGGTGAGGCGGCGGCCCGCGGGCGAGCGGGGCCGGGCCGCGGCGCTCCCGGGCGGGGAGGCGGGGTGGCACCCCAGAACCAGCGCTTCCCGATTTGTTTCGTTTTTTTCAGGTTACGAGACATCCCCTCAGGCTGAAACACGCCGACTCCTACGTTTCCTGCCACCGGGCAAGGAGCATCCTATCGGGATGGGGGGCCGGCGGTCTCCGTTAGAGCCGGGCGTACCGTGCCAGGCAGAGTTATGGGGTGACCTCGGGGTGTTCGAAGAAGATGAGGAGCTGGAGGGTTTCAGGAGGGAGGCGGAAGTTCTGCGTGAGAAGCTGAGGGAGGCTCTCAGGTAGGACGATACCTGGTAAGGACGGCAGGATGGGGTGCAGGATTCCTTCTCCTTCTGGCCAGGGAGGAGGCGGAGCAAGATGTCCCAAAATGCACGTGCATAGTGCCAGAACACTGGCCACAAGCGTAGTCACAGCAGGGAGGACGGGGTCAGTAGGTGCCCACGTAAGCAGCTTTCACATAAAACAAGAACAGCACAAATCCCTGCCTCGCTCATCAGCTAATCACGCTTGAAACGTGCCAGCAGATGACACACGTTTCTATCCAGTGTCCAGTCTTCAGAGCTGTGGTCTTCCCAAGGTCGATGACTTTCCTTGTGGTTAATCTAGCTTTGCATTCACTAGCAGGTCACACATGCACTCTTAAAAGAAAGTTTATGAAGAAGAGACTGCAGCAATTACCAGCAAGTGTATTGACCAGGAGTCTGTTCACACACGATCTGCACCTTCTGTCTCCCACGCTCTTTTCCCCTTTGCTGTTCTTGATCCACTCTGCTTCACCTTGATCCTTCCTTTTGCCTGCATTTATTCCTTCCCTAAAATCTAAGTTTCACTCACTTTCACAATCACCCTCAGACATCCTATGAGAAGTTTGCTATTTTAATGAGACCCAGAATAGTCTCAGGTGGGTTTTTTTTTTCCTTATTATCAATAATATGGTCGTCTTCTCAGGTACAAAGTTTCTAGCTGAACCTCTCAAACATCACACTAAAGCAGTTTCTTGTAATGACATTCCCATCAGCACCCCAGGAATGCTAGTGTTTGGTACTGTTTGTTGGGATTTGTGCATCTGTGTGCCTGATTGTTCTCCTGCATTCGTATGTTGAGTAGCTATTAGCAGGATAACCCTAAAGCTGGAACTTTATGGTTTGCTTGTGGCCTTTCTGGCAATAGAGTGCTCGCAGCAAAATAAATTGCATGACAAAGCTAAGTAGGCATAACTTCCATTTTATACATGGAAAACAAAACAAGCAAAGCTCTGCTCACAAACTTGGGTAGCAAAGCGAAATATGGAGCCTGAGAACGACAAACACTAGGCCTGTCTTTTAACAGCCAGCTCAGCCTGCGGTGTCTTTCTCTTAATCAGTAGTGTCTCCCTTCTTTTAACTCTGTTTTTTAATAATGTCACTAATTTCCCCTTCATAATGTGTTTGTCTTAGTCATACATCTGGTAACATAAGGCAGTCCAGTTCTTTGACCGACCTCACCTCAGACAGTACCTGGGATCAGCAAAAGCCTCACTTGTTTCCTAAGTCCCGCTTGAGGCCAAAAAGCGCTTCATCTCCCTGGATTCCTTCCATCACCATCCCTCAGCCTTTCAAAATGACCCTGCGGGAAGCTCGCAAAAAGTCCGAGTTGATGAAGTCGTACATGTTTCTTGAACTAGACAAAGAGAGAGACAAAAGGCAAAGCCAGGATGAAGCTGAATGCCAGAAACAATTCCGGGCACAGCCTGTACCTGCCCACGTGTTTCTGCCCCTTTATCAGGAAATAATGGAGCAGAATGAGATTCGCAGGCAAGCAGCAACACAGAAAAGAAAGGAGCTGCTACTTTCAACACAGCGGCCCTTCAGTTTTCTGGAGAAGGAAGAGAAAAAGAAAGAAGCTATCAGACAAAAATTCCTGGCAGCAGCAACCCCAAATGAGAGCTCCAAACAGAAGCAAGCCAGTAAAAAAGTTCCTAAATCTACTTATGACTCACTTCTTGGAGATAAACTCAAAGGTAACATGCCAGGGCTCTTTGTGTAAAAGCACCTCCCTGCCTGTCCCTTGCTGCCTCTGTGCTGGGAGGTAAGATCATGGCTCGTAGGGCATCACTTGGAGCCTCAGGCCAGCATCCCCTGGTGTTGTTGAGTCTCCTGTGTGTCACTGGTCATTACATTTTGTTTAGATACCCTTGCAGTAGAGTGCCCTAAGTTCAGTAGTTCTGTATGAGTGTCAGCAACAGCAGTTCTGTTCCAGTCCCCAGAAAACATGGGCACATTGAGCTCTACAGACAGATTTCCATATCCATTTTGCTGCAGATTGTGACAGTCTGGGAATCTTTCCCTACACTGGATTCCATACCTCTGATTACTCTAAAGGGACTGAGATGATTTGTGGCACAAACATGAAGACAGGTGTAGTGCCATAGGTCTCCAAGGTCCATGCAGTATCTTAGATTTGGCAATTTTACTCCTATTCAAGTGATCCATTCTGCACAGAACCCCTAGGAAGGGAGAAAAATATTTCCTGAGCCCAAATCAGGCAATTAGTTTGGTTCTAAGTGATAGTGTAGTAGTCCAGTCTTTCATGCCATTCTGTGATGCTTCCCGTGGCCTTCCCACTTGCACTGGCTCAGTTGCTAAAACAGGGAAAGGAGGTGCCCAGGACCATTCTGGTCAGGAAGCCAAGGAAATGTTACTGATGCTTGCCTGCTTTCAGATGACTTAAGCCACTGCAGTTGAAAGTTTGAAGTAAGCAATTCAGACTTCATGCTTGAATGTGGGAACTAAGCCAGTCCTTAATAATTCTCATGGCTTTTCTCATTCTTTTCTCCTTTTTTACTGTTTCTGTGGTTTCTTCTTGAGGATACTCCAGTTCAGTTTTCATCAGAAAACATTCTGTTTTAACCTACATAGATTAGAAAGGTAAAAGGCAGCAAAGGACAAACCATTGATCTATTTCTGTCTGGTATATGAGAAGGGAGGAGAAATGAACATTTCATAGTTCAGGCAATGAGTACCTATAAATTGAATCAAAACCATCTTATTTTGCAAACAGCAGTATTGATTTTTTTCCCTAAAAGCAAAAAAAACAACCCTCAGCCAACTGTCTGCATTTTCATAAATATTTAGTGCTGCACAGGGAAGGACTTCAGTTTGATGCTATAATCTGAAACATATTCTATAGAAAGTTTGCCACGAAAGTCACTGAATATGATCTATCCATCAAATGTTCCTTACTTAAAGGCTTTTCCAATATAGACAATTAATGCTGGAAAAAGTAGAAAAAGTCATTACATAGAAAAGCCATCATCTGTTACAAGTATACTTGAACGATTCATTTGTACCACACAGTCAACATAGCTGAAAGTCCCATATAAAAGGTATGGGACTAGTATGGAAGATTAATATTTCTGCAAGACAAAGGAGACAAAGGGCACAAGTTACCTGGTACCTTTAAGAATAGGAGAATTCCTGTTGAATTATTGTCCAATAAGAGATATCTAGAAATTAATGCCTAAGAAAGAGACCCTACCATGGTTTTACTGGTATCTTTGAATTATTTTTCCCTAGGAGGCAGAGGAGAGAGGGGCTGAAAAAGGGGGAAAGGAGAGCACAGGATGTTTGGTCTCTCCTATATCTGTAGCTGTCATCATAATGGAAAGTTTAGACTTGGGTGGTGGCAATTTTTATGTCACTCATACTCTTCTCTTTGCTTTCCTTTTGATCCTTTAGAAGCCGAACTCTGCAGGGAAATCCGTATTCAAATGAGAGCAAAGGATTTGCTCGCGAGCTCTGTAGCTCCTATAGATACCAGCAACTGTCGGAGGGAGCCTCAGTCCCGAACTGCCACCAGAACTAAGCAGGAAAAACTTGGCTTCTTACAGGACAAAAGTTTCAGCTTCAAACCAAGGATTAATCCAGCAATACCAGATTTTGAAGAACTTTACTGGGCATTTCAGAGGAAAACAGTAAGGAGACAAGAAGTCAAAGAGCCAACTCGTAATAAGCCGTTCAAGCTGAGAACCTCCAATCTCCATGCCAGGCAGAGGCAGGCTAATGAAAATATAAAGGTGAGATAGCTGGATATTTCAGTGGTACTGCTTTCTCCTAGCAAGATATCAACTTCTCAAGTTTATAGCATTTAATTATTAATAGTTAACATTCTGTGACATCTGCCCTTGTATTGAGAGTACTGCAGAATTCTAGGCCAAACAAGAGAACAAAATTCTACACAAAATGAGCTATGACAGCTAAGGCTCAGTCACCCTTTCATAGCTCTAATCATGTCTCCTTCCCCTTGTCCCTCAGCCCATCCACATGTAAATCTCTGCTGATGGAAGAGAGAAGAGTGAGTGCATTCTCATAGCCCAGCTGTTCTCTTTGGTAGGCACATAACAGAGGAGATTCTGTACTAGCAACTGTCTGTGAACAAATACACTGAATGAAGTTTCCTTTCTTTCAGGATTCTCAGAAGCTTTCCAAGGTTTCAGTGCAAAAAAGTTACTCTCTGCCTGGACTTTCCTCTCTCTCTTCCAACACCCTTCCTGTGCATATTACAGATGCAACTAGAAAGAGGGAATCAGCTATTAGGTAGGTAGAAAGTTTGTCCACAAGACTGTACAACTACTGACCAATGTGGAGGAAAAAACACCAGTGTTTCCCTCATCACATCAACTATACTTGAATGTTTCTCTGTCTTCTTTCTTTGCTAAGTCTTCCTCTGTCTCCCAGTTGCTTTGGAAACTGCACACTTGTACAGCTGAAATTTTGCTTTTTCTCCTTGGAGGACTACAAAAGTGAAATTCCCCCCTAGCATGTGGTCTGGCAGTCCACATGGGCTCATCACTAACTTTTTTTCCATATAGATATGCCCAAGATAACAAAAAGGAAGGGGACAAAGAAGGAATTTATTGGCTGGAGAAACAGAAAATGAAATGTCAAGCTATGCAAAAGTCTGTGAACAGCCGAGCAAAAGCACTGGATCCTCATAAAAGTCTGGAGGAAACACAAAAGGAGAAGTCAAAACAGAATAGGTCAGTATCCTACTCTGCACAAAAATAACTGTTTGCAATTGATGAAGATCATCAGATAATTCTTTAGGACAGATTAGGTCTAAAAACATTCCTAGCCTAACCTTTTTTGGCTATTGTATCCATTCCACATTCATTTGGATATCTTGACAATTCCACACTTCTCCTTCCATACAGAACCATCTCCTTTAATGTTTGTAGAAACTAATTTGTACAAGCCAGTCAACTGTAATGTGTAGCTTGGTAAAGAACACATAAGAGACAAGTTTTTCTAAAAATGTGAACACAGTTTCTTGCTTGCAGTCTAGAAAAGCTTTGCCAATAGGTCCATAACTTGTCGGCAATAGGGTTTTTTTCCCAGAATTCAGAATCAAGAGAATTACCAAAGTGATTTAAAGAATGGAACACTCACTGAGAATTCATCATTCCTGATCAGCTACAGTCAGAGGTAACCTATAGTAGACAGGCAATTTTTCCATTTCAGGCAAAATATGCAAGACAGAACAAAAGAATACAGAAAGGAGCTGGAAGAAATTAAGCTGCGAGTCAAGAGCAGACCATTCCTTTTTGAACAGGTCACCAAGGTAACTGATCAAAGTCCCAGAGTGTTTCTGGGTAATAGGATAAATTGTCTTTCATTTAAGACAGGCATTAAGAAATCTAGTCTCAAATTAATTAATGGATGAGAAGGTACAGTCACATAGTCTCTGGGCTGCACTCAAAATAACACATGGAAAAGCCACCAAAGAATACTTTAAATTCCTTCCTATTTTTTTCCCTGAAAAAAACATTCAGGCTTATTTCTAGGAGCTTGCCAGTTCCTATTATGTATTGCAATCACAGTATATTTTCTGATCAAAATCAAGACCTTATCACACCAGAAATTAAATAAATACCTATTCTGCACCTGAATACCATAGACTACAGTTTGGAGATGCAAAATTTTTTCTTAAACCCTCTCCAGGTTGAGCACTTTTTCTTTGTACCTGTACTGCTACAGAAGAACATTAATGATGGTTATGTCGCTTTTATTACCTGTAGGCTTTGCAATATGGGGCTGCATTCAGCACATCTCAACCATCACACAGTACCAGCTGCAAATCTCTATTGCACCTGAGGTGTAGATACAGTGTGTACTCTAACTTTTTCCCTGGGTTTTCGCTTTCATTTCCTTGCAGGAACTGCAGCTGGTTAGAGACAGTGACAATATGCTGATTTAAAATTTCTCAAGAAAGTACCCTCCTGGATCAGGCTTTCTGTTCTGATAATGGAGGCAGAGAACACACATGTGTGATAAATACTGGTAATATTTCCGTGTGCTAGATTGTAAGAATTCACCATTATCAATAGTATTTACTCATGTTCATACTAGGTTTCTATCCTTCCATATAGAACACCTTAATCTTTAGGGACTGGCCAGTCCCTCTGGAAAACCCTAATCTCAGACTACATTAATTTGCAAGGTTCATTTGGAAGCAATGAGGATATAGGACCCAAGATGCTTGTCTTTCACTTGAGCTGATATGAAGCTATTTCACAGGCACTCTCCATGTATTAACTTCACTGTTGTTAGTTCTTATCACTTACAAGCTAATGTGCTTATAGGATTTCACATAACTTGGGTTTTGCACATGTTTTTGATTTGAGCGTCAGAGTTAGGACTCAGACACAAGTATACCAGTCTGGTAAGACTGGAATGTGGTAGAATGAGGAGAACAGAAGAAGAAAAAAAAAAAAGAACTGAAGCAGGAAAATGCGAGCTCTGGCTTTGGGAGATGTGAGACATTGTCCTAGTGTTCAGTTTTGGTACTGTACTTTATGGATTACAAAAATGTTGGACAGGAGGTTGTGTTGTCCTCTTGTCCCCTTTAGGAGCGTCAGATGTACACTTCAAAACCAGTTGACTGTTACGGGGAATCCCCAGTTCTGTGCATTTACTGTTTAAGTTTCGATTTCACAGCATGATGCTCGTCAAGGAGCAGAGCGTTGCTACAGACGCACCCTCCAGCAGGTTGGCCTCAGTGAAGAATTTGTAAGGAAAAAAGGGAAAGATGCCACTGACTTGCTGGAAGAAGAATCTGATGTTCACAGGTAATAAAAACAATGTAGTACAGCTCTTTTGTCTGTGACTAAAAATATTTTCCTTGTTCATGAATGCATTCCAGTTTCTATAATCTAATGTAGGAAAAATTAAATTAACTTCACTGCTGTTATTAAGCATTGTGGCTTCTCTCTCTGAATTCCTGTGACTGCACCCTATTTCATATGCACGGGGCCAAGCATTTCTGGTATTAGCCCATCACTGTTTCTGCAGGCTGCCCGAGCCTTGGGGTGAAAAGGATGACTGCACTGAACAGGAAGGAGTACCTCAGGAGGAACTGAGCGCAAAGGGAGTGGCAACATGAAAGCCTGCAGAAGAATCCATCTGTCAGTTCTTGACTTCTTTTTATTCAAGATTCTCCAGGTTAATCCTCAGGAGCTTAATAGTTTAAGCTGACACCTAAGAATTGCTGTGGGGTGAGACGGGAGAATTTAGTAAAGGGAAAAAATCAACTGTTGTTTAGAGCACGTTTTGTTCAGCCCAGCAAACCCTGCAGCCTCCCTTAGTCTTCAAAAGTGTCCCTTGAGTGAGCTCCTTCCCTTTAATGGGCAACAAAACAATTTAGAGAGGTTGAAGCACTATCTTTGGATAAAAGTAGATATGAAAAATTGAAGAGGTGCATCCTCTAGTGTCAGCTCCTTGCATTCATGCCACAGAAGCACACAGGAAAGGGAGAATGCCTTCTACTGTACTAAACCTTTTTTTAGACACATCTGTGGTAGAATGCTTTCAAACAAGGTACTTCTACAAAAACAAATATCAGGATTTGACCCACCTTGGGAGAAGACTCAAAGGGAAGTCTTTCTCTGGTGTTAATTCTTCATTCACCAACTACCAGCTTTGCTTCTTCCCCCCATAATATAGGAATATTCCTTAATATAGGAAGCAATAGTCTTCCTATATTAAACTCCCATGTTTCATGATTTGAAAGTGTTTCAACATCTTTCCAATTTAGGTCATTAGTAAGAAGCAATAGTCTTCCTATATTAAAAAATCTCCCATGTTTCATGATTTGAAAGTGTTTCAACATCTTTCCAATTTAGGTCATTAATTTGGTCCAAAAAACAACCAAAGTTATGAAGGTTGTAATTAAACACTTTGAATGCATCACTTTGAATTATTGTTGTCCTAATTGTATGATTACTGTGATATCAAAGATAGATTTTGGAAGAAAAAAGATTAGAAAAAAGTGTTGCCTGCCAGGAGGTTGCACTCAAATGCCTGGTGCATCTTGAAAGGCGTAGTTCACACTGTAGTGATCTCCCTTTGCCTGACACTAATAACCATTTAAAAAATAAAAGTCCTTGCCACCTGGAATGTTTTCTGAGAATTTTGCACTTTGACATTAAAATATTTTCAAATAGATATAATGTTTCTGTATTGCTCAATTTTTTTGATCAGTCATCTTTTCCTCACTTACTTAAATACAAGATGTGTCTCTTTTTGTCACCTCAGTCCTTTTTCCTTACATTGTAATGACACAGCCTTATCATCAAGTCAGAAATACAGTACCTGTCAGAGCTACCAGATTAGACAAAGATATAAAACTGAAGTAATGACATTTTTAATCATAACAAATTACTAAATCCAAGGATTTGAGGTCCAGGGGTTTCACACTGCTATGTTACAGGCTAAATGCACCGAACTGCAACATCCTCATTAGTGACTCAGTCTCCACACTGAGAACAGGCTTAAGCTCCTTGGTGGATTCCAGAAAGGCTGTTACCAGTGTACCAGTTCCTACACAGGTTAAATTGTGTAGGATATCCAGAGGCTGTTCCACAGTGACCATATTGTCACTGTGCCTTGCTACATTGAAAGAGTAAGGAAAGAAGATTACTTCCATGCTCTAAGTCTATGGTTTAAAGCCTCTTATGGATATATTTGGAGCAGTGGGACTGAAATTTTAATACATGCATTTTAAAGGGTATTTACTAAAATTCGTTGCTGAGTTCCATAATAATGGTGCTGAAAACAAGAAATTTCCAAGTATGTGAAGTGAAAAGGGAAACCCTAAGAAAGGAGGAACAAAAGTTTAAATTATTATGCCATATCCTTTTAACAAATACTAAGGAGACATGCATGAATATAATAACAAATAAATTAAAGCTTTCATATTGGTCCCTAAACTGAAATTGCAGAAATGCGATGAAAGTAAAAGCATCAAACTACGTAACTGAAACTCACATCTCTCTTGCTAAACAAAGTTTTGTTCTGAAAGGAGGATTACATTTCTGTAATCCTAAAAGAGAGCTGTAGTCTCTTAATATGTCTCAAAAATTGTATGGAAATAAAGAGTTTCAACTATGGTTCTGGATTTTTGCATTTTATGAAAATATTTGATTATATTCAGTTACAAGATTTACACCTGTTCAGCTAACCTACAAAAATACTGTTCAAAAGAAGACATCTCACTGGAGTATCTCCCATCCATTGCTGAGATGGCAGCCAAACTGCATCAGACTTTGATTTCCAGGTACCTGGTGGAGCTTCTGCAGGAACCTCCAGGTTACAATACCTATAACCAGCAGCAGCACTAACTTTCCATTCAGCTAGGGAGCAATATAAACTCTAGGTATTCCCTTTGCATGGAAGCTATTACAGATACACAGTACCTTAGCAAAACTTTCCATTCTCAGTAATGCCAGTTGTGAAGGCTCCTTAAGGTAAGAAAATATTCAGAACACCATGTCGAAGACTCATTTAAAGAGCTTGATATACCAAAAACATTTTGGAGAAAAATGATTGGGAAAAGCAGGAACAGAACACAGCAAATGTAACCAAATGATATCAAGTAGTACATTTATTTCATATAGTAAGTCAGCTTCTGACAGTGAGATGTATTAGAATATAGTCTCTGAAGGTAAAGGGTGGAAGGACGGCCTGTTGCTCAAGATACTGAATATTTGAACAGTGCCTAGCACAATGAGGTCCTGGTCCTTAGCTGGGGCTCCTAGGTGCTCCAGCAAAACAAACACTTTAGGCTTTAGGAGATGGACTGCATAAGCAGTTTTGAAATGGCGTTCCACAACATGGGCTAAGTGACACCTAAGCAGACTTCACCTTTCAAGCTCTGCAAGAGAGAAACTTGGTCCAGCAGATCTTCTCCAACTCCAGTTTTAGGATTTATCCACTATCTACCCACCCCTCTGTGCACAGTTAAAGCAATGTTCATTCATCCCACTGCAATATGGTGAGCCTCAAGGAGGAATGATTGATCCCATCTCAGTCACCACATATAAGAGGGCGGAAAAAAGAGCAGCTGGTCTCACCCTCTTCTACTCCAATAATTGACTCAGTGTCTGGCAGGTGCAGAGACTCAACACCAAGGCTGGGCTGAGAGTTCATGGAGATGAGATTCTTATTATGCACCGTTGATTCTTCCAGCAAACTGCTGCCCATCAGTGACTCTATTATGAAAAAAAAGGGTAAAAGAATTCCCATGATGCAATTACACTGCAATATAAGATACAATTCTATCCTACAATCCTATCCCTGCCCCACTTCAAGTCATACTAAATTCTTCCCTCGACACCTACTTTATCCATTCCTACTCTTTGGGCAGCCAGTGCTCCAATGGATGGAAAATACTATGTTTATTGTTTTGAACCTTACTATGGTGGGATCTTATGCAGGATTGGCTTTCTCTTTAAAATTCACATTGTGTAAAAATGCAGGCTGCTTGCAACAAGAAAACATAACCAACGGAAAAAATCCACATAAAAAAACCCCAACTAGATTCATATTGATTTTGAAAACAATAAACATATCTACCCCTTGACCACCATACAAAAATACACCTTTGTCTTCTGTCCTTGAAAAGGGAAGGGTAAGCAGTCCTTATCTCTAAGAGGAACAGACTTTTGTTTCTTACTGGCTTGTGGTCTCATATTATCAGGACAGACATCTTTTCTTTGACCATCCACTAATTTTTTTCGGCACTTTTCCCCAGAGTGCATGTGGTCCCTTCTTTACCTGGCTGTTCTCGCTCCCTGCTGCCAGCTGTTCCAATTCGGGAGTGGTGTTTCCTCATATGCACATTTCTGCTACCACTCTGGGAAAATGTCTTCCCACAAATTTGGCACTGATGGGGCTTCACTCCTTGGAGTCAAAGGGGGAAGAAATATCCCAAGAATTACCAAACTGGGAGAAGAGACCTCATCAACTAAGAAACTAATAACAGTTTTGAAATGGCTGTTAATACCACTGCTGGTAATTTATCAGTAAAAACCAAATGAGACATATTCCCATCTCCTGGAGGGCCATAAGCTTCTAGAACAGAAGAGGTTTAGATATCAGTAATGGCAGCTGTTGGATAACTCAAGTCTGAAGAGTTACAAAGTCTTCAAGTCAGATTGATGAGAGGGAACAAGTTATTTGAAATAATTTACTTATTGATATGGAAGTACTTGATGTCCCACATATAGAATAAAATGACCAGAGGCAAGGAAGCTGTCTCCTGCCATCACACAATTAATTGCAGCATCTGGTTTACATTACTGAGCAGAGACTTGATGATGACTTGTCACTGTGAAAGGATTTTCATTTTACAGAGCAGTTCATCATTTTCACAGTACAAGCAGGCTGTCCATACTTCTTGGCTCAATGGCATGGAAGCCAAGAAGACAGGACAGAAAAAGCATGGAGAGCTCAATCCCAAATGTTGTTACTTCAATAATATCTCCCATTCACCAAACGTACAATTTTGATTGTGTGCTGATGATATATAAGATAGAGCAATCAAAACAGAAGGCAGAAGATTTGAAACACTTGTGAAATACATTTCCACCTAAACCTTTGTCCAATTAAAAGTATGTAGTAGGAAAAAATAACAGAAAACCCTACCAATGGCAGAAACCCACTTGAAAGATTTCACATTCAAATGGCTGTAGTTAATACACAGAGATGCTAGACTCTCTCTTTTAAATAACCAAATGGCAGCTAGGAAAAAGATATTCAACTTCATGACATTTTAGAAACAATTTGTAAAAAAAATTTTCAATGCAATTTCAGTTTAGAAATAGACACAAACTAAAAAATTAAAGTGTACGGGCTACAGGCACCACAAAGGGAAGTCAAAAAACACTATGACCAGAAGCTCTGTAGAAACCAGGATTTTTCTTTAGGAAATCAAATCAAAGTCCTACAATAAAGGTTTTTTTTCAGACAGATCTCAGAATGTCAGATGAAGACTCTTACCTGAGTGGACAACCAAATGTTTCCGAAGACTGGAATATTCAGCAAAGGAGCGACCACATCCCTGTGCCTGACACAGAAAGGGTTTTTCCCCTACAAGTGAAAAGCAAATTCTTAGATTTTGGGATCACAACTTAATCTGGTTGCCCAAGTCCCTGAGAACAGCCTGGACATCTCTACTCCGTTCTCCCATTTGGCCTTATGTATATCAGAGTTCCATGGGAATTGCAAATCCTTCCTAAGCTTCCTAAGGCTTTTGCAGCATTCTCTTCACCAGAAGAAACAGAGATATTATTTTAAAATACTCTTAGACCATCCTTCACTGAAACTGAAGCAAGGGACCACTGTTTCTAGATAACCTTCCAAGTATATAAATAATAATATATTAATCTAAAACTACTTGATCTATGATGTATTTTCTATTTGCAGTTTTCAACAACCAGCTCTGTGTTCCACACACTCACAGGGTCCTGCTCCCTTTCTGCCTTTCAGTGCCAAAAATCCCATTAACTGTATTTCCCTTCATATCAGGGATTCTATACTTTATTTCAGATCAGGCTGAACTTGCCAAAATCCTGTGAGAGATGTGTCAGTCATTTATATCTATGTGAGGAGGCACAAATTCAAGGCACAAATTGTTCTCATGGGCTGAAGTTTACATTCCAGCTATTTTGATTTATTTAAATTATGATAAACTGGGGGGTTACAACATTACTGCAGTGCAATACAATTAATCTGTTTTGAACACTCTCTTAATAAAGCTAGACATAACTTTTGCCTGCAACATCCCACTAAAGAACTCAATATACCATGTTTAACACTATGATTTCAAGTCTTTCAACTGGACCCTTGTACAAGAGTTATATCAAGACTACAGGAAGTTATTTTAACAATTTATTGTACAATATATAAGTAGTTCTTTCAGAGTAAACTTGTTTCTAAAGGTATTTCTACTGTGACTTTGCCTTTAGAACTCTTCTCCCTACAGCTCTTTTATTAGCCTCTTATTTACAATAGCATTTGACAGCTGTAAGAAAAAAGGATCAACACAGCATGTTCCAATTGGTGTTACAAAGCTGAAATATGTAGCAGAGTCTCAAACACTGATTGTACTTTCAGGCTTGCAATGAATCTTTAAAAGTTTGGAAAAACTACCATTGACCTAAATAACAGCACACAGTTCCATCTGTAAGACACCCTAGAGCCATTTACACCTGCAATTTCATAACACCTTTGGTCTGATCAAATGCTTAATTCTACATTATCCATTTGCAGTTTAGAAAGTTACTATTTTCTCCTCCAGAAGCCACTACTCTGCTGGTTGCAGAATGCTTTCTTATCAGGGAGGATTGTGCGTGTATCAGCTGGGCCTATTAACTTAATCTGCACCTTGGCTGGGAGCTGCAAGTGAAAAAGAAAACTGCAAAAAATATAGCTGCTGTTACTACACATTCAAAATTGTATTATTGGTATACACCATTTTTAACTATATCCCAACATCTGCCCCCAAACCATGTGTTCCAGCTAGACTGCACATACTTTAAAATAGCGCCATGTGCACCGACACACCACACACCATACGGTCGTGTTTAAGGAAGGCAGAAGGCACAAACAGCTGCTGGCGACCCACATAATCTGTAATTTCATTTCACCACGGAGGTCTTGTTCTCTCACACTTGTCAAGGTTATTTTGAAATGTTAACCAACTGTAATACAATGCTTGCAAGGCCATCAGGGAATCTCTAACAATATTCCAAGAAGCCTGAACTGGGCCATTTGTTTGAGTGTTGTGATAACCCTGAGGCTTAAAACTAAACAAATAAAATCACCAGATTATTCACTATGAACTTTTCAGGTCCTTAATTAAATTGCTGGTCACTATTATATTGCTGGTCATTTCAACAGTAACTTTTATGCCTCTCTCAAACAACTTTCTAGTACAAAAACACCTAAAGCACTTTGGCTGCTACACCAACTTCTAAAAATACTGACAAGGCAGGATCATATTCTCCAGAGGAGCCATCACAAACAAACCATGTATAAAATACAGCACTATGAAACAAAGGTTCTTGTTCTATTTACTATAAAAAGCTGAGCAGTAATTGAGAGTATACAGGCTCCAGCATACAGTAACATCCCAAATTAGCATTGTGTAAACAGCAGTTTGCACACCATAATGCTGCCTTCTGATTAATGTTTTTTTCTACTTTTCTTTGCTACTATATTTTTGCTACTCCTTCCACTGCATTCCTCATTTCCCTGTATGTCCCAAATGTTGTCATTCTACAAGCAGCATAGGTAACACAAGCTAGTCAGTCAGGCAGATGTCAGTACAGCTCCTACTATCTAAGCTATTGAGCCTTTCAGGAATTTCAAAGAACCTCTTTTCAAAACACAATTTCCTAAGTCATGTTCACTAACTATTCCCTTGGTAACAGTCTAGTTTCACACACCCCTCCCTCCATCACAAAACTGGAAGGGGATCTTCAGAGTATGCGTCTGAGCAGAATACAGCATCACCACACACTATTTGAAAGGTAAAGCCTGTGTGAAACTATAGAGGATAATAAAAGAGATTAGCACTTGATTTATCTGACCTACAGATCAAGGTGAATTGACAGAAAAGGGACAATGGAGGGCAGAGGTAAACAACATAACAATTTCAATAGTTTGATGATAGAGGAGGAAGTGGTTTATTCCTCAGGAAAGACCCCACCTCAGCAGACCACAAATAGGTGAGGTCTAAAACACACCAGTGTGAATTCGTAGGTGGTTCTTCAGATTTCCAGCTGTTGTGAACTGTTTACCACAGCCCAGTTCTGTGCACACAAAGGGTTTTTCACCATTGTGAGTTCTCATGTGCACCTTCAGCCTTTGCAAGACGTAGAAACTTTTTCCACAACCTTCTGCTGGGCAGGTGAAGGAGCGGTCGTTACTGCAAAGCAACAAAAAGCTGTTTCATTACCAGCTACTGCAATGCATTTTTTCATCAACACTTGGCTTCTTTCTTTCATTAAATACGAGTACCTGTTAAAATACAAAAATTCTAAACCAAACATAACAAACATACCTGCAACATTATCTAAATCTAATCCAAGTTTTTCAGCATAATTGATTTAAAGCACTCAACAGACCTAATATTTACATGAATAATGCCAGGTTTTCACAGCTTGTTAATGTCAAAACCTAACATTATGTCAAATACAGAGTGCATTTTTTCAAGGTCATAACAAGAAATAGCTTCATGCTGCTCACCGGTGTGTTTTCAGATGATACTTGAAGTGAGCTGGCCATACAAATGTCCGATCACAGCCCTCAACTGTGCACTTCAGCTTTCTTTCCACACGAGATAAATGAGGAATGGGGCTTGAATCTTTTGGCTGCCCATCTCCTGTGCAAAGATGAACATTTTCCCCTGGAAAAAAAAAAGCCCACCGAAATCTAAAAAATATACAGATTACTATAATATGTCAAATTTAATAGAAAAACCAGCATCATATATAATACAGGACTGTAAATCAGGTATGTGTCTGGCTACTAACTGTTTACCATGTCCTACATGCTGCTGTCTCGCCTATAACAGGGATCAAACACAGACCTGCAAACCCTACCAGCCCCATAAACTATTCCCAACAAGCCATCTGGATCAGATCAGCTGCTACCAAATAAGGCTTATCACAAAAAGAATAGAAAGCCAATGCACCAAAAATTGTAAAAATGGTCTCTATATCAATATCAAACAACCAATTTTAACTAGCAGCCAACTTTCACCTATTAGCTAAGCTGCTTTTAAAAACACCTTAGCTAAAATAAGAGATACTGCATTTGCATGCAATTATTTATTAAAATAATTAAGTCAAAAAACATGTGAATAATTCAATTATGAATTCTCCAGAAAACTGATATCCAAATTCAGTGGAGCTAAAAAGAAAGTATAATTTACAGTATGTATTAAAAATAGGCTCTTAAAAGTGAAAATGAAAGTTGAAAAACAAGCAGCTGCAGTCAGAAAGAAGATATTCTTTACACATACTGGGGAACTAGTAGGCTACAATGAACAGATGGTTCCACTAGAGTTCATTCCCCAAGAAAAAATGAGAAGCCTATTTATAATGATGAAAAAAGCATAATTGTTCTGTATAATTCTATCACTGATGATTTGAAGATGTCATAACTGATTCAAAGCAAGAGAATTAAAGAGAGGAAGAAACAATGTGAAACTAGGGTTCTTGTATGGAGCATTCACATTTGAGACACAATCTGTGGATGTCCTACCATTATTGCTTGCTTTGGCATTCTTTGCGAGCTGTGCCCGAGTGGCAGCAATTAAACTGTCATGGGCCAATTCTTGCACTCGTAGGAACCATGGGGTACTGCTGTCTGTGCTGTCATGGGAGAGAAAGTCATTGCCAGAATCTTCTGCTTCATCTTGAACAAACACCAAGTGCTCCGCGGGAGACCCCAGCCCTAGAAAAGAAGACAAATTTGTGAAACAATAGTGTAACAGAGGGAAATGTCTTTTGTTTCTCAGAGATTAGTGCTCATAGCATGGATGAAATAGCTGCCCTGAAAAAGTCTCCACTGACCTCTACATTGTAGAAAGATGTTGATGACTAAATGCTCCTAAAATATCCAATAATGCCCAGCAAATTTCATGATCTTTCCTCTTCATAAGCAGCAGGGACAGAGCTGTACTTGTATCTCCTGCATTCTGCTGAGATATATCCAGACAGATGACAAACAGAAGGACAATTACCTGCTCTTGTTAGGTTGAGAAGAATGAATGAAGTGCTGTCACTGGGCTGGAAGTCTTGCAATAAACTAGAAGTTTCTGGAGTTGACAGAAGTTCAGATGGTTTCTGTACATTCTGTGCCCTTGTTTCCTCTCCATCAGGGCCTACATTTACCTGGAGACTTCTCAAGACAGCAGATGAAGAAACATCTTTGGAAGAATTAGTGTGACTTGGAGAAGTGAGATCTCTTTCATCATCTAATGAGGAAAGTGAAACCAGAGTAAATAAAAGTATAAATACACTGTGACTAAAGGACTCCTATGAAATTATTTTTCTAAGAAAAAAACCCCAGAACTTGAGAGAGAAGGGAAGAGGAAGTTTCTAACTAGTCAGACTTCACTATTAAATGAGAAGATTCAGTCACTCTGCCAAACTTGTTCCTCCACCCCTGGAATGTCCTAGCAGCAAGAGACAGCGGGGGCCAGAGGGGTGAAGTAAAGACAGCTGTATGAAGGGCAGGGTCACAAAGATCTGCCACATAGATTGTACCTGGCAACATGAGTCTGTTGCATTCTGAGGTCTCAGTAACAGGAAGCAGAGAGAGACAGGTGATGTCTTTTGGTTCTGATTCCACCAGTCCTTGTCCCAGTGGAATAGAAGTATTTTGGACAAACTGAACCAGCAGCTGAAAAAACATACTGAAGATTAGGTCAAGAGCAGCACAAATCATGTAAAAAGGTACTAAATCCAGTCAATCCAGTAGTTCCTACTGTCTTGTAAGAGACGTTGAATATAATACCATGAATACACACAGATATAAATAGAAACTTTTCAATTTACATTAAAACAAGGAAAGAATTGTTTGTCATCCCTGAAATACCTACAAACTTCTCATTCAACATATAATAAACAGCTCCAGATCATTGCAAAGTAAGTCTAGTTAGGCTATATTTATTTTTAATTAACATTTTACCACTTGATACTTTATTATGGTCTAATATTTCAAGGTAATGTTCTCCACACTCAGCCTTTGATACAGGTGGTTTTTTTAATCATTGTCTTTAAATATTTAACTGAAAGCTGGCCTTTTCTAAATTAACAAAAAAGCAATCAGAAGACTAGTTACGAAGATGTCTATCACACGGCTATTCAAAAGCAGATAACAATCAGAGAAACACTGTTGGGATAACAAGAGGAAAAACACAGACAGCCTTACCCATCCAAATCAACTACTCCTAAAACCATCAAAGATGGACAACCAACCCACCCACTAAGGGGATTAACAGAAGAAACCCTCTCCAAATTACTACACAAAACAAGGGGGACTATTGCATAAAGAGGTACAGGACTTAAACTGAGATGCATTCCCTGGGGAGGAATTTGGGACTGTTCAAAAGATTTTGAGGGATTTGTACAGGACTTATTAGGCATTGTTTAAGGGAAAGGCCAAAGGCAGGAAAAGGAAAAGATCAAGATGGATCAGGGCAGAACAAACATAAGAAAATGGAGAGGGGAGAATAAAAGGGGCCCATTGCACGTAAGCAGGAAGTTGGTCAATTCAGTTGTCTGGCACAGCCTAACTCTTACACTGCATCCTGTCTTCTTATTAAACTCCATTCTTACCTGCTTCCTGTGTGGTCCTGCTCTCTACAGTGGGTCTCTAGTGGCACACACCAATTTCTAGTGCGTGTCATATGCTAATGAACCCCAAGCCAGCCTAGTTAACAAGTGAAATGAGAAGTGTGGGGATAGATCCCAAAGAAATCCATGAAGGTTATCCTTAGGCAGCAGCCCTTGAACACAAACCCAGGTACTTTGTGCTGCCCATGTTTATGAGGACAAAGCTACAAGCATTCAGCCTGTGTTCATTTTGATTTAACAAAGGAAGTGCTGCTGGGAGTTAGGAGATAACACAGTCCAACTTTTGCAGTGGACTGAACAAATTCTGAGAACTGCATGAGCTTTTTTAAACACAGTCTCCAATCCCTCCCCTGTGGGGATTTACACTTCAGAAGGACAGAAGGGGGCCAGTTGTAACACACCCAGACACATACTCCACATTTCAGTGAAAATACTGCTCAAACCCCGCATGTAGGATCTATTTGTTTGCCTTTAAGTTCTGTCAAACAAATTAACTCATATACTCACAATCTATGGGGTTTTTTAAAACACTGAATGAAGAAATATGAACAATAACAATACACTAAAAAAGTTAAACCTCAAGTTCCTTATCTCTAGGAAACTCCTTGACAAAAATCCTGCATTCTGCTGATTCTGCTGCTGTCTAGTGAACAACTGTATGTAGCAAACTTTTATCTTTGGCATTTAGAAGGAAATTTGTACAAGACAGTTATTCAAAAGCTACTACCCTCATTGTGACACATTTCAACATGCAGTCACAGAGAGCCCAGATGGACTTCTCTGTGCAGTGAGATTAGCACATCAGTGTCAAAAGAAAAAGACTAAAAAATCCTGATGTGCCTATTGTATATTTGTGGTTAAAACTCAACATTCACAGACAATTTGATTCTTATTTTGTATATTGTGATTGTCTTAGTACTTCTTTTTCAGAACTATTGGCATCTAATACCAAATTATTCCTGTGGCAGACAGCAGCTTTTTGAGCCTCTCTTACATCAAGACAGTCTGCTAAATCAAAGAAACTGTAAAGAAAACTTAGTATTTTATGCTCTGATTTCTCTATGCTCATTTCCTCTCACAAAAACACTAGAAATACTGATGCTTCTCAAACACTTTTACCACAAAGAGCAACTGCTGTAGGAACCATGAAGTTTTAACAGCCCTGATTGGCCTCCCTGGAACCCGCACCCAGGAACCCAGAACCCACACCCTCCCTGGAACTTCTCCCTAGGGGCTCCTTTTAAGCTCAGCCTGGGCCAGTCATTCCCTTCCTGAGCTGTGCTGTATGTTTACCTGTCTCAAGCCCTGTCTACTGGATGAACCTGATTTTTACTGCGTCTGTGTCTCCAGCCCCATCTTCTGCTGCTCCTGCTGGACTCTGGATAGACCCTGGACTGGCTCACCACCTTGCCTTACCTAGGGCTGAGGGCTGTGGATTCCAGCACCTGTCTCTGCCCTCCATGCTCAGGTATTGCAGTATTGTGCCCTGGTCTGTGAGGGCAGTGCCTGAGCTGGGATCACCCTTGACTCCCTGCTCATCCTCCCTTAGGAGCAGGCTGTCATCACTGACAATTATGAAGCTACAAATTAAGTCCTGCAGTCATTCAGATGGCAATGTGCCATTTGAACTAGGCCACAAGCCAGATGGCAGTTTGAAAGGTTAGAACTGTTTCATCTTAGACATAAGATTATCCAGAGGACCTAGCAAGAAGATGAATCTATTTTTATGTTGTCAAAAAAATACCTAGGCAATAACAGACAGTCCCCCCACCGCCCCCCTCCCAGGGCCATGCATTCTAATTTAGGATTAAAAAATAGGAGAAAGAGAAGTAAAAAGAGAGTTAGGAATAATGCACAAGGCAACCAGAAAAAAGAAGTAGAGACTAAAAACTGAGCAATAAGATAGATCTAAATCATTGGATTGTCTTTTATGTTGATGAGCCCTGCTGCTTCTTACTCCACCATGAAACACTTGTTTTATGGAGTTACCTATTCTTATACAAAAAAGACCTAAATGAAACTTGCCTCCTACAAGAAGAAAGCTTTGCTTCAAACCTTCCACTTCAACATAGCAACATTAAGCCACCAGAGAAAAGCAAAATGCAGCAACCACAAACAGATGCTCAGAAGAAAGAAATTCCTTTTAATTTGCTTTGTAAAGTAATGACAAACTAGTACAGAGAATTATGAGAGGGCAAAAAAGGCAGAAGGAAACAAACTGGCATGAATCATGCCCATTATTAAAATGTGGAATAAAAAAACCTCAACCCTTCACATAAACTAAAGCAAACCAATCATCAACTCAAATAATTCAGACAAAATAAAAAGTTTTCACGTTAGTTTTATCTTGACAGATGTTTCCTAAACCTTCCTGTTCAAAATCATTGAATACCTTTGTGGACAACTACAGCAACTGGAGTACAGGAAAAAACTCATTACAAACATTGTGTCATGCTCTCTTAAGTTTCTTGCAATATGGTTTTGCAGCTGAAAGTAAATAGGATATTATAAGGGTATCTGGTAATTGGCTACTCAGCATAGAAATCTAGGAACAGGACAGGTGATAAATTAAATCCACAGATACACAAACACTAACAAACTCTAGCAAACTGCAGATAAGAGAGAGTAAAAATACCCAGAACTCGTGGGACACTGATGGATGGGCCAGTACAGGAATAACTTGTGTGTGACCTTGAAAAAAATTCAACCAGAAACTTTGTAAGGAATAGGAACAATGCTATCTTGGGTACCAGAAGCCATATTTCATTGGCAAGAGCAAATTTCCTATGGGATATGGGGGAAATTTTGGGACTGGGTAAAGCATATCAAGGTGTTTTGAGCGGAGACTGTGGGACTGTGAAAAACTTATGGATGTTTAGGGGAAGGACCAAAGGCAAGGAAATGGAGGGCTCAATGTAGGTTGGAGAGAAACAACTACTGGGAACAGAAAGGGGATTGGGGATAATACTGGCTGACCCCATTAACAGGCTGCAGGTTGCTGCTCTGCATCACCACTGAGGTCCATCTCATCCTCTCTAATGCCTTCTACTCCTAAACGACTTCTGAGTACATTCATTTGATTAAATTCACTTTGGCATAGCCTGTGAAATAGAGAAAAACACAATCTGGAAACCCAAGATCCTGGCCAGAGGCTGAATGAAAAAGCCCAAGGCCTGGAGATGGATACTGGAAGGACTCAAGGTTTGGCAAAGCGTGGACAGATGCATGACCACAAGCATGCATGTCAGCCAAGGGAGGACACGTGTGACATGCTAGTAAATGTCAAGCCTTTTTACCTGATAAGTAGGGACAGAATTAGGCCATTTGTGGCCTTTCTTTTCCATGGGAATTCCATTTGTGTTTGGGTGTGCTGGTAAAAGCCCTATCCTGCCATGCAGCCATAATGTCTGTACTCTCTCTGTGTGTACAGGCACATTTTTGCAGTTCAGGCCCAGGTGCACTTCTGTGTGCACCTGGGAACAGTCTGGTGGTCTCATGTCTGAAAGACCAGGAAGGCAGGACCCTCCTATATGATACAGTTTGACAGAGCCCATAACCAAATCACATCTGGCATCACAAACAGGCCCCAAATGGGCTGTAAATATTCCTGAGATGGTGACTGTAGAATCCCTATGTAGGGAGGAGACTGACCCACTATGACCAAAGTGCTAGAATTTGTAAGCAAAGCAGATAGGTCATCTTGGGACACCAGAATAGGTATAGTTAGGGAAACTGAAGGTACAGAATATTAACAGACCACCAAAGGAACAATAAGAGGTGTGAGGTGGCTTTACTCTATAGCTAAGACATTCCTTGGAATTTGAAACAAATTTTAATGTTGCAAAAGGACATCCTTGACTTAAAGAGATTGAAACTTTATGGGACAGACATGAATCATATGAAGAGAATCTATAATCCTTGGAGGGCAAAGTTCAGCTGCATCTTGATATAAGGAATTTTATTTTTGCTCTGCCATATCACCTTCTTGAATATACTCTCCTTTAACTACTGGAATGCCACATAACTGTAAATAATACAGACAGTGAATGTATTAAAAAAATGTAAAATATTTCTTGGCTCTTGACACTAAGCAAATACTTGTTATCCCTGCTGGTCAACACAAAATGGTTGGACAGGATTATGCCAGGGTCTATCACTACAAGCAATGCAGAATGCTTCTGTTACTAAGAGACTTAAATAACACCCTTGACCTGAGAGGGGAAAAAAATCCCACAACAAGCAACAACCAAAAAACTGTTTAAAGAACTGAGAACCTCTGCTAGAAATCCTTAACAACAACAAAAAACCCAAAGTGTTACTAAGAGACTTAAGTAACGTCCCTGACCTGAGAGGGGAAAAAAAATCCCACAACAAGCAACAACCAAAAAACTGTTTAAAGAACTGAGAACCTCTGCTAGAAATCCTTAACAACAACAAAAAACCCAAACAAAACCCCAAAAAACCCAAATCAAACCAAACAAACACCACAAAAAAAAACAACCAAAAAAAAAAAAAAAAAAAACAAAAAAACCCAAAAAACAACCCCCCAAAAACCCAAAAAGAAAACAAAACCACAACCAACCAACCCAACAAAACAACCAAACCAGAAACAAATGATGATATGGCCACCTGGGATAGATCATCTTAAATTTGTCCCATAATAGATGATTGAAAAGCCACGAAGTGTCAGGCAGCTGCTTTGGCAGAAGCAGGGATTGCTGGGAGGGACAGGGTAAGAAGGTTCTTCAGAACTTCAGATCTATCCTCCCACTAGACAGCTGGAGAGCTAGACTAGATTCCCAGGGCAGCAGGGACCATGTCTTTAATCAAAACCATTCCTGTTCTAAATTCAACCAGTGAACCAAAACAAAATAAAGAGGTCAAAAGAAAATTTAGTGGAGGGGGAGGAGAAAGGAGGGACTGGAGCTGAAGGGTGTGCAGGGTAGAAGGCTTGTTACCTAGAAACCAGGATGTCCTCCTCCCATACAGCCTCTGGGGAACTAATTAAATCACAAGTGTCTCTCCTTGTGCAGCACTGAGGAGGAGAGAAAGGAGAGGCCAAAGTACCTCTCTCCACCCTCATTTCAATAACTAATTCAATTTACAGAATAGAGTTGTAATTCATTGGATTATGCTAGGAGTTACACCAAAAGCAGAAAGCACCCTGTACTGGACCAGTGTGATGGAGGTGACTGGAAATACATGCAAGTGTAATAAATCACCTCGAAGGCTTAAAGCATGCAAAATGCAAATCTTAGCAGTTCCCTGAGGAATGATCCTTACATAGCTTTGGGGGCAGGGAGTCCAGAAGAAAAAGCAGATCCATCTGTTCATACAATTGTTTCCAAGCAACTTTGTAACTTTCTATGAAAGGAGGATTCACCTCTACTCAAGCATTAAATATTTAACGGTATGTTGGTGGCTTCTTTAGGGATAAAACCAGTAGCAAAGAAGTCTATGCAAGAGACATAGTGCTTTGATTGTTATCATCTAGATGTCACAGAAATACAGCTAGCTCTTAATATATTTCTCACATGGTAGAGTATATGAAAAAACATCTGTGGCTACAAGAATTGTGGTGCCATGGCTCATTAGAGGATATAAAATCATTATTTACTTTCAGAGACATTTGAACTGCTATTTGGGAAAACTGTAAAAAGGGTATCTACCAGTTTCACACCAAAGCAACAGAAAATAGTACTAACTTAACACCTAAGTTCCATAATCAGGACCAAAAAAAAAAAAAAAACCAAGTATGTATACATGGAAATAAATCAAAATTTTTAGTATCAAATAGCCTCGATCAAGATTGAGGAACATGGTTTAGAAGACAGCATTTACAGAAAGGATGCCCTCTGCAACAACAACCACTGTAACTTTTTTTATTTACCAGGCCTGTTTCTTCTGGAGAATAAACAGCTAACTCTTATTATGGGCTTGCTGGGAAGGAAATGCCACTCTGCCATGAGGAAATAAGACTATTATGTAAGCAAGCCTAATTAACAAATACCTTACTCAAGTCGAGAAAAGACAAGGCCCAGTTACAGCTCCTATTTGAGGAATGAGCATTCCAACTGTCCTGGTCCTTGGCTATCAGAAATAATCCAAGGGAGCCCACCCATTCACAGCCAAAAGTAACAAAGTCCTCCCACCTTATTCAGAACTCAGAAGATAATTGATAGAATGCATGAGATATCAGTGACAAGGCAAGAGAGAGGATCTCTTTGCAGATTGTGCTGAGACTACTCAGAGCTGCTACGAACTTGCAGCTACTTTTCCTGAACAGTGTGATTGGAAGGGCTTTGGCTGCTCTGTTAAGAAACAAATGCCTTAAAACATCACATGAGCTGTAATGAATTATCAGCATGCAATCATCATTCTTTTTAGTGTACCAGTTTAAGACACATGCTGTATTGCTTACAGGGACAGAAACTCAAGACTTTTATTGAGAAGACTCAACAAAAACCATTCAATTAAGTCTTGCAAACTTCCCCAAAAGGTATTTTATAGCTGTACTAAGTCCTCTGCTCTAGAACTTCAGCCATCTGCAGAGGTAAAGCTGAGAACCAGGAAAAGCAAGAACACCTAGTGGATACAACCCCTGCATCTTTAAGCAGGGAAATGCCCAGAGCTAAATAATGGCCATTCCACCTGAAAAATAAGGCAAGAAATAGGAGAGGCAGCAGGTAGTGGTGTTGAATGTAACAAGCTGCAGACACTTGTATCTAGCATATTACAGGTAAGAGTAACAAAAGCCAGAACACCTCAGTAACTGATCAGTGAGCACCGATAGAGTGACATCTTGTAAAGGTTCAACCAGCAATTTTAAGTGGTAAGAGAGCTATTATGGCTTATCAGAATGGGTCCCATACAACAGACCAAACTTACTATCCAATATAACAAGGACAGTAGGATGTGTTAAGCTTATTATGCGATGTTTAGGGGAGGATCAAGGGAGGAATCAAGGCAGATAAATGAAGAACCAGGTAGGGAGGAAAGAGACTCCAAACATATGTTTGTTGCTAGTCAGTACACTGCTGTGCCTGATCACTGCAGTCCCTCCTGTCAAACTACCAAAGACATTCCTAAATATTCTACCCACTAGTGAGTCCACTGCTAGTGAGCTTCTAGTTGACTAATGCAAGTAGGACGCTGGAAAAAAAACCAAAAAATATTCCAGCCAGAAACTGGCTTAAAAGCCCTGGCTCTGGGCAGAAGGACTGTAGGCCAGGCAGAGACATGTGAATGTGAGTATGCACGAGAGTCAAGTGATGAGGGTACAGCTACAGCTGTACTAGCAAACCATGGTAGTTCAGGCTTTCCCTGTGCATGATAATGTGTACGTTCATGCTTTACCTGTGGTTGTGGCCAGCTGTGCATGCAGAAATGTCCCTGCAAGTCATGCCCAGCTGAACCTGGAACAGTCCAGCAGCCTCACACTGAGCAACTGGGATCCCCTGCGTGCTGCTGCCTACCACTTCTGCCAACCACTTAATGGAAACAGGAGTACTGAAGAACAGGACTGGCTGATGCTGAGAGAAAAATTCAGATTGTCCAAAACCAAGTAGAGTCAATTTGGTTTGAGGGAAAGAAATAGTCAATTGGTTAATTTATTTTATTCTCATAACAAAAGAGTGCTGTAATAGTGGAAAAAAAATGTAACCTGAGAACAGGCAAGAATATTGGCTGATGCTTGAAAGGAGGTGAAAAAAAATTGCAATATTTTCTAATTTTTTACCCTTCAAATCAAAGCATGGAAGCATTAGAAGATGTCACTGAAAACACTTGGAAAATTAGTATGCAAGCAGCAATCCGAGTAAACTCATTGACTCCAAGTGTTGCCCATAAACGTTCCTGGGAACCAAACTCAGTTCATAATTGCTCACCTCAGGTTTGGATTCTAACTCATCCGATAACATTGATTCAAGTGTCCAACTCCTGCAGCTGTTCTCAGCAAGGCACAGATTTATTTTATTTATTTGTTTTTTTTAGTTCAGAGAGAACAACACTCCCTGCTTATTTTCATATTTTCCTAAGTGCAAACCAGTGTGGTGGTCCTTCTGCAAGAAGCTCTGCTGCAGAAATAATTAATTTAACCTAAAACAACAAAAAAGGAAACATAAAGAAAGAGGAACTGAAAAACAAGAGCAAAGCAAAAAGAAGTGAACATGTGTTGATGCAACTGTAAAATATACCTTGAGGTATCAGTAAAACTCATTAACTGAGGTTCCTGGATTTCTATTTTCACTGAAAAAACAAAAGAACTTTCAAAAATTAATTTCACAGTGTTAAGATGTTATTTACCACATTTTCTTTGCAATCACTAATTTTTAATGGATAATTGCCTTGTTTGCTCTGGAAACTTATGGGATCAACTGCAAATCACATAAAGTGTGCAAGATATGAGGAAGCTGAATTCCCAGGCCACAACACAGTGGAATTATCCAAATTATTGATAAAAGGGAGCCATATACAAACAACCTGTCAGCAGGAAACATCAGTTCTTCCTGTCAGTCGAGATATTTCACAGAATCAGAAGTTTAATTTCTTGATGAGCCCAGGTAAATATAACTTATTTCACAAATACCCATATGATGCTTATGCTAAAAGGGGAACATGAGGACAAGCTTTTCTTGCCTGCTGAGAAAACACTCAGACACTGCTGACGGGAGAAAAATATGAACCGCATACAGTTTTTTCCTCTTTCCAACACAACTACCAATCTATCGACCATGTTAAAAAGTAACGAGAATACTGGATCAGCTAAAAAGAGAACGTAAATGCCTTCCTCTCACACTCCTGACAGCAGCACGAAGCTTCACTTGCCGTGGAGGGGCAAGGCACCACACACAGCGAGCGAACGCAGAGTAACTCAGCCCTCCGCACGCAGCGGGCCGGGGCCCGGCGCTGCTGCCGCGGCCACCCGCAGCCCCTGTCAGCCCGTACTCGGCAGGGCGGGCCCCGAGTGACCCACGGGGACAAGAGCCAGCGCTGCCAGGCCCGGCTGCCCACGCCCCGGCCGGGAGGAGCCCTGCGGAGGCCCGGGGAGGAACGGGGGAAGGGCGGAGCGCCGAGGCCCGGCGGGGCAGGTGCCACCCGCCCCAGGGCGCGGGTCCGGCCGCAGCCGTGAGGGGCGACCCGGCAGCGGGGACAGGAAGGACAGGAGGGCCGGGGCGTCCCCCCGAGCTCGGCGGCTCGCTGGGCTCCCGCACCCCACAGGGGTCGGCAAGTCCCGCAGGAGCGGCCGGACCGCCCCACCACCCGCCTTACCGGCATCTCCGCCGCCCGGACGTGACGAGCCCCGGCCGGAAATACCGCGCGGGCTCGGGGCGAGCGCGGGGCGGGGCCACGCTCCCGCCGCCCCGGAAAGAGAGGGCGGCTCGGTGGTCGGGCTGTTCCCGGTTCTGACGGGATCGTTACCAGGACTGCAGTTTTCAGCTGCAGCCTGATTCCTCTTCAAGTAAACCTTTTTTGTATTGATTGTTACCGTACAGGTGAACCGGAGCCTTATGGAAACGTTCAATCTGCGGAGCTCCTTTTTTCCACATAAATCACCACGGAAGACACAAGATCCCAGTTTGTTGCAGCACATGTGAAAACACCGGTTTCCTACTAATACTTTGTTTCTGTTTCTGCTTTGCTGTGACTTGCTGCTCTGTCTGTTCTTGCAGCTAGTGATGGAAAACTCCAGGAGTTCACTGTAGCTCACAAAAATCATATACCCAGTTAGTAATTCCAGAGACATACATGTCTTTGCAATGTACCTTAAAAAAAAAAAAAAAAAAAAAAAAAAAAAAAAAAGTACTGAGTAATTTAAAAAACTTGCACTTTGGTTTTAGCTCATTATCTGTACGTGACCAGGACAGAGCACCTGAAGAAGTTGGCAGCCGCTGGTCTTGACATTAGCAGCAGAATCAGTGACCTTCAGGTCCTGTAAACTTTAACTCTGTTATGGCCAGCCTGTAGCTTTGGAGCCATACGTGATTCCTGACTCCCATGCCAGCAGAGCTGCTCGTGGCACACTCCTGGTGCTGGTACTGATAGGCAGTGAAAACCCTCGTGCTATGGAAGTAACCCAAGAGCAGCTGTCAAGGCTAGCAAAATCAGGTTTCCTGAGGCTCCCTCAGAGCACAGCTTCTTCTGATCTACAGAGAACTGTGAAAAAAAACTGTGGTCACTTCTTGGTAAATGGCTGTCATCTCTTGCCTTGAACTACTTTGGAATGGTTTCTTTTTTCCAGCCCCTCCAAGATGTGCAATATGGCTTCACTGCCTTTCAGAACATTTGAAAATTTGATTTGCAGCATAAAGATTCCCATTTATCTCCCTCAGCTTTAAATGTGCAGTGAGTGGCTTAATGGAGGAGTCATACTGACAGCCTAGTGCTTCAGCAAAAAGACTATTGACCAGCTACCTGCTGGAGCCACCTGGTAACTCCATAAAGTCTGCTGATACATGTCTTTTTCTGAGGTAATTATCCCATCAGCTTGCAGGCTTTGCATTAATACTAACAAAAGCCTGCACTGTGAAATCAATTTTCAGTCAAGCTGAAGCACATTTCTGTTGTACAAGGCAGGGAAAAGTGATTCAACACCCAGAATCTACAGCCTCAGAGACTGGGCTGCCTCAGTGCCATACTGGCCCTGCGGATGGATTCTCTCAGGGAACCTATAAAGTCTGGCATTTTTCATATTGGACAACTCAGCCACAGTTGTGGTGGCCTGAAGCTTTACACAGATTCATTTATTTAAGCTTACAAAACCGAATAATAGCTTCTGAGACTGATTTTTTTAACACAATCCCAAAAAGCCAGAGTTCATTAAATGGCCATGAAGCAGTAACAGTAAAAGACCATTTCACTGTACTGTGGAAATATACTGAGGGATATATTCAGTGCGGGTAGCTTGGTTTGCAGCTGCAGTGTAAGCTGCAGATTGAGCTCTCCGGATGGCCGTGAACAGCCAACCCTTTGACAAGCTCATGGACCTGTGGCCCAACCAGGTGATCAGACTCTCAGAGACACGGCAGGAGCCAAGGACCCCCAAATGTTCCCATGCTTAGACTGTGAGGGTATAAAAACCCAGGGTTTTGTTCGGGATCCCAGCTCAAACTGTTTAGTTATTTCATCAAGATTGAATTATTTTAAGGATTGGGACCAGTGAGACTCTGCTATGGGAAACCTGGCGTTGAGATGGTAAGGAAACCTTGTCTGACTGTGTGACTGTGGGGGTGTGTGGGGAGTCTGGCTCACTGCCCACTGGGAAGGGATTTCGGTCCCAGCTTAGATGGGTGAGAACATGACTGCCAGAGTAGCTCCTGGGTGGTCAGACAGGAAAGTTTCCCTAACACAGCATGCCATTTTGTTACTGATCCAATACAATCCAATAAAGGTAACAATAAATGCAGAACTACTAACTTGATAAACCAACTTTTCTTGATGCTACTTTGGTAATCCAAAGGAACTGAATCATAAAGCTTGATGCTGTTTTACATTAAGATACTCAGTAATCTTGGAAGTCCTGTGACTCATCACCAGCTCAACAATGGGGAGTAATTGAGTAGATATTAAAATATGGAGACATGTAGGCGCATAAGTTTCTTTCATTTGCATCCTTCTAGGCCAGATGAGTTTGGCTGCTTCAGAACTTGCATCTTGACTGCCTGGGGAATTTTGGTGGAATCCACAGTGGGAGTAGCACAGCACTTACCTGAGTTGTTTATGCTGGTTCAAATCACTTGTGCAGGTGTGTGGAGCAGCACCAGTCCCTGATGAGAGAACTGGATGGGAATTTCCTATAGTCTTACTTTCATAGCAACATCTGCCTCTACAGGCTCCTTCTCTCCAGTCAAGGGGAAATGGAAGACACATTTCCCCCAGGACCAGATTCAAGAAAAGATAAGTGATGCTGTTTTTTCACCCCTGCTGTGAGACAGCAAAAACAGCTAGTCATGGAGTAAAGGGAGAGAGCTGGTTTAGATTTGATTGCTAACGAATCTGGTTATAATGTGTGCCTACTCCATATACAGAGTCTAGACTTCATTTCTATTAGCCCATCTTTTTTTTTTTTTTTTTTTTGTAAATTTCTGAACACTCAGAAATAAAGTTGTTATAGAAACTGTGTCCATTATTCCAAGATTTAGACTTCATTTCTATTAGCCCTTTTTTTTTTTTTTTTTTGTGTACATTTCTGAACACTCAGAAATAAAGTTGTTATAGAAACTGTGTCCATTATTCCAAGATACTGGCGGTACTCAATTTTATTTCGATAAATTGTTTTCTAATTATAAAAATATATGCAATTATCAGCACTTTGTTGTTCAGCCTTTACAGCATCAGCATGTAACACTTTTAAATTCTCTCAAAACTCTGTATGCACAGAAGTCACTCTTACAAACATACAGAGGATGTTGGTAGGGTGTTAAAGAAGCGCGTGAGATTTAAGAAACTGAGATTAGTAAGATTTGGAGCATTTTCTCCTGTATTCCCCAGGCTCGCACCCTGGGGTTCTGTCACATGTCGGACTCTGCCGCGCTCCGCCTTTCCTGCGTAGTCAGCGCGTTTCCCGCGGCAGCGGCAGGAATGCTGCTGAGGTAATTTTGCTGGCTCAAAGGCGTACGTGCGGTCCCATACGGGCCTCGGCGCCGCCGCCGCCAGACATCACCAGACACCGTTCCCAAGTTTTCCCAAACACCGGGAGCGCAGGGCAGGCGCGCCCGCCGGGGGCCGTCCTGCGCCTGCCCCCCGGCAGCGGCCGGCACTCCCACGGTGGAGCCCGCAGGGAATGTGCTCCGAGGCCGCGCCCCGGGCAGGAGCCTCCGCCGCACTGCGTTGGGAGCCGCCGGAGGGGCGGGGAGCGGGGGGGCCGCGCCGCCGGCACGGGGGGGGAACGGCCAACGTCCCCCGCGGGGCGGGCGCGCCGGCTCCGCCTCCCAGTCCACCGCCGGCACGTTCCATTTTCCCCGCGGGGTGAACCCTCCTCCCTCCGCCGCGGCGGCTCTGGCCTCCCCGCAGAAACAGAGCGCGGCGCCGACCGTGTCTTCCTTCACACACTGCCCTCAGGGCTCGGTGGTCCGGACCACATCTCCCCGCCGTGCCGGGCAGTGGTAGCGGCCGCTCCGCCCCTTCGCCTCCCCCCCCCGGCGGCGGCGCGGGTGGTGCGTCCCGGCAGCAGGCGCGTCCCGGCCGGCGCCCGCCCCCCCGCGCCGTGTCATTGATGTTGTTGTTTGTGTCGCAGGAGCCGCAGGCCAGGCCGGGGCCGCCGCCCGGGGCCGCCGCCGCGGGGCTGGGGCCGGCGCCAGGGATGTCGGTGTGCGGGGAGGCGGTGGGCGCCGGCTCCCTGCCCAGCGAGCTGGTGGTCCACATTTTCTCCTTCCTGGCGGCCCCCGACCGGCTGCGGGCCTCGGCCGCCTGCTCGCACTGGCGGGAGTGCCTCTTCTACCCGGCGCTCTGGCCGCGCCTCCGCCTCAGCCTCCGCGTCTCGCCCGCCGAGCGCCCGCGCCTCGAGTTCCTCATGCGCAAGTGCGGCTGGTTCGTCCGTGAGCTCCGCGTACAGTTCGCCGCCGACAACTACCCCACCGGCGGCGGCGGGGCGGCGGCGGGCGAGGGCGCCGCGGTGGCGGGGGACGGGGAGGCGCCGCCGCCGCTGAGCCCGCGCTGGCTCGACCTGCTGAGGACTTACCTGGAGCTGGTGCTGTGCGTCCTGAGCAGCGTCCGCAACAACAGGTACCGGCGGGGGAGCGGCGGTGCCGGGCGTGGGGGCAGACGGAGCCCCCCGAGCCGCGCGGGGCCCGGTCCAGCCGTCCCGCCGGTTTCTGCGGGCGGAAGCAACGCCCGAGCCGGCGCCGGCCGGTTCGTGCTGGGGCCGCGCTCGGAGCCGCTCTGTGTGTGTGTGAGAGCCTGTGAGTTGGGCAGAAACGGGGATGCGCCGCTTCAAACTACCAAATTTTCATCATATAGTGTAGCTTGAGGAGGAATATAAACGCTCAGACGTCCAGTTGGCGAGCGGCTGGTCGATACGCAAAACAAATACAGCTGCAGTAATAAAAAGTTCTTCGTCTTTTGGGTGGAAGCAGGCAATGCAGCTCGAACGGAGCAAGTGAGAGCCAGGAGTCTGAATTTACCGCATAACAAGACAGCTTTCTCATTTAAAATAAGCCTTGTGTATGCTTGCAAAAAAGTATGTCGTGAGAAACTAGTAAGAGGGAGTTAAAATTACAGCTCTGGTGCGCTGAATTACTGCCCCAACAAAATACCTTCATCTTAGCAGCAGTGAGGTTTTTCGCTGTAGAAAAGCTGAGCTTTCATGCCACCTCTCGTCTTACCTGCTTATCTGAGGTTTGAGGAGGTTTTATGTTCTTTTGTTTATTGAAAAAACATGCTCACACGTAGGACTTTCTTGGCCTAACTGAATTTAAATTATAGAAATATTTTCCTGTGGTTTGTGTTTAAGATGTGTTTTTCACACACTTACTTTGGCAGGTTAGATAATTTCCTCAGCTTTGAGGTCTTTAAAACAAAAATACTTGCATTCTCTTCACTGTGTGGGGGTGTGATAGAGATAATAAGATAATAATCAGATATCCTAATATATGGCCTCTAGTCAGCAAGTGAGACAGGAAAGCAAGGATATTACAGTTAGGTTATGATGAGTTTAGAAAGCTCTGTAGGTTTTAGGATAGGTAATAGTTAATATTATTTCCTTTCTGTGCGCATACAGCTTCACCTATCAAGGGAAGAAAAAAAGCTGCAAGTGTTTCAGGGCATCTTTAGGATGAATTAAACATTGTGCATGGCCTTTAGAAAACTGCCTGCAACTGAGTCATGGTCTTGTTACCGCCCCCTTTGATTCCAGAGGTATGAGAGAGTAGCTTCAGGCCTTCCTTGTGTCTTTATTTTGAATTGTAGCAAGAGAACTTTAAATGCAATTCCTCGTTGGTTAGAGCTGAATGCAAATGTGGTGTGTGAAGTCTCACTTTCAGTTCCTCTGCTCTGTTGCCCCCAGCAGGTCCTTCCTGTGGTGCAGCTGCGATGGCTGAGAGTTACAGACCTCACTTCAGAAAGCAGCTCCTTAGTCCAGCTCACCTTTATCTTAGTTTATTTCTTGCCCTGTGAATCCTTGGTGTGTGAATCGTGATCGTCTGTCTTATTGGTCTTCTCTTGCATTTCGGGAGCTTTCACTTAACTGTTGAATCTGCAGGAAATCCAGCTATAGTATTATAAGAGGAAAAAATGTTGAAGTGATTGTCTGATCTGAGACATATCATGACATGGGCTTGGAATTTTAAAATAAGTAGTATCTATAGGAGCTGTTGCACGCAGGGTTTTGTTAGAAAACTAAATTGTTTCTTTTTTTCCTCACCGAAGTATGAGGCTGTCAAAATTAACTGCAGTGTGAGAAAGCTTTTGATACACTTTATCTTTTGAAAAATTCTCCATGTCCTTATCTGAAATCTGTACAAGGATACTTGCTTTCTGAAGTTCGTTTTACAGATTCTGTATGCACAGTGGGACTCAGACTGCAGTAAAACACTGTGCAGAAGTAGCTGTTTCTCCAGTACCTGTTCTCTGGTAGATTAGTATAATTTTGGTGGTAAAACAGGAAAGAAAAGTTACCAACTTTTTTAGGGTTTTGCACTGCCATGCTTTCTTGCTGTCTCTAAATCATTTATATGCTGCTCTTCTGGCTTGAAATGAATGATGCATGACTGGGGAACACAGGGTACCTGGTTATTACAGCAGGCTTTTTTAAATGGGCATTTAAAAAATTGGTGGAAGAGTGGCATAATTTACATTAAATACGTGACCTTTTTCAGTTTTACTTTCAGAATAGATTCAATTTTTCCCTTGAACAGAATAGGTGTTTAGTTTATTTTGATGTTTGAGGGTTTTTTTTCCTTGCCAAGTAACTACCTATAAATTATTAGTTCTCAGGTAGAACACTGGGTTTTAGTTCTTTAAGTAGATTTTTGAGATGGGAAAGAGGTGAGGAGGAGTATTAACATATGCCAAATTGCTGCTTAGTTCTTACTGTGACCACCTAATGTCTAAACCAGAGACCTTGTCACCTGCCTGATAATTCGTTTTGTCTAAGGAGAGACTGCAGTCCATAATTAATTTCTCTGCTTCTCTTTATTTATCTGTAACTGAAGAACTGTTAATTCCTTCTTGTTTTCACTGTATTTCACTGTACACAAGATAGCGATTGTAATTTACAAAATAATGTAAATGGAAATTTTTAGCTTCTTCAGTGGCTGAATCGCTGTAAATGCATTCCTTTTGGAATTAAGTTTAGAACAGGACAGTTTTTCCTAACTCCTGTCAGCCCTTATGGTAGCTTTTTGGCAGATAAGTTCAAAAAATGTTCCCTTTTACACTTCAGAACTGAAAAGGAAGAAATCTGCCTTTGTGAGGCTGTTTCTTAACTGTAATGATGGTTTGGGGTTTTAAATTTATTGTTAAGCAATGCAGTAGCAACCTTCCTTTTTGCAAGAAAACTCATGTATTTTAAATGGCTATGGATTTCATTGAGGATTTACAATACTGCAGGACCTAAGAAAAGTAATTACTAAAAGTAATGAAATTTCTAAATGCTCTCTTGGCTAAAGGAGAATGATGTATGGTTTTGCTGCTAAGAGCATTTTTTGTACAACATAAAATTGCTAGTTTCTAAGCAAATCTGTGTGTTAAGTCTCTAGGAAAATATTTTGGAGTGACCTTTGCTAGTTCTGATAAAATTAAGGAAATAACAATTTGTCTGCAACTTGTTTTAAAAACAACTAAAATTTTTTTGACAAATATTCCTGCTGCCAGCCATCCAAAAAGGTATGTTCAAGGTCTGTCTCATATTTGAAGCAGAGCTCAAGTTGTTTTGTAGGTGGCAGCATATAGAGTAATAGGATTGGGACCTTGATGAGCTCTAAGAATCTATCATTTATTTAATGAAAAGGTAATAAAATAGCGTTTATAGTGATCTGTAACTTTCCCATAAGCTTTTATGTTAATGATAGCAAATGTAGCAAAATAACAAAGATTATAACTGTTTAAAAACTGATGTTCTACTTACTACTGAGAAAAAGGGTGAGTGTGGGCATGATGTTTCTTAAATCCTTGTGATCTGCACCTTCTTGAACTGATCTTTCAAAACTGAGTTCTAGAAGGCAGGGTGGGAGTGTGACAAACTTTCTGTTTGCACTTACGTGCATACAACAGCTAATAAGCACCTTGTAATCATTCAGTAGGAAAATCCTGTTCTTTTATGTAACTCTGAGATACCAAAGTATTCTCTCCTCTACTCCTCCTTCCTTGCTTACAAAGGAAGATGGGAAGGTAGTGACACACACACACCCACCCCTCTTTTCGTCTTCAGAGTGTTAAATTGTGTGAACTGTTTGATCTTTGTTATGGAAACAAAAATGCAGATTACTGTAAAACTGTGGTATCTTGCTGAAGTATGGTATCTCTTGGAGTTACCAAAAATTGGTGAATTGCTCAAAGCAGTAGGCTGCATCTGGTTTTGATGTTTTCTAATGACTATTTTCTCTTGGTCTAAACAGGCAGCTGAAACTGGCAGAAACTAGTGTGGTAATACAATATGTGCATTACCACTTTGCTCGCCTTGAATGTAATCAAGGACATTTTGTGCTTTTTTTAAATTGGGTATTAAAAAAGACCGACCAAAACTGAAGATGGAGCCTAGTAAGAAGCTTATTATTTCTAGTGTGCTATTCGAGCTAGTGAAAAATAAATGTTTTAGAAATCCTTCCAAAACACAAGTTTTCCCCCAGCTGTATGTGTGGATACTACACAGGATTAAGATGCCATTATGACTTTTAGCAAAAGATAAGTAAATTTTAAATAATTTTATTTAAATAGCAATCACTTTATGGACTCTCTGAAATGAAGATGAGCAGTGAGCTGAATGTCATGGAGTTGTATAAAACTGCAAATAGTAGCAAAAATCTAACATTGTGTTGAACTGTGATCAGATTTGTTGATGGTAATAACTGTGCTGTGAATGGAAAAATAATTGGATATTGTCATTGGTTAAATTTTCAGGCAGAGAACTTTTCTATTTGTCTCTGTATTGCATGAAATGGCAGTCAAAAAGATGAAGTAAAAACGTGTGGGGTGCTAGTAATTAGTGTTGTATGTGTGCTGTGCTTTGGTGATCCTCTTAACGCCTGCCTACATCCTACTGTAGCGTTGGCTGGCGGGGTGAGTGGCACAGACCGAGACCTGTGTTTGATGTCAATATGGAGGTGATTCAAAACTGTCCTTGAGACTGCATTTTGGCTCTTGACTCTCATAAATAAGTCACCAAGATCAAAAGATAAAGGTTATTTATAGCATTGGCTGTGAACACTACTTTTCACACCTGGTGGAGGTTTCTGTTACTTCCCTCTCATACCAGACTATCTCTTATGGCTTTTGAGGAAAAAAGAGCCCAAAATATTCTCAAGTTGGGTGTGCCAGTGTTTTAGGCTTCCCTGCAAAACTTATTCTTTAGTATAGTCAGGCAATGTCTTAGTAAGATTTGTAGAATATTGGTCATATTTTAAGACTCAGTTTATTTTAGTGTATTATCAGTACAATTGGCCTGTATTTAAAATGTTAACTATTAAATGTTTGGAATTTCAGACACAGTTGTAAATTCCAGGTATTTGACTCCAGTATTTGTCAGACTTTATATGAAGCTTGTGGATCTTGCTTTTAAGCTGTTGTTCTCCTATAGAAAAAAAAGTAGCAGGTGCAACAGTGGATAGATTTCAGGTAATTAGTGTGCTGTTTTTGAATGCAGGAACTTCAAAACAGGTAAATTGTGATTTATGATAGATAACAATTATAGACTGCAACTCATACCTACTGAAAAATGTAAAACTTGGCTACTTAATCCTTTTTTGCCCCCGTCTTCTCTTGGTAGAATTTCGGGTTGTACTGTGGAGGTGGTGAACTGTACCAGGGCTTCCCTATGCTTTGAGCATGGTAGTCATATTACATTTTCCTCAAGGCTGATTTGAAATACTAGTATATGCTTTGTGAGCCAGAAGAAATAAGGATTTATGGTAACTCATGTAATTGTGAGCTACAGGTTAATTGGCATCTACTGTTCAGGATTAATTTAATTTATGTGTCCATTTGTGGTGAAACTGGAGTTTCTGGCTTGTTAATTATCAATTGCAGACTAGCCCTTGCATGTTAGGAGTAAATCTAATTTATAGCCTATATAAATAAAAGAAATGTTGACCCAAAACTTAGTCATCTACAAAAATTATAATTTAATAGTAAATGCTACATAGCTACTTTAAAACTGCAGTCATTTGCATACCTCTTTCTTGATCTGTTTTAGGAATAGAAAAGATGCAAGTCAGAAAACTGAACTAGGGAAAGGAAGAGTGACTGTCTAGTGCACTGTGTCATGTTCAGCATCAACTCAGAAGTTCTTTCACTTCTTTTTAGGTATCCCTTTTAAAAGTTAAAATCATATGTCCTGGTGGACCACTGTCGCTTACTGATGGGGAGTATTAGAAAATATTTTCCTACTTTAATATAACAGAAATTAGACACTGATTAAGGTGTGGAGAGCTTTTGCTTTTCCTGTCTGAGGTTTGTGATGCCTTGATTGAGGCAGGTTTGGGCTCCCATTTGTAATCCAGCTGATGTAGTGCTCAGGCAGGGTTCTTTGTGGTTGTGTTCTACTTGGGCATTAAATGCAGTGTTAAATGATGAAAGGAATAAGTATCTGATATTTTCATTGTGACACTTAACACACATTTTCCAAGGATTAAAAATTGTATGAAACCACTCCTGAATTTTCTTTGTGGTGCTACAGGCTTGCTGAAAATACTCCAGTGCTGACTGAAAAGCAGTATTTGCTCTTACAGCTGGTTTCAGCAGTTTGTGTAGTCCTCTTCCCCTTTATACTTCAGTCTCATTTTCTGTAGTTCCATATGTGCCTGCATTCCAGAACAGTAAGTTTCCCAACAGAGGCTCTGTGTTCAGTGTAATAGTGGGGTTTATTGCCTGCATTTGTCTTATCCAGAATGATTTCCTACACCATTTTAGTTTGTGATTTTACAGATGCCTTTTCATTTTGTTGTTTCCTAGGAACCTCCAGAAGTTAAGTCTCTTTGGGGATATAAGCATTCTGCAGCAACATGGAACTATATCAAATACCTACCTTGGAAAGGTTGACCCTGATGGCAAGAAGATTAAGCAGTAAGTTATATTTGTAAATTATCAAATACAGGATAATAATAATAATAATGAAAATAATAAAAATAGATGACAGAACACAGAAATTCCTGAAATACACGACTGAAAATCTTTAAGTTTTTTAACAGGGTGAAAATCTAAATTCTTGTTCCTGCTATTTACATGAAGTAGTCTGGTTTTGTGGCTGTTGTATTTTTGTTGGGTTTTTTTCCCTTTATTCTCAGTAGGGTGAGAATTCTTTCTTTCTTATTTTCATTGTGTTCTAGAAACAATATTATGTTAATGCCACAAAAGGGGAAGAGGGGCGAGGAGCTGTTACCAGCACCTCTTACTATTGCTGTACATGAAAAAAATTAGAAAAGGAAGTAATCTGTTGTATTTCACAAGAGTTGAAAACATATTTGTGCTTATGTTCTCTTTCAAGTTTGCTTGCAACTTTGGGAGAGAGACAGAGAAACTGTTGAAACACAGAACTGCTATAACTTATTTAAAATTGCATCTGAAAACTGGGTTATGTATTTGCAGAATTCCTGAAAGATCACAGCTCTCAATGTGCTTGTATAGTCCAGAGGTTATTTTAGCCTGCCATTATTACATTACAGGACAGTCCTTGAATGCTTATAATCTGAATAGTTATTTGTTCTTCTTTGGGAAAGTTAAATAGAGTATAACAGCTACTGACTTCTGGAATAAATTACCACAGAGGGAGTGATGCTGACTTAACTATTTTAGCAGTACTGCAAAAGCTACTGATACAATAAAATCTGAATGCTATAATTTTAATGTGTGTCAATTTATACGTCTTTCACCCAGTAGCTTGGCAGTAGAATAAGTACAGCCACTCTAGGTCTTCACTATTTTTTATTTTGAGTGATTTTTAGAGCAAGTGTAGGTATATTATCAGATTAATGTATGTATGTGGACACAGTCATCAAACTGAATGTTTGGTCCTGACCTAAATTCGCAAACCAGTGCAAATAGAGCTGTGAGTCACATACTGTGTCTTTGTCATCTGTTATGTTTCCAATGAAGAACTTGGAGCAATTTGTGATTCTGTCTAACATACGTACTGTAGTGCTGTGTGCAGGTGAAAGGCTCATTTGGTAAAAGCTCCTTTATTTGATACCCTTTGTGAAAATATATAATCAAATCTTTGCAAAGGGACTTGAAGGGAGCCATCTGAGCTGGATGTTTACTCAGCTGAGTGCATGGTCAAATGTTTCTTCAAGCACATATTCACATTTTGGAGCCACAAACCATTCAAAACCAATTATCTAACTTCTTTGTCTTTTAGATGAATATTAACCTTTGCACATTTTGGAATGAACAAGTAAATGCTACTTCTTTTTAGTTTAGTTAATTTTCTTGTTGGGTTTTTTGTTTGTTTTTTTGTTGTGAGTTTTTTGTTTGGTTGGTTTTGGGTTTTTTTTGTGGGGGTGTTGTTTTTTTTGTTATTTCTTTTTGGGGGGGGGTGGTTTATTGTTGGTAGGTTGTTTTTTTTTCTAGAATAGAACAATTTATCTGGGACCTGCTAGTTTAAAGGAAAGCTGATAGTGTTTTATTCAGTTGTCTGAAGTTGGAGAACTAGTAGCAGACTTAGTTCAGAAAGTAAATCTTTATGGCTTCTTAGCCTTGTATTTTGCACTTGGGGTTTGCATCAGTAAGTTGCAAAACGTGGATGCTGATAACTAACACTGAAAGGTGTAAGCAACATTTGGAGACAGTGTTAGTGGTAGCTGAGGATTTTTGGAACCTGTATGGTGACGAACCTTACTAGGTGTTTCAGAAACTTCCTGCAGTTAAAGCAGTCAGGGAAAAAAAGTTATGATTCCTGAAATCTGACTTTGAGCTGGGTGTAACAGACAGTAGGTGGAATCTCAGCTATTACAGAGCCATTAGGATGTTTCCTCAAGTTTAAGGCTAAGGGTTGTCCTAAGGCAGAGGAAGCTTTGGAGCATATTTTCAAAAATACACGTTTGCATGAGTTTGTGATGCTCCTTTTCTGTACAGCATGTGTGTCCCTGGGTACTTTCTAAAATTTTCTTTACAACTCTCTTTCTTAGTGTTGGGATGCTCGTTGTAAACAGTTAATTTGTCTTTTAATTGAGTAAAGGGTAATTGTCTAAAATTTTGGCTTTCTGAAATCTGCTTCTCATGATTGATCTGTGTGGTTCAGATAGTTTGGTTTCCAAAAGAACCAGTTTGGCCTCTGTTATTAAACAAAGTATTTTGATTGATAGTATTTAATTAAACAAATGGCCTCCATATGGAGCTTAGTAATCTGTTTGCTTCCTGGCCAGGGTCATGGATGCGCTTCCGTCCTGGTTAGGACTGGTTTGGGAGCTTAAACGCTAACTGTGCCTGTTTAGTCGGGCTTTGGTCTGTCCTCTGGATGAAAACACTATTTGGGGCATCAGTTGTGAAAGTACAGTTTAAAAAAAAAAATATTTTTAAGTAATTTGTTTCAGTATCATAATTTGTAGGTTCCAGGTCAATGGTGACCATCCCATAATTGCTGCCTGTGGGGAGCAGAGAGGGGTCTGATGACACTTGTTGAGACATTAGTAGGCTGCGTTGCTTTTTGGCATGTGCTGAGTGAGTTCTGCTTGTAGTTTCTGTTATATGCTCAAATTTCAGTTTTATAAGTGAGCTTTGAAATAATTGTGTTAAATTAGCATAAATGTTGTAGTACCTGCTGGGCAGTGGAGGTAAAATTAATATGGTAATAAAGTAGATGTTAATTTCCAAGAATTCACTTGTCTCTTTTTTAGAATGCAGTTCAGGCTATTTTTGCAAACTCCAGTTAGATGCAATCTGTTTATGAAAAATAGAATGTGCATAAGAATTTGCAGGGGAGGAAAAAAAACAAACCTGCTAGGCTGTTTAAAAAATTCTTTGAAATATGTTAAAATTAATTTATTATATAGTGCTTTCTGTCTGGCCTTTTTAAAAAGCAGGTATTAAAAACAATTCAGAAATTATTGGTGTTAAATAGTAACAATAAACTATTGACATGTTTGATCTCTGACTGGCTAAAAACTAGAGAAAGTTTTCTTAGGACCTACAGGTCATTAGACTAGCAGCACAAATCTTCATACTTGTGTAAACACTTTTGATGCTTGCAACAAAAAGTTGATTGCATTAAATCATTCTCTCTCTTTTAAGAAGTTTTTTACTGCAGTTCCCACTGGGGAGAAAAGCTACCCTAGAGCTGCAGAGTTCTGTGTCATATTTCTTTTTATTAAATTTTGCAGGCACTGAAACAGTATTTTACTAAATTCAGATGTTTAAAGTGTATGAGAACCCCAATTTAAACAGATTTTTAGTGCAGTGAGGCATATAGATGGTAGTATTCTACTGAACACCTCAAAATTAATTTGTCTTCAACAGTTCTGTAAAATATTAAAACCACTATTAAGATTGATTACCTGGGCTATTACAAAATAAATCCTACCATTGCTGCAACCATTACAGCACCTTTTCTAGATGTGTATGGGGGGAGGGAAGAGTCTTTGGAAGAAATTTGAGATTGCTGTGGTAGAATCTTTTTCTTTAGGGGGTTGTGAGATAATCTGCCTTCAATTTAAGCATTGGCAAGAAAATTATGAAGCAAACATTGCCAGGATCAAATAAGGTTCTTCTCAACTCTAAATGAATCTAGGAATAAAATAGAAAAACTGCACTGTCTGTGGGTTATACCTATTGTTTAAAACTGTTTCATTTGTGTCACAGTTGTGAGTCCTCAATTTTAAATAAAATATTTGGAGAAATCTGGAAATATTGAAGTCTTTTTACCTGATGACTATCCTAGGTAAAACCTTGGGAACTGAGGTGTAAAATAAATGCAATAACCACACCAGCTTTTCCATTTGGGTGAAGTCAGGCCTTGCAAACCTAGTACCGTCATAGGAGAAGGAAGAAAGCACGTGTAGGCAAGGGAGGGGATGAATAAGGATTTGCCAAGAGAGAAGATGAGTGAGGACTGATCTTTCAACTTTATTACAACAGAAGGGTTATGGGGCATCAAAGGTAGTAGGTGACAGGTTCAGAGCAAGCAAGAAGAGGAGATAATCACACTGCAAAGTTCTTTATTATTGGGTGTTATGGTTGCTAAACACTTGCTCTGCTAAGGGAGGAACCTGGATGAATTTGTAGAAGTGAAGTCTCTGAGAGTTGCTGCCTCTGCTCAGAACTGAGTTACAAAGTTTTGGAAACTAGAGAGATATTTGATAAATATCCCTATGTGCTTTCCTTGTTCTGTCACCTTAAGGTGCTAGTGTTTCTCTGTTGTCAGTCAGGATACTGGCCTAAACCTTTAATTTTGCCTAGACATTATTAAAGTTATGTGGATGAGAATAAAATTGTGAAATTTTTTTTTTGCTTAGATGTATAAACTATACTGATCCTCATAAAAGAAGAAGTGTTCTATGCAAAACCATTACCTGATTTGGGGAACAAAAAATTCTACTGTTTTTTTACTGGATCTTATTTCTTGATGTCATAGCCTGACTCAACTGCTTCTCTGTAATGCTGACCAGGACTTGAGATCAAATACTTAACCTACACATGTGTCTAATATGCTAAAAGAGCACTTGTCATTTGGGCAGGAGGACTCTTCTGGGCCTTTACAGCTTTGGAATGAAGACTGGAAAAATACTTACATGGAGAAAGTTCTTAGGATGTGACTGTACTATTTGAATTTAATATTGAAAATTTAAAATACTTCTGTTGCCTTCTTGAACAAAATATCTTAACATAAAGAGCATCTATTCACTTTAAAAAAGGGGTAGGAGAGGTTGAGTGCATCAGAATAAGTTCATAATAAACTGGCAGTGATAATTTGAGATTGAAATGTTACTGGGTCCAAGTTGTTTTGGTAAAACATGCATCTGTTGGCTCTTGAAAATCCAGTTAGTTGTACGTTTGGAGTTATTGAAAGAATCTTGTATGTTTGTTCTTTACCCTTTAATGAACAAATAAAGCAGGTAATTTCACATCATTCTAACTTACTCTCAAAATCAAGTTTCTGTCACCTTACATTGAAAATGAGGGGTTTTTTCCATATAAATCTGCAGTTCTGGAGAAGTTACAAAATACAAAAAGCTGTTTTTAAAAACAAGAGCTGCATTTGAAAAGCATTACAGGTTTTCTTATTTCCATAACCTTAAAATGTATGTGGGAGGGTGTTAAATACGTGCTGGAAAATACATGAAGCGAAGGTTCATAGTGTGTCACCGTTTTTGAAAGACAAAGTACATATTTCTTTTAGTTTACAGTTTTAACCTTTTAAGTGCAGTGGATGCTAAAATGCTCTGGGAGGTCTGCAGTCTGGTTGCAGTTGATAAGAACTATGATAATAGCATCTTCCTGCAGAATGAGGCTATAAATGAAGGAAGAGTAATTCTTGAATAAAAAAATTGAATGGTATGCAGTTGGTAAGACTAAACCATGTTTAATAGGTTCATTGTCTGTTTTGTTTACTTGCAGAATCCAACAGCTGTTTGAAGAGATATTAGGCAATAGCAGGCAATTGAAATGGCTGTCTTGTGGGTTAATGCTGCAAATAGTAACTCCCACATCACTGTCCTCCTTATCAAACCCCATAGCCAACACCATGGAACATCTGAGCTTATTGGACAACCACATCCCTGGTAATACCACTCTTATCACTGCGGTTGAATTGGAGCGCTTTGTGAATCTGCGTTCGCTCGCTTTGGATTTCTGTGATTTTACAGCTGAAATGGCAAGAGTCCTGGCTGACAGCAACCATGTGCCTTTGCATCGACTGTCTCTCCTGGTCCACAGTGTTTCCATAATGCACAAGTCATTGGACAATATGCCAAAAGATGAGAATTGGCAGGCGCTGACTCGCAACAGCACTAATCTTCGGGTCTATATAATGGCTTTTGATGTCAAGAGTGATGATATGTTAAGGATTCTTAAGCCCAGTATCCCCCTAGAGAGGATTCACTTTGACAGCTATGTCACTTGTGTTTCAGGAGCTGTTGTTGATCTCATATCCAGGCAGTATGACAAGTTCCTCACTCATTTTATACTGATGAATGATGTGATAGATATGTCTGCCTTCCCAGATCTCAGTGACAACCGGAATGAAGATCCACTTGTCTTATTAGCCTGGAGGTGCACGAGACTGTCTCTCCTAGCTGTTCATGGTAGGTAACGCATTGCATGTGCATAGTATGTGACTTCCAAATGCTTACAAGCCTTCAGCCTTTCTAAGCAGTGTGTGTTTTAGTGGCGTGGTATACAAAAGGCTGCTGCATCGTTGTTATACGTGCTGTTGTTGAAGGTGTTTATTGTATATGAATTTTAAACCTGCTTGTGTCTTACTAACTTGAGAAGTTGAGAAGTCACATAGGATTTTCTTAAACTCCTCACAGAAATGAGGATAACTTAAGAAGTGAGCATTCCAGGAGGCTTATCCTGCAAGTGGTCTGCACTGTGCAAGTTCCATTGAGTGACTGGTTACGTGTATGTGAACAGAAAACATTGGCTGTTTTTCTGTGAGCTCACGTGCTGGCAAGATAGATGATTTTGCTTCCTGTTTGTAAATAACACGGGTTAAGTGTCCCAGAGCTGAGAAGAAGAAATGTGTTACCAATTTGGTAAGACTACCAGCAGATGAAAAATATGTAGAGGGGGTTGCCTCACTTAGTGTGTTGGTTTCACCAATAACACCAGAGCTAGGTTTATCCCACTTATTTATTTGCCCTATAGTAGCAAACAACTTAGAATTTATTCAGCTCTGTCATCAGTAGAGAATGTGGTGGTAGAAATTACGGCAGCCTGGCAAATTTTAAGGCACCTGAAACTGAAATAATGCAGAATAATGTTTTTTTATTTGTACTGGAATCAGCTTACCAAGACCAAGTTTGCTGATGCATGAAGGAGTTAAGCAGTGGCTATTGTGTTGCATAAGAATAAATGTGTTTCATCAGACTGCTTGGGGGAGTAAATCTCCAGTTGGCAGTAAAATAGGAGACCTTCAGCAGCAGGAGGTGGACATTCAGATTTCCATTGGTTGAAGTCAGAAGGTCCTGCTGTATTTGCTCTTTTTTTTTTTCCCTGTGGTCTCTTACTTGAAAAATTAATTGCTGGGGGCAAGGAAGGCATGCTCAATTGAGCTGCCTCTCCTTAATAGTTTCTAGGTGAGACAGATTTTGGGTGCTGGTATGTGATTGTACCAGCCTAGGTGTGGCTTTTAGCAGTTTCTTCTAAAATTTGGACACATGTTTGAGGACCTTTAAAAAAATTAAAATTGTGTTACCTTAAATTATTCTCCTGCTACAGAAACGTCCTCTAATGTATTATCTAACTTTAAAAGCTAGTGAAACATCTGAACATAAGCTAGTGTAAGTATCATTTCATATCAGCATGTGTCTATTCAGTAGAAACTATTAGTCTGTGCAGAGTATTGGGCAAGCAAATGTTCCTTATGCTTCTGTCTAGCAAATGGTTGTTGCTGCACCACCTTTCTTTGGAGAGATGCTGTGTCCGCCTGTGTGAGAAAATGGCCGCATATCACCTTGCTGTTACATCAGAATTCACATTCTTTAGCCTTATTTTCCCTCTGCTTTCAGCAGAAGCTAGCTGAGCTGCTTATAAATGCCTCCTGATCTTTTCTAAGCTGTGGACATAACTTTTCTAGTACTATACTGCAAGCATCGTTCTTCGAGAGTAGTTACTGTAGATGGAACACTATTAGGAAAAAATATCCAGTACAGCATCTTAGCCTCATGCTTGGATTCCCTGAGGTTTACCATATAATGTTTTCTGGCTCCACTTGTCATATTATATTGTGAAGTTTCCTTCAGGAAAAGAAGGTGGTTTTGTTCAAAGTGCTATAATTCGCTTGAAGTGCTCAGGTTTCTTCTTCTGTCTCCTGAAGTGGTTATTCTTCAGCTTCCAGTGCTTCTCAGGCTTTTGTGTGTGCCTGTGTGTTTTCTCTTCTGGTATTATTTTGCTTTTGAAAAAGCTTTTATTTCCATCTACTTTTGGTTGCCACTTGTCATTGACTGAAAGAGGAAGGGGAAAATCTATGCTAAGGACACTTTATATGGGCTGCCTTGAGATTGTCTTCTGTGGGAAGTCATCATCTTGCCACCATGAAATGGTGGAAATGTCCATATCCAGGAGGCAGAGGAAGGCAGATGTTAAATACATTCTTGCAGAATGAAGAAAGGGTTGTAAAGAGTGTGTGACCATTTGGGATGGGATGGAAACAGTAGGATATACCATAGTGATATGATCTGGCACTGTGAATAAAAAGCATGGTCCATCTGTGAGAACAAAGGCCTTTTTTATTTTGTCTTCCTCCTTAAGGGAAGGATGCATGGATTTTTATGACTTTGTGTTATAAACACTGTGGTGAAGTTTTATTCTGTCCATGAGCAAAACTAAAGTTGAAATTTTTACTAGCAAGGAAGAATAAATTACAGTGTGCTCATGGTAATTTTGTTGCTCAGTGATACCACTAGTGAAGTGATCATTTCCTGTTACCTCTGAATACTTAGCTGGACAGAGACTTTTTGGCAGCTGGGAGGTTACAAAGAAATTTCAGACAGAGCTTTTGAAAGGAGAATTCATTTAAAATGAGATTAAGTTGGGAATAAGATGGTTGTTCTAGTGCATAGAGGATCTCACCATAAAAAGTTACAGCAAAAGCCATATGGCAAAATGATGGTAAAGGGGTTTTGTGTGCAGGGCTTTTTTTTTTTTTCTTTTATTCTTGCACTTGTTTTTGCTTTCAAAGATTTCTTTGGCAAGTTCCTTTACAGTCAAGATAACTGGAAGATGGTGTGAGCTCCATGTCCTGACAGGAGTGTGTCATCATACAGAGAGGAATTTTCCATTGAGTTCAATGTCCCTGTTAAGGAAGGGACACTGAATTAAGGTGCCTGAATTAAGACAGCTTCATCTTCTGTGGATGGTTGTGTTGGAGGTGAAGTATCCAGCAGATGAAGATTGTGGGAATTCATGCATTCCTAATGGTTAATATACCAGAAATGAGCCTTACAGATATGTGCAGGCTTCTTTGTTGAACACCTACCCTAACCAACTTCCAGAGACACAATAGAAAAAAGTAAAGGAAAACAGAACGTAAATTTATTTTCTTTATTACTTTGACATCTTTTCTTCATTCTCTATCTATTTTATTTTGATATGATATGATGCAGAGCATGTTAACTGCACTGTTGGAGGACCAAACCACAGTTAGCTTTTACTTCTCAGCAGTTTAGCTTTCCCAGTTCAAATATTGTGCAGACTGCAGCTTTACTTGGAATCTGCTTGGGCATCTCACCAAGGAGCTTAGCACCTGCGAGAATGATGATCATGGCAGAAATGTGCCTTGCCTTTTGCAGTGGAAGGGCTGATTTGGCAGAGCTCCCCAAAAGGGAAGTTCCCATCTGTGGTTTGCATCTGAATAGGGAGGAACTTTGCATTTCTCTTAGCCAGGGCACAGAAAGCTTACAGGTAACTGGCGAGTAGGAGTTTTTAAAGAGAAATGCTAATATATAGTGTCAAGAGAGGGAAGCTTTGTAATTATATTTTATCTCAGACAGAATAACAAGATGCATGTAGTTTATCTTGCATATATATATATATCTATATATATCTAATGTGTACATAAACACACATACTGGGGTGACATGAAGAGGTTGCAGAGGCTTCCAGTTTGTGTGCATGCTGATTTTTGTTTGTTTGGTGGTGGCTTGGTTCTTTTTTAATAAGTCTACTTTCTAAAGCAGTGAAAGCAAATCTTTTTTCTAGCATAAGCAGAGTTTTCAAGCGTTCCTTTTATGCATTCACTTAATTGATAACTCACTTTTTTTGTTCTAATTTACTACACAGTAGATCACAGGAGGTTTGAAGTTATATATATAACTTACAGTAGTCCACTGCTCTGCAAGTAGGAGAAAAAGATCTAGAAAAGGTTAATAAAATCTGAAATATTTTTATACCTATTCAGAGTGTAAAATGGGAGCTTCACCACTTGAAACCAGAAAGCCCCCACCATGCCCTAGGGGAATTTTGCCAGATGGAACATGATGGAATAGGTTGGGAGAGATACTGGGATGGTCTGGTATGAAGTTCTAGAGTAAGAAAATACCTTGTAGGAAAATGACAGAACAACTTTGTTTTTCTTTCCCCTTAGGTTACACAGTCTGGGCTCATAATCTTATAGCAATTGCTCGTCTTCGTGGCTCTGACCTGAAAGTACTGGAAGTCACAGAAGAAAGCATTGAATTCGACCAAGGAGAACTGGCTGACCAGGATGTGGATCCAGTACACAATTTCATTGAGCAAGTATCTCTCGGATTGGGTCGCCCTTGGCACGCTGTCATGGACATAGAGCTGCTCAGTGTCTTCACTGAGCCAACCCGTCACTTTTACAGAGAGATGCAAAGCTTCAGTGAAGGCATTTAGCTCCTTATTTACAATTCCTGTGGTTACATATGCAAGTAGGGTCCTATTATGTTTTTTCGGTAGTGTGAATTAACCCCTTTTGTGCTGTGTTTAATCAGTATTAGCTATATAGAATTATATATGTGTATTCTACTTCTTGATCAAAGAACGTAGTCGGGTATTGGTTTAGAAGCTGAAAGTGGCAGTGTTTAGGGTTTTCACGGTTAATGGACTTGTCTACCAAACCTTGCAAAGATACAGCCAAAGGCTGTGTGAGGTTGCCGGCTAACTTTAACTGAGTAACTGCGTTTTGAATTCTTTTGCTGTTATATTGGAGTCCTGTGCTCGGGAGCCAACTGTTTTTAATACCCATATCCATAGCCCAGTGGATCTCTGTGCTGTCATTGTGTGCTTAATCCAGCAGCATGCTACTTAATAGGCTTAAGGGACGAGAAGTCTGTCCAGGGCTGTTCACTGTAAGACTCTTACCTTGCTCGATTTCACGTGCGGATTCTGCAGCATGGCTTAACTCCATTCCCGGCTTTCCTTAGCTGCTAAGCGGCGGTGTGAAACACTAGCGGTTCAGGTTCCTGCACTTACAGATCCACTCCATAAAGCTGTAGTCTTTTGGATTCTTTGCAAACTCCTCCTTGTTTGTTCTCATGTTCTGTCATCTTCCTTAAAAGTTAGCTTTGGGCCAAAGTTTAAAAGGAGAAAGCAAGAAATGTGCGCTCCGGTGAGGTAAACGCATAACAGTGAAGATTTCGATACAAAGGTCTACACCTGCAAACAAACATTAGTCGTGAAATCCCTAACAACCAAGTCACTGGATTTTCTCTGTCAGCGCCTGTGTCAGCTGCCAAAGAATAGATTAAAAACGAAGAAGTGCCCACATGCTGGCAGGGGCAGGCCAACTTTTGGCCAGCCAGATACTGCTAGATTGTAATATATAAGGTCGAATTTCGACCTGTGGTACACAGCTGTGCTGTGGCTCAGTCAGCAACCTCAGAACTCTTAACAAACATGCACCTGTTTCACTGTGAATAGTGAATGTAAAGGAAGGAAAGGAAACAAATACAAAGCTTGTTCTATCACAGGTATGAGCTGCTATGATGCATGAAGAACATTCCATGAAGTATGTTTTAAAATCTTGTTATATCTGAGAGGCTTTAGAAGCCGATGTAACTGTTTCAGGGCAACCGCGGTACAGACGTGGTCTCTGTGAGACTTCCACCTGACCCCAGTTTTAAGTGGTACGAATGTTGTGCATTTAATGTTTAAAGGACAGTCTGCAATAATAAAGTAAGTGGCCAACGTGGGTGCCCAGCAGTGCTGAGACCTGGCTGCTATATTGTAAGCTTTGGAAAACACAATTTATGCAACAGATGTCCAGATATGATTCTATTTATGGAAAAAGTTTATATGTGTTTTACAAATGGTTTTACCATCTTATATTAAAATGACCTTTTGACAGGTGTGCGCTGTTTTGTCTCCAGTGAGCACATACCATGCGGATTTTATATGTACATCAGTAGAGTGAATCCACTGGCACAGTGTGTGTATATGCCAGATGTGGTGAGATTTTATCTTATAAATGTGATCAGATTAAAAAAAAAACTCCTGACAGAAAATGTAAGGAAACCAGCTGAATGTTTGAATTGATGACTGATGTTGTATGGTTTATGTTAAATGTTATATTCTTTTAATCAATGAATAAAGCATTAAAAATTGATCGCTGTATAAAATACTTTATTGTTATCAGCATGAAGATTTTTAGAATTAAAATGCAACATCGTTCATAAGATGTGTATAACTAGTAGCTCCCATTGTGTTTAGGTCAGCAGAAAAATCTAAAATGAGTCACACAATTTTTTAAAATTTGGCTGAATTTTGTCAACATTTTTCGGGGTGGTGGAGGAATGGGAAGGATGCTTTGCTAAAGATCAGACCAGTTAGCACAAACAGTATATCATTATATGACCTATTAGACTGATACAGTAAACTGTGGATTGTAGAATATAGAAGACTATTTTTGAGAAATTACTTCATCAATTGCAATTGCTTAAATCAAAATCTAATGTGCTCAAGAAAAATGTGTAGTACTTCTTTGGTGTCCCACTATTAAATAGATTATGAATACCTGCAACGCTTCAGTTTGACGTTTTATCCGTACCCAGAGTACCCAGCTGTGCCTTCTGAATGAAAGCTGCAAATGTCTGCTCAGCTGTTGGAGAGCTGCTGTGCCCAGCAGAGGCTGACTGTGCTGTGAGGCTTGTCAGAGTGGCTGGTCAGTGTGTGCGTGCCAAGCACGGACTTTATTCGAGCTTCTGAACTCCGTGGTACGATAGCCCAAGCTGCTGCCAAGTGTGAAAATTGCACTGCTTGTTCAGGCAGTTTCCTAGATCTTCCAGATTTGGTAAGCAAGATCACTTCCAACATACCAAAAAGACGCTGTGGGTGATTAAGATAAGGTAAATACAGCTTTTCATGTTCCAGTAAAGTGAAATATTGGGACTTGTTTTGGTGCCTTTCAGTGCTCGGCCTCAGAAGGGAGTTTTATGTAGCAGATAAATCTGACGGTGATTGCTCAGCATCTGAACCTGAAGTTTGGTTGTGAAGGATTTAAGATTTCAGGAAGTCACACAGAAAAAGCCAGAAACAAATAAATTCTGTGTCCTCTGGTTTGAACAGTTGCAGAATGGTAATTTTATCTCTGCAAGCTACTGCTCTGCCTTACTAAACAGAGTGGAGAAGTGACCTGTGTGCCTTGCTGTTGTATAAATGTGTTTTTAAAAAGTCTGTTTGGTTTAACCTATTTTCTGCTTTAATTAACTTAATCTTGAAAGACACGATGAGGAGCAGGGGGAGCAGCCCACTTGACTGGACTAGGGGGGTTGTGCAGCCCTTTCACTCACTGCAGCTGCAGGCAGAGCTGGCTCTTAGCAATGGCTGGGCATTGTTAGAATGCTCCAGGTCTGATTTGTTCACACAGCCCTCTACTCACTGGGTGTGGCTCGTGTTCAGGGAGGAAGTCAGTGTACCTAAAACAGATGGCTAGAATCTTTCTATCTTGGAAACTTCAGGAGTCTGTTAAAGCAGGAGTGTGTGGTGAAAGCCATACCTTGAGCAGTGGTGGAGAAATGCACTCCTGATTTTTCTCCTGTTTTAGAAACAGAAGTGGGGTTTGTTGTCTGCCTGTATTTTCAGCAGTAGTCTTTATTAGTGATAGCAGGATGAAGGGATTCAAGCTGAAGCGATCTCAAGTGATCTTAGGAAGTTAAGATAATTTTAGTATTCTCTTGCATTTGGAGTGGGACCTTACAAACAGTTGTGAAATTTCTTTGAACTTGCATAGTCCCAAAAGGAATTTTACTTTTGTTATTTCTTTGTATTTCCTGAAGAGGTGGCAATGTCGAGTTAGTCTTTTGCATTCTAGGTTCAGCTGCAGGAGCTTGGAACACAAGCCTTCATCTGTCAAAACTTATTCTTTTGGGGGTGGGTGGAACAGGGACTTCCCCATGTACACTTTAGTGTGGCCTTTCTGCATTTGACAGGTTACCATCTACCTGCTTCCTATTACATAAACTTGAGCTTGCTTCCAAATATGCAAATAAAATTTTGGACTGCTACTGGGGAGGGAAAAAATTTCTCAAATGATGCCATTCTCTCTGCACGATGATCCAATCCATGCTTTTCCTGCATTTTCTTAGTCCAGCTATCTTTCCTTTTGCCTGTAGCTTTCGGTACCATTGTGGGCATTGTGGAGGAAGAATTTTCAGAGTTAACTTAGAACAAATATTTGACCCACGTGGAGAAAACACTGTGTTTGCTCAGAAAAGAGATACATTAATGAATAGTTTTTGCAGCCTCCCAGGTGAGTTGGCAAGGAATGAAAAAGGTTTATGGCAGTGTTATCAGCCCAGGATTTCTGTGCTATACCCTGGTTCTCTGTGCAGGGGCAAGGCTGTATTTAGCAGTTCTGGTTGCTCCTAGGGTTGATGACAACCCAGTAATTCCTTTGAGAATCCTTGTGAAGTCTCTCAGGCAAACCCACAGCCATCAACTAATTGGCTAAAGCTGATGCAACAGCCACGTTAAACTACATGGTTAATTTAACAGGGACGATGCTTTAAAACGTCTGTTGTCAGAATCTGTCATTGAATCACTGGAGTACAAATGCCTACCTTAATGCTTTGAGGACTAAAGTAGAAGCAGAAAGGATAAAGGAATTGTAGGAATGAGCCATAGAAGAGTTCTACAGCTGAAACAAGCCAACATGGAAACAATGCTAGGAGCAGGAAGACTGAGCTACAACAGAAAATGCTCCCTTGGCAGACTCGACCTAAGCAATTACAAAAAAAGTGGGCTGGAGGTTTTTTCGGTAACTTCTAATTATGGGGCGTGGTGGCTGCATTTACATTAAAGCCTGAAACTGTGTTATATGTGCATACATGCAGAATGGAGGCTGGTGGTTGATCTGCTGCTGAGTTGGGGGTTGCTAAAACCAGTTTGCTTCTTTATCTTAGAGGGTCCCTCACCAAATGACTGACCTGAGTCCTTACATGGTTTTCAAGTTGAAGCCAAACTGTCAGAACAGCCACCAGCTCCTAGCAGAAGTCTTTAGATTGTACAGTCACCAGTAAAAGCAGAGCTTGGCTCTGTCCAGAGCCCCGCCCTGGCTGCAGGTGGGTGCACTGTGCCTGCTGGAACAGCCACTCCTGCCAGGGAAGCACCACACAGGAACCTGAAGAGGTGAACAAGGTACCACACCAACTCCTTTTATAGACAAAAACTTATTAATGCTGCAGTTTGCCACTTCCTTCTTGTACTTTTAAATTCTGCTTTTTTCCTGCCCAGCATTTTCCTAATACTGGTGTTAAATTATGAAGCCTAATAAACCAAATTCATGTTGAGGCAGTAAAAACACACCCCTCCTATTGGTTTGCTGCAGACATATGTCTTCAAAGGCAAGGGCTGGGCTGTGCTGGAGCATATCCTAGCTATGACTCCTTCCTCCCAGGTCATAAAAACCCCCTGTACACGTCTTCAATAAACATTACTCCACTCCAGCTTTTGAAGAGGGATGGGAGAGTTGCTCAGCTTTTCTGCTGCCTCTTCCCCCTCAGTGTCATGGCAGGAGAACTGCCACACTGTAGAGCTTGAGAGCAGAAAGATCACCTATGAGGCCACTAACAGAGGGGACTCAGGTGGAGAATCATGGTTATTCATCTTTACCTATCTATTATACCATGGTACCAGGGACATTGCTTTCATTTTCTGTAGATTTTTATTAACTGTTTCCATTTGTTTTCACATCCTATTCAGAAAGCAGCAAGCATCACTTTTGGCATGCAGAGAGACTCCCTGTACAGCTCAACCAGCACAAAGCAGCTGGACTTTTACAATAAGGGTCACATGATTTAATTTTATACACCTCTGAAGAGACTACTCAAGTTAGAAATGCGTAGTTTAAAATGACTATTGTACAGTGGAAATCACTTATTCACAATATTCATAGGTATTTAATTCTTTATTTACAAAATACTATCCTGAGAATTTTCCCTATTAAGCTTCAATTTGAGCGAAGTAGTTTGTATAGACCTAAGTAACAATGGTTACTTAACTTAAGGAAAAAATGCCAGTAGGACAGCACAAAACTGGTTCAGGACATTCCCCAGATGACTGTCAAGTCTCCTGCTGTGGTTCTGGTTCTACAGCTGATGGATGTGACTGAGATGGTTCAACTCTATTTTCAGGAGGAGGTGGTGGAGGCAAAAATTCAGGTCGTTGAGGTGGATAGTGAGGATAAGGTCTCATTGGAAATGGATTTCTTACTGTGAGAGAATCAGAGTAATCCAGTTAATATCAATCACAACAGTAAACATTAAACAGTAAACACCTGCTCCTCTTGCTGGCTTACTCAGCTAGGCTTATCCAACTAGAAGTCACATGTCAGGATCCAAAGAGACAGAGATGCCAGGAAAGAGGAGGGCAAAACCATCACTTTTCTCAGTAGTCACCCACAACAATCTCAAAGCAGCAGCCAACCACTGCCAGCCCCTGGGCTGCTGCCCCTTCAGTCTGCCACAGCATCCCTTACGTGCCACACCTTGCAGACATTTTGGCAGATAAAGGGCTTAGTTCTTCACACATACTCAGAGAACAGCAAGAGTCAGAAAGAAGTCCTGCACTCTGATACTTACACCTTGCCCCAGTCTTGCAGACTCCAAGGGAAAACAGTTGTTTTGGGGTTGTCCCTTTGCAGGGCACCAGCACACTTCAGAGCCAGAGGATGAAACTTAAGATTTGTGCAATTTCATAGGAAGAAAAGGACTAAGGTAACCACCTACTTGCTTTCCTACCCCTCAAAAAGAATCCTTTAAATGCTGAACAGTATATGTAGGTGTCTTTTCCAGCCAGAGCTAATATTTATAAAAAGGTCAAGATGAGCTGCTGTGAAAAAGTAAGTGTACAACACAACAAACCTTAATCAGAAAAGATGCCCCCTGTTTACTCAATTGAGAAGCAGTTGTGCAAATATGTACACCTGTACCCCCTGTGGTAGCTCACTACCTGCACAAAGCACTCGTGTTCATCAGCTTGAAACAAAGGCTGGCTAAAGCCACGTACTTGGCAGCGGAGGGCGTGGAGGCCTGAAGTCTTGTACTGGAAAGCATTCCTGTGGCCCATAGATGCCAGCAGGAGGAGGGGGAGGAAAAGGAGGGCCTCGTCTCATGAAAGGTACTGGTGGTGCTCGAGGATCCACAGGCAGCAGTGGAGGTCTGACTGGGGGGAAAGGTGGGGGTGCAAACCCTGAAGCGACAGCTTCACTTTCAGGTGCCAGCGACTGATCAGGCAGTGCGTTCTGCAACACAAGGAAACCAGGGAAGTCAGTGAGGGAAAGGGAACATCTCCAGGCCCATCAGGCCCACTTTCAGGTAGGTGTGACACTAGCTAAGAGCTAGTTCCAACTCAGCCTCAGCTGCAGTGCAATCCTGAGCAAGGCTATGTGTACTGACCATCTGCTTGATCACAGTCTCATCTTTTGGGATATAATTAATTTTCAACAGGGATTATATTAGTAATATATCAAAGTAATTCACAAGACAATAAGTGTTGTGGTAAAGTATACATATAATTTTATAATTTGCACTGAAGAGTGCAATATAATGTGACCAATGGACTACAGACAAATGTTTCTATGTTTTTTGCAGAAAATTAAAGCTTCTTTAAATCAAGCCTCTCTTTAGCTACTTACACTAAGATTAGAATGATCCTTCATCCCATCTCCACTGGGTTCTGTTCGTGGACTGTGTTCTGAAGATGTCTGTCCATCTGTATGCAAAAGTTACAGTAAGTTATTCAGGGCTGATCTCTTTCTCTCCACTGATTTCAGTATTTTTTTTCAGGATAGACTGGCAACAAACAGCAAGCAACAGTTCCATTTTCCCCCTCCCTCCAACTAATAGTTTATTTATTTAGTAAGCCCCATGCTGGGAATGGCTGGGCTATGATATGCTTTTGGCACAGAGCTTTGCACCAATCCTATTCAAGTATGACAAAAACCAATTCCCTCCTTGGCTGACAAATATCAAGTAAACTTCCAGAACTACATCATTTTTGGACGAGTAGTCAGAAATAATAATCATCCTCCTCCTCCTCCTCCTCTCATTTGCCTTATTTATTTTATAAGAGATAAATACAAACTTCACTCTTTTTACTTTTAAACTTTGCTGGGAAAAAGTATTTTCAATAACAACTAAGAAAACTATTAAAGGGAATTGTCAGAGAGTAGAATCTGACTGGATAAAAATATACTAAATACATAATATACACTAAATAAACTTTCTTTAAACAAACAAACAACCCCCCAAATCTGGGAATTGAAAAATATTGCTTTCTTAATGCTTCAGCTTGAATAGAGATGATTACACTAAAAAACAACAAACCAAAACTTCTAAATAGTGACAGAATTTTTATGTGTAAGTTGTATTTCTACTCTTTGAAAGCAAACAAAGCTTTTTTTCTCAATGAAAAGACAGGTCTTTTAAAAAACTCTAAATTACTTGTCATTTCAAGCAGGCCCTGCCTTGTTGATGATGTTGTTACCTAATCTAAAACATTTCAACTGCTATGTCACACAGAGAATATTCATGCCTTGATATTTATGTTGCACAACACTTTCCATTTTAGGTCCTTAGAAGTTCCTCACAAACTGTCAACTTTTAACTCTCCTTTCTGACAAGAAGTTTCCTCCTCCAGGTACCTCCTCAAGTGCAAAGTTTTCATAGTTTGCCACCCCATCTTAAGAAAATTCATATTATTTTGTTCACTTTAAATAATATTTTGATTTTCTTCCTAAGAAAGGTAACTTGTTAACTCTAATGAGTAGGAGCCTTGATGTCAGTACTGTGAGACACTCTGCTGTTCTGAAGTCAGATGTGCTGGATGGGCTGTTTTTTGGTGGTTGTTTTTTTAATTGAAGGGCTTTTTTTGGGGTTTTTGGGTTTTTTTACAAATACTCAGCCAACTCTAGTGAAATTATGTGTCTCTAAAAAGCAACACTGACACATTCTTAATGACCTGTTAAATGCTGGCAACAAACTTATCCAAAACCCTGTTTCCATTCAAGCGGCTCTGAATTGCCCAGGAACTGACTACAACGTTTAAAAAATTAAATTAATTGTTGCTTGGCAGTGACTGAATAAAGAGGTAAAAAAAAAAAAGCATTAATAAGTGCAAAGACAGTGCACCTCTCCTGTCCTTCAGCCAGCAGCCAGGTGCTAGAGGAAAGACCTCAGTGGAACATGAAGTATTAGAGGCAGAAGTGAGAAAGCAGAAGTGAAACGGACAGAGGCTTGGGAAAGAGGGAAGGTCAGTAGCTGTAGAGGGACAGAACTGCCTTCCAGTAAAGAACAATTCACTTTGAAACCTGAACCTTCAACTTGAAACTAAATTCAGCATTCCCAGTTCTCACACGCTGTTACACTGAGTAGCAAAACTTCTCTCTCCTCTGGCCAGAAATGGTGCAAGGGAGATGGTAACTTCCTACTAATCCTGTCAGGAACTCACTCCTGGGTGGTGAAGTTTCTTCTGGGAATTTAATGGCTTCACTTTGCTGATGAATCAGACACATGTGACTTACCAAGGCATTACATAAAGATGAAAACTGCTTAGTAAGTATTAAGCTCTTAAGCTGTCAGTGATAAGGTCTCTGTGACAAAAATTTTGCCTATGAACTTCTGGCAGTTGCCAAGTGTCACAAACTAAAATGTACATAATCAGCCAAGTCAAAATGAGTGGGTCAGTGAAAGGTGTGATGAAAATGGGAGCAATTCACTGTGAAGTACAAAAAGCTGCCACTATGGCCAATAGTTTGAAGGAAGAGGCCTCAGACCTTCTACCTCCGTGCACCAAGCCAGTGGACACCTGAACATTTGGCTGTTTCTGTTTCACTCTTTGCGAGTCCAACCCTTTCTAACGTTACCAAATGTGGCACAGCAACGCAAGTATGGGTTTCTGATGTTTTAATGCTGAGATGAGCCTCATGGGAGGGACCAAAACAGACTCTCAACCAATTATGAGTGGTTAACATACAGAACAGTGAGGGTAGACCACAAAAATACCTGATGACTGCTATTCACAGAATCCCACCCACCTGACAGCAGGGAGGGCTATTGCTCCAACAGGGAATGGCTGCATCAAGGCCAGCAGGTGTTCAAATGTTTCTTACACAATGGAACTTCAGGTCTGTGGTAGCTAAGAACCTGTCCTCTTGCCACAGCTTACCATGCACAGTCAGCTTATACAGAGATTTTCCTTTCTAGAGTATCATGAAAGCAACTCCCACCTGTTTTATCAAAAGACTGAACATTGTAAGTTCGTAGTTCTGCTGGTCCAGAAAGTCTTCCAGTATTTGGAGGATTAGGGAAAAATCTTTCTTGTCTTCGAGCAGGAAGAGCTGGATCAGAATAAGGCTCACCTAACATTGAAGAAATCACAAAAAACAGATCTGTGACGATTTATTCCTTTCATTCCACACCATTTTAGACCAGAAAGATTCTCTGGGTGTCTTAAGCTCTTGTAAATATACCAAGTGTCTATCAATCAGGGTGAGCAAACAAATAACCCAGAGGAATCCCACCAAGTATATCAAATTGCTTATGTTTCTAAAGAGCTGCAAAAGAAAAAGTTCATTGATTTTTGGTTTAACATACAGCAGAATTTTGAAAGTTATGATTGCCTAAGTTATAAACAGTGGGGCCTTGAAACAAAGGTTCAGCCTAGCAGAGAAGATGGAAGACAAAACAAGGTACTATATGTTTTAAGCCATTCTTGGTAAGCATACTGTTTTCCATTATGTTTCACAGTGCTGTAATATGCTTCCACCAACTTGCTGGCATCAGATCTAGTAATCTGTCATGCAGCTACAAGATAAACTGCATCAGTGAAATCCAAGGGTAAAGGTGAGCTAAGAAAAAGAAGGAAAGGCCAAGGAAACCAAACTACCTCTCTGCAGTATCCTGTCAACAGACCACACCTGCCAGATGAGAAACTACATTCTGAGAGGACCTCGAGTTCTACCACCAGGCTTTCACACAGATGTGTATTGCTTGCTTCAGTAATAATTGAGGTACCTTAATTTGTGCACATTGCCTAATTTTTTTTTCTAAACTTGTAACTTTTTTTTCTTTATTACAGGTATCCAGGAAGGTTGTCCATACCCCCAAGTTTTTACTTGAGAAATACCGCAGTAATAACTGAGGTACCTTAAAATTTGTGCACGTTGCCTTTTTTTTTCTAAACTTGTAACATTTTTTTTTTCTTTATTACAGGTATCCAGGAAGGTTGTCCATACCCCCAAGTTTTTACTTGAGAAATACCAGCATAATCCTCTTAACTCATCTCTGCCTTCCCTGAGTGGTTAAGCGCAATACAGCTGTTGAGCTGAAGAAGTGAGAGTGAAAACTGATTTTGCTGCTGTTAATCATTGAAGAGACAGTATCCACAGGAAAACATGTGCCAGACAGGATGAATGTACCATGGTACTCTTGTACTATTAATATAAATGTTTTGGGTTTTTTTAATAATATTTTTCAACATTTCCTGGGTTTTTTTATTTAAATAAATTAGAACTTTTTTCTTCTTAAATGTCTTATTAACTATCCAGCCCAGACAGGTCTCTTAACACACTAAATAAACTCCCAGTAAAATGGTGAAACCAGTTGACTGTCCATTGATAATACCAATATGTACTTAAAAGATAGCAGAGAAGTGCAAGTGAATTACAGTATTCAAAAAGAGGAAAAAAATACTATTAAAAAATACCAGTTCAGTTGCACGTGCAGGTCCAAGAAAATATTTAATATTTTAAACCCAAAATAGTTAAATATATAGACTGCAAGTGAGTAACTCCTCTTTTCCATGGATACAGTAGCTAAGCAGAGTTTTTACCTGGTGGAGGCAGAAGCATCCTGTGTTCTCTTTCCCAAGGAGGAGACAGGGATCCAGTATCTGATGGTGGTCTGTGGGCATCAGAATTCAGCTCTCCTCTTTCACTTCCAGCTTCATACATGGCAGTTGGCCCTCTGGATCCTAATCGAAGAAATGGAGTTGTTATTCACCCTTGTGCTTTAAATCCTCTGCTATGGCTTTCCTCATTGAGTGTGGAAACAGTGGAACAGCTCATGGAACACCAACACTGTCAGGATACAGGAGCGCGGGCTCCACGGGACGCTCCGGTGTTTGCTACGGCTACGGGAAGGGTTCCAAGGCGTGCAGGGAAAACTCTTAGCTCAGTAACAGCACAACTTAGAGGACCTGCAATGCTTTTGAAAAAACTAATCATTTTACAAGTTTCAGTTAATTTGAACCAGAAACCAGTAGCCTGATGATAAATAATCTTCTCAGTGATAAAAACCTGCTGCTAATCAAACTAACAATTAGCATGCTGAGAGTTAATACAGGTATTATAAAACACCCATCTGCATTCAACACTCTTCTGGTTCTAATTCTTTATTCAAGGAGAAGGAAAAAACCAAACCAAAAAATCTAAACCAAACAAAAGAAAAAACCCTCTAAGGCCAGGTCAACACATAATCAAGTGCAATAAAAACTGTAAAAATGAGTGATTTTAGATTGCAAGCTTCCTCTAAAACAGACTGGGTCTGAAAAATTACAGAAATACTGAATTCTGCTATCATTCTCTAATTCTCCATGCTATAATTCAACCTAAAACTTGAAGCCATTGTGTGTCTTGTGCACTGAGATAAGTACTATAATTGCACTTACTGAAATCCTTACAGAGTAGAAATTTGGACATATTTCCCACTAATTAAGTAGAGGCTTCAATGGGTGCAATGGTAAAAATAAAATAAACAGTAGCTTCTTTATTACTTTTAACAGATGCTGAACTTCACTTTAGCATTTACCTACACTGCTTCCATCAGCATAAGAAATATGAATGGAGGGTATTTTTCTTCCCTTACAACCCACGTCACCCCAGCTTACTTTCACCTACTCTGGAATCTCTGAACTGTACTCCTTACACACAAACTTCCTGGTCCCTTCTACCATCAGGGAAGAAACACTCTCCATGCATGATGGCTGCTTCAAATTTAGAACAAAGAGAAGGGAAACAATTTACTGAACCAGTAACTTTCTAATACCACAATCTCCAATAAAACTGCCTCATGTTTTGACAACATTTTCTCATGGACTGTAGACCAATGAGATGGATGGGGCAGTATTCTTTCTTCAGAAAAATAACTGACTCCCTTTTACTTTATAATCATATTTATTTCAGCAGAACCCCATCCGTCCAAGAAAGAAAAGACAATAGATAAGTCTGGCTTTTTACTTTTCTTAATTTATGCTTCTAAAATGAATCCACTGACCAACCTACCAATAAAAACTAGATTTCCAATTGCATTGTTAACACATTAAAAAGCTTTAGAAGTAAGCTGTAAAACAGGAAGAGTTTGTCCAATTAACTGTTGATGTTGAATTGGTTGTTTTAATACTTTTTGCCACTAACAAGAGAAAAGGTGTGACACGTTTACAGGAGAGGAGAGAGAAATCCAGAACAGATACATTTTCAAGTTTAAGAATTGTACCTCTTCCTCCTCCTCCACCTGGAAGCATAGGTGAAAGCCTTAAAGGACCCTCCAATAAAGTTGGAGGGGAAAGAAAAGCTCTTGTTTCAGATGAAGGCCGGCCCATTGGTGAGGGTCCATATGGGGAATGCTCTGGAACAGTTAAAACAAAATACTCAAGTTCACAATACTTAGTTTAACAAACTGTATAAATAACTTCTCAGGTGAAGTTAAAGACTAAACTATGTAGCTAAAACGAAAACTGTGCTCTCATTACCATGTGTAACGTTTCCCAGTCTACTCTCATCAATACTACAAATGCTCTTAGTTTCAACAAAATACTTGATGTGTCCTAGAGTCACTTATGACCCAATTATTTTTTTTTAAATGACTGGTATTTGTACATACACATAGCCAAGATAGTTTTCAAACAATTAAATATGTGTGGTCTTGGGAAACAAAACCATAAACCAAAAGAATTAGGCTCTATTTTACAATTCAATACTGTACCTCTGCCAAATGGTCTCATTGGAATATCAAGAGCATAAGGATCTTTTTCTAAAAGTTCAAGTTTGAATTCTGCTTCAGTTAATCTGCAAAGAGACAATAAGTAGTAAATGACAAAGAAATGCAAAAGCTTTACCAGACTACGCTGTTTACTGCCAGGCTTTCTACCTGACCAGTTAATGAAGCAAGTATTTTATTCCCTAAATAAGTAAGACAAAGGATGTCACAGTACTCTGAATTTAAAAATGCCTGAAAGTATTTCTCTTTGCTGCTATGTTTATGCTGTAATTCAGAAGCTGAAGTTGCATTTTAGATGTCACATTCCTAATATGACATCACTCTAACTGCCCTCCAAATATTAGTTAACCTCACATCTGAAAGTTCCTCTGAATTGCCACCAACTGTTAGTTCAGCATTAACTTCTGAGATAAACTATGAAATCATAAGGTAACCACAATATCTGGTTGATACATACTTACTTCAAACAAACAAACAAAGAAACAATACCCCCCCCCCCTCAATATTTGTGTTCTAGTACTACATTCTGCATCTTTCCTGAGGTATTTCAATACTTCACATAGTTCCTAAGTTCTTATTTTCTTGCATGTGATAATTACAGGAAAGCTCAAGTGACTCCCCTTCTTCCAGAACTCAAACATTGTGATCTCTCTGTTGTGTTTGGGCCACAATACATTAACAGAAAACATCAAACTGCCTAAATCCAACACATGTCAAACTGCATTTGTTTAGAAGTAGGTAAGAACTGCACTTACTTTTGTCTGTTATGTGCATTTTCTTTTTTTATATCACTGAGGTGTCTTTCAGCTGCTCGGGCTGTCAGCTTTGGGAAAGGACAATAACAGATGCTTAGATACTGCTATTTTTTGATTAAATACTTCATAAATATGACAATTCCTAGGTCTATGACATTCTATGTGAAGTGTATAGATTGCATTTTCACAAGACATGACTAATGTATGGAGCCTCACATACGTCAGCAAATGATATTATATTAGCAGCTCTAACCCCCCAATTTTGGAGGATTGATAAGGCTTTCCTGCAGACTCTTAAAACTTCAGAAATTGAATTCTTTAGTTATACCTGGTTTGAAGCATCTACAGAAGATATGAAGTCTCAAATTCTATGTAAGATTGTTGTATTTTAAAATCAGATAGATAAAATCTCTGGAATTATGACCACAAAGCACCATAGCTTTTAGCAGGATTTTATCTCAGACATTCTGTGAAAGTGAAGAATGTATTAGTCAGGAGATATTTTAAATTTTCTTGTTCGGAAAAAAAAGGCAAAAATGGATTTTCTAGAAACATTCTTAGGAAGCTGTCAATGGAACATACTGTTCTCAGAGGACATAATGTATTCCACTTGTAGATAAAAGAAGTGAAGTACACCCAAAGAAAATATCAAAATGGCATTGAAACAAGGCCAAAAACTTTCATTATTAGCAAAATATCACACATTTGTTATATGGTGTTCTTCCAGCAGATTTATTGCTATAACAAATGACATAAGATTATCATTCTACTGTGCTCATAAGTATCCAGTTTAATTTTTCCAACTATTTCATATAATAGAAGTGTTTTTAACATGCTTCTGTGTATTTCTGCAAGAAATATGCTTAAAAGTGAAAGGTTAGAGATAATTTTGATGATCTGTTTTTAGTATGAAACAGAAGGTGACAAAGCAAACTTTTCAAATAATGAAAAATGAAGATGCAGAAAACACAGAAAATTCAACACTTGGAACTTACCCAATTATCATGAGCTTTTTTCTCATGTGAAGTAATCTGTGAAAGAGAGATTCATTATTCACCTAAACCCCAAAACCTATGATTATATGCTTTGATTTATAATTTAATATTTGTGGGTAATTTATAATGAGATGCCTAAACTGAAAATTCAACTTTTCAATGAAGTTATCTGGTGATCTCTGCTATGAAATCATGTCAGTCAAAACCAGATGACATTAAGAAGAGGGAGGGGGAGGCAAAATTAGACACCCAACAAAGCTAAGCAAAATACAGTTCACAAGCTAACAGCAAGGGGTATTGCAGTTGCAGTAAATCCCTCCTACACAGATGTTGTCACAAAGCAGAAAATACCTGATTCTCATAAGAACGAATGGTTCTCTCCAGCTCTTCTTCCAGGTCCTTTGCTCGCTCTCTGTAACAAAAATGAGAATTTATGATATTGTGTTGCCCTGATTTTTTTTAAGATTTTCTAAGCCTTCTGATGTTTACATTCTTGTAGCAAACTTTCTCACACACTTTCTGTAAATAATTTATTGTTTTGCATTCTTTTATGGAGAAGGAGAAATTTGACAGACTGTTAGTTTGTCCAGTGTCGTTGGAGAGGTGGCACTTTCACCCTCCAATCCACTGTCACCTTTGGAAATCTATAAATGTTAGAACCAGGAAATAAACTTCCCCTTTTTACCTTGAGAACAGCAGCATGTTCGCATCGCGTTATTTCGTGTCCTATAGTGACAATATTGTAATAAAACGCGCAGGAAAGTTTTGAATAAAATAAACTCACCATAAACAAGGTGTTTTAAGATTAAGATTTTTTTTTTAATCTAAAAGACAGAAATGTCACTTAGGCCCATGGGGTACAGAAAATTCTACTAACAGTGGAAATTCTAGGCCTTATATTCTAGGCAAACAGGGATGTAAACAAGAGAACAGAACCCAAACCCCAACACACCCCCAACTTTTCAGTGGTTTGTGATGTTTCCAACATAAAGGCTGTCCTTCCTCACATGCCCTACCAGCCAGGCTCTCCCAGCTCAGCACAGGAACTGATGTGGCTGGAGCACCACACTGTCACAGTCAGTCCTGAGGGACAGGCAGCTGCACTGAAGCTACTTCAAGACCTCATGTGTGATGCCACCTTTGCTGCCAGCTGCTCTGTGCACAGCCTCTCTAGGTTCTACACTTTCTCAGCAGGTGGGCCAAAGACACAGCCATTGATTGGTTATACTCAATTTGCAATATTAATATTCTCTTTAAAATTAGGATGCCTACAAAATCCATGATAAATCGGGAAGAGTGAATTCTGTCCTCCTGTATGAATACTGAAGAATATCCACAAAGAAGTATTGATCACTATCGCTCAGTTAGGCCTAATACCCCCATAAACACTGAAGTTAAATGGCAAATACACATTACATATTGAAAGATTATGCCACAGTTAGAGGAAATGCAGGGAAAAACCCAGAGGTACAGAGCTGGTGTAACAAAAAATAGAGCAAAGCAGTTAAGAAACAGCTGCAGCAAATACTCACCCATGATAATATTTTAGTAAATAATTTCTAAGCAACAGAACTATCTGAAAAGCTTTGAGAAACATAAACAGAATACTGTTAACTATACAGCAAAAATGCTAGCTCTGTAGGGAAACTGAGCATTCAATTTATTTCACAACATCCTCTTAACTTTTTATTTTTAGCTGTGTTCAGTAAGGGGAACTAGGTTAGAGACCCCCTTCTACCACCCCATTAAAGCTAATGTACCAGTACAATTAGGATTCTAATGGAAGAGCAGTTGCCATAATCAACACCCAAATATTTTAACATTTTAACTTTTTTTTAAAAGTAAAACCACCCTTAGTCTGTATTATAACCCATAAACTAGTGTCTAACACACATACACCATAAAGAAACTGGAAGAAAATACATTTGCTTATGCTGTGTTTTTTAAAATTATCTATTGCTCTTTCTTCACTTTGGAACAAGTGATTACAACAACTAAATTCTGCAATTACCTGTAGCTGTTAAGTTCTTCAGCAGCATGAATAATTTTTTCATCTACTTTAGAAAGCTTTTCTTCCTTTTGTAGACGTTCCCTCTCTTCTACTGTCAGCTTCCTTTAAACAAAATTCAAAAATTATGGTTAATTTTGTTTCAAGTCAACAATTTTGAAAGTGAAAGCAGCCACAAATCATATCAAACAAACTAAAACCCAAACTACACTAATGGTCAGTGATTTGTTCTGGTATTTTCTAAAAATAATTTTCTAGAGGAAAAAAGATTGTTACTAACTATTTAAAAAAAAAAAAAGTCTTTCCAGGTCCTCCTTTTTATCCTTATGCCTAATTGGGCATTACAGAAGAAAAACTCATACTCCAGTCCACAGATTATGCACAAGGTAGTTCTGCAGAGCACACATGGATACCACTGCTATGTACAGCCCTGAATGGATTAACTGGTCATCTTCCTGTGAACAGCAGCTCTTAACAATCAAACTGTCTAAATCATGGATCTTGTGAACATGATTTAAATTTCTTTTCTACTCAGTCTTCATTTCCTACTGTTTCATTTTCCCTGTTTGAATAGACCCAGTTTTTAAAAGTTGCTTTAATTAATTCTAAGGGTTTTTTGTGCTGCTACATCACCCCACCTGCTTCTCCCCACTCCTTTTTGGCTTTTCTAAAATTCTTTGATAAGCAGTGTATATTTGCTGAGTTTTGGTGAGGTTATTTTTAAATAACATCCACACAGTCTGCTTTCTGCCTGCTTATTGTATTTTCTTTTTAACAGGTTCCTTCCCACTCCCTCCCTGCTCTTTTTTAAAAATCAAAATGCTAATGCAGTGATTTCTAGGATTTATCGCTTCTACAAAGATGCCAAATATCTACACAAATATGCATGCTACAGAGCAGTTACTGAAAGTAATACTTCAAAAAGGTCCTGCACACTGTTCAGAACAGGATCTATCTTGTGCTGATTCTCTTGCTGCCTTCAAGATTATGCCTGCTCTTTGAAGAAATAATTTCTGATTAGTAAAACTGTAATTGTACATCATGCCCTAAACTGATGTGCCCTGCTGCCACACACACACACACTCCAGAAGGCTACTACACGCCCTGGACCAATCAACTTCAATTTCTAATCCTAAACACATTTCTGATTTCAATTATAACCCCTACTCACATTCTGATTGTGAGGCAGATATTACAGCCTTCACATTCTGGTTTTCTTGGTGGGGAAAGCCTGATTCAGAAGGGCCCTATGTTGCTTACCAACAAGAGCTTGCCTATGTTTTTAGTTTTATATATATATATATATATATATATTGACATTCCTCTGACACTCCTTGCTCTCTTTATTATATAAAATATTTCTCACAATTAAAGCACCTTCTGCTTTTCTTTCAGCAACTTTGACATATGTATTACATCATATAATAATTCAATTAAATAAAAAAAAAATCAAGCTGTCCTACTTTAATTGCCTTATTTCAAAGATTAAAAATCTGTTACTTCTTTGTTTCTGTACTTGCTGTGGTAAAGTCCTAAAATGAATTGTTTCATGCAAACAATTTCTATAAACTATTGTAAACACAAATGTACATGAAAGCGTAACAAATTGTCTTCACAATTCAGAAAATTCTGGAAAGCAGTACTCAAACTTTCAATAATTTTCAGTCCCCCAAATCAGAGTTACATTCAAATCAAACAGCAAGCACGGAAGATAAGAAGAGGAACCAGCACCTGTGTAGTTTCATTTCATTTTCTTGATAAAGCTCAGTCATTACTTTCAGTTTCTGCTGAAGCTTTTGAACCTCGCTTTCAAAACGTTCATTTTCAGACTGCAAGGAAGCTTGTTGGCTTTGAAGGTTTTCTATGCGTTCTGTCAAATTCAGAGATAATTATATTGGGATAACACATTGGCAATATTTTAGTACACAAAAAGTCTGTAAAAACCTTTAATCCTATGTTGACTTAGTAACGTAAGATATAAAGTTAACATATTTCAATATATGACACAATGAGAAACCAGCAACTATACTCCCTACCTGCCACGAAGTGCAGCCCTGTTCTTGTCTCAGGCCTTTGCTCCAAACCAGGTAACTTCTTTGAAAACAACTCAGTTTTGTAATTCAGAATCTAAATTTTCATTTAGGGCTCTTACTATTGTAATTATTTGACTAAAGGAGTACAACTAGCACCACCATATGCTCTTGCAGATTTACCCACAAGGTCTTCCTCAACAGCCTCAATGGGTAACTCAGATTTGTCAAACTACCTTTATCTTTCCAAATTGAATTCAACGTCATGTTTCTTTTCCTATTTACTATTCCTGTGCCTCTTTTCAATAAATGCAACAAAGCTTCAAGTAAATTTGAACATCTTCATGGGACAGAGCTACAGTCAATTTGGAGAACTCACTAGCACAAGAAATATGTTTAAAGGACTGTTAAAAAACTCAAAAATACTGTCTGACAGAGCATTTCACCACCCAAATAACAAAGCCATACATTCCCAAGAGATGGCTACTCTGCCAGCTATGGTTATGAAAGCAATACCGAATTACAGGTTTTAATTTGAACTTGAGTTGTTTTCATTTCATAAGGTTTAATTCAGTATGTCCTATACAACAGAGGAAAAGAAACAGAGCAATATGTTTTTAAGTTCAATTCTTTAAATGCAGTACTTTATATATTTTAAGGATTGAGCTTGCATCCACTACAAACTAACTATAATTAAGCTACCTTTTTAATAGAAGATTTTAAAATTTAGATTAAAACTCCACTGTTTCATGTCCAGAAATTATGTAAAAGCGGTATTATGTATTTATTAACACCACTCTGTTCTTGTATTTTAAGATTCTATAGCTAACTTTATAGTTACAGAATATTCCAACAGAGTACAATCAAGTTGCAACTTCGATTGTTCCACATCTAAATCATGTATTTAAAATAGCTAAGCAAATTAAAAATTAATTTTAAAAATCAAGTAGTTATTGCTGTAAACTTAATTCAGTTTTTACTGGAATTAATACTTGCAGCCTGTAACACCATTTCACCAAAGCAGCATCTTATTAAAGGCAAACCAAGATTCAATTACCCGTAAGTTCTCCTTTAGCTTTATTTTCATCAGACAGTTTTGAATACATTTGGTCTCTTTCTGCTTCCATGGTCTTTAAACAAGCACTCAGCTACAATCAAAATGGAAAAAAAAAAAAGGAGAATATTATAAGACTACAAGACTAAGAAAGTGCTTGCACACAAAAAGATATAACTAAACATTAAAATATGCTGAACTCTGATACTGGTATTACCAGAATAATTACATATTAGTTTCCCCTCTTCTACCCACAAGTTTCTTAAAATCACGTACCTTTGCAGCATAGATCAATTTCTTCACAGTTTGTTTTTGTTCATCATCTGCTTGAAGGAACAGAACAATAAGTCACGTAAAAAGCATGAAAGGGTTTGTGGCAGAGCTATTATTTGGTTTTTATACAAGAGCAATGCCGACATACAACACAGGTATGCCAACAATAATAGGCACAGCATACTTGGAGGATAAAGGAGAAAAAAAAAAAAAGAAAGCAGGGGTGTGAGAAGATATGCCACTATTGTAGTGCTTTGTTTGCCAGTCAATCACGACTCAGACTGGTCATGCTAAAAGTGGGATGCAGAATACACATTGTAAGATTGATGGCATGTGCTCTATGGTACCATGAGCATTGGCACAAAAAGAAGCTGCAGCAAGAAAGAGGAGGGAGAAAGGCTTTTCTGTGTTGCTGTTTAAGGGGACTCACAACTACACTCATTAGATGACACTGTAACCACACTGCCTGCAACAAGTAACACCTCTGTAAGGACAAAGAAGCAAAAACTAGGCTCTAAGCACCCTCAGTACTACTGCTGGGAGGAGATTGAAGAAGAAATAAAAGCAAGATTTCCACCAAGAAATACCACAAAGTCACTGCTTAATATACAGGCACATAGTGCAGAATTCTGCAAGAGACTGACCACTGAGTCTTTACACTGCTCTATGACAGTCTCTGTGCCACACAGTGCTGAACAGGAGGATAGGTTGCTATTCCAGAGATGTTCAAGTATCAGTTAACTGTCCAACATGAATGATATTGGGCGAGATTTAAATATCTGACTTCTATAAAGCTAATCTTGCAACTTTCTTGGCAGTTAATCAGTTCTGTACTTCTAAAACATCTGCAAACTATTTAAATGGGGAAACCATACCTAAGTGCTCTCCGCTGTCTGCTTCCCCCTTTATATCTGTGTCCCAGTGGTTGTCTTCAGTGTCAGCATCTTCTCGTATTGCTGAACTCCAGTCTTTCATGTTCAGTATGTATTGTGTGAGTGACTAAGAAAAAACACAAACAAATACAAGCAATGAAAATGTAGCTATCATTACAATTACTTTCTAAGCTTTCTGTCCTTTATTTAGTTCCCTTAGTAGATTAAGTCAGCCTCACATACAAGATTCCAGATGTCTGGTAATACTTTTTCTATCAAAGCACGTATCTGCAGGTCAACGGGCACATCCTTGTGAAGAATTTTCAGACAGCTCTAAGCATGCATGATTTTAGCGTGGCTTCTGTATGTAGGGTACACAACTATAAGAATATACACCCAAGTTCCACAGTACAGACTGGGGACAGGGGGGAAAGCCAATACTCTATCAGAACTAAAAGAGTTTTTCCTTAGTTGTCTTTATCAGACACGGTTTTTTTGCTTAGCCAGAAACATTAGACGAGAGAACAGAGACAGCAAACAAAAGCCCAAAAGAGCATAAGGCAACAAGGAGAGGCTGTCAGACTCTCTTGGAACTCTATGATTAGCATCAGTCTGAATAACTTGAGTCAATCCTAAATGTCATAATTTACCTTGATTTGGCTCTCTTTATTTTTCAAAACTTCTTCTACATCTGTTTTAGAAGATTCAAACATCTTTGTTTGTTCATTTAGTTCACTAAGTCGTTCACCCCATCCTTCAGCTTCTTGTAAAAGCTAAAAAGGGAAATACCAGATTAGTGTGATTGTCTACAAACCAAGAATTGAGGATGAATAGTACTGAGCCTGTTACATGTACTGTCTATACATAAGCAGGATTTAAACCTCTCGCCCACCAGTAAGAATTAGCAGAGATAAGACTACAAGAAAGTTAGCCAAAGAGCTGAAAATTAAGACTTCTATGTTTAGTTCAGTTGCTTTAGCTGCTATAGCTGTCCATTGTAACTAGTTGTTAGGATATTTTTAAGCATTTATAGGAAGAGTTCAGTTTATTCTGTTCGAGTTTAAAAACCTTGATGTGACAATAGCAATGAATACAAAATAGTGATAATTTATTTAACAATGACATACACTGGGGAATGGATGGAAAACACACCCCAATATGAACACACATTTCTGAATGGTGCCTGTGTCTTTTCAATTTAGAAGCGGTCAAAGAAGTAAGGGAAAACAGGAAGCTTTTAGGCAGTTATTTATATTCATGTGACTTGCAAAACTGCATTATTTCTCCTCCTCCATACCTCTTGAAGTAGTTTTAAAAGTTTATTTTTAAAAAGCCTCCCGATTAATGAAACTCACAGCTGTGCATAATCAACACCTCGTATGTACCTCTGCAACTGACTGTGCTTAACTAAGATGAAAGGTAGGTTCCAAGGTTACATTTTACAGATATTCCCTAGTAAAATCTCATTTCACAAAAATATATTTTACAGAATAAAGGGATTAGAACACCTCATCACTAGCTATTAAAAATAACCACTGCAACATATTAACTAATGACGTTGTGAGAACAAAATTGAACAGATGCAAATTTCTGTTAAGACAAAACACGTGCTACCACAACATGGGGTAAAGTACAACCAAATTGTCTTAAGAGTGTCAAAAAATACTGCTTGAAGTTGCACAACAGGCAATCAATTAAAGAGCAGTAAATGTACAAAAAAGAATAACTAAGTTGAGCAATAAGAACATAACAGGCAGTTATACTAAAAATACAACCAGAAAATGGTAATTAAACAGGGGAACTGCCATGCAAATAGACAAGCAAGCCTGAACACTACTTATCAAAGATAAACTAGACAGCACAGAACAAAAGGTATGTGACTAGAATTGAATTAATTGCCCCTTGGCACACAATTTTACTTTCCAAGCCATAAAAGCCACGTATGAATTAGCAGCATCATGCAAACACCGTATTAGGGATTAGAAGACATACACAGACAACTATTTTTATCATTAATTGTCATCATCAAAAGATGACTTTTAAGGGATTCCTTCTTCATGAAGGCCAAGAGAAAATAAATCGACATGATTTTATACACGTGTAAGAATTACAGTAAAGAGAAAGAGCAAGGATGTGTAATGAGCTAAAGCAATATATATTTCTAATGTTCCTAAAGAAAAAAAAAAAAAAAAAAAAAAAAAAAAAAAAAAACCAGCATAGCACAGAAGTTCATTAACAGTTCAACCTAAAAGGCCCAATCCTCTCTCTGACACACCACAAACCTAAAACAGCACATCTCTTATAAAGTTTAATCTATGATGTGCCAGAAGATTATGACCCATTTAAGCAAATGAACAAGAGGAAGAAAGGACTCCAGTTTCTGTGAACAAATAACACCTTTGTTACCTTTTGAACATATGTGAAATTCCATCTTCAAAAAAAAAAAGCAAGAAAGAAAAACAAAGTAGGATATGGATATTCTGATATAGTAAACTAACTCACAATTAGAAAGCAACTCAGAAATGAGAACACAAATAAATAAAGCAGACACTTTCTCTTTTCTACTTATCAGGTTCCAGCAACAACTAACATTATGTTATTTATCTACTAAAAAGCACAGCAAACTACAATATGCACAAATGTTCTCAAACTACTAAAAACTGCAACAAGCCTCAGCTAACAACAAAGTGTAGCAAATAATCCTAAATAATGTGGTTAAGGAAATACTTATACCCTGGTTGTTTTATCTGAAAGAAATGCAAAAGAACTTTTTTTCATCTAGGAACATGGGAATCCAACACTGGAAATTGTTTTTATTGATTTTTTCCCCCGGTTTTCCTTGATCTAAAATGATTGCCTAAGAAATACAGGCAATTGCCAGCACTTTGTATCATCTTCCTCTAAGCACTATTTTTTACTTTATTAAAAAGGAAGGAAAGTGAAGATTTTCGTCACACACACAAATAATTGGATTACTTCTATTTGAACCCAAGAAATGACCACAGGGGGGAAAAAAGAGAAAATTCCTCTCTATTATAAAGTTATATATTGCTTCTCAGAATTTATTACATAAGAATACTGTCACATTTAAAACAAAGCACTGAGACCAGACCCTTCCTCCTCACAAAAACGAAGAGGATGTAGAGATTAGGAAAAAAAAGACTCTTGAAAGAAAATAATTCTCAAGCAACTTAATCTCACAATGATAACAGTCAAATCCACTGATTCTTCACCCACAGCTCTTAATAAAACTGTCTTCCTTTTTTGGCAATCACAAACATAGACTCCTTCTAGAATTAAAGATCAAATTTTACTAAAAGAGTTGTGCAGAACTGAAATATTCCTTCTGCAAAAAAAAAAAAAAAAAAAAAAAAAAATTCCAGTATCCCTTTCTTTTTTTCTGAACCTCTAAGCCTGACACATACCATGTTTTGACAGAGAAGACTAAAGCATTCCCCAGCTTCTTACAAGACTGCTAAACAGCAACAGGCCTGTACTTCCACTCCCACCACTACTCCTTCCCCCATGCAAATATCTATCAGGTTATTCCTCAAACAACAGGGAGATCATCAATCAGTCAGGAAAATAAGCACATATCCATTAAAACCACAACAAACCACCTCAAACCAACATTACACAGAACATTAGAAGTTCATAGAAAGTATCTATTTGTAAGAAAAAACGAAATAGCTTCACTGTAAAGCAACTTGCACAGGACAACTATTGCACGTGCTAAATATTTTAACATATTCAGTGTTCTTTGTGATCTGGCTACAGCACTAAGGAAAACAGACTACTAAAATTTGGGATGTAACAATCTTTTCTATTCCCCTCTGTTACATAACTGACTTTCAATTAATACATCTACAGTGGTACTAGTGTACATTTTTTCCCACCTTCTGAATACTGTGCAATTCCTCAATTTCCTTGCTTTTCTAGATCAAGTAAAATAATTTTCTCTCTGCCTCTGTAGAGAATCCTAGCAGTGGACTTGTTCAGATATTTCTGCTTTCCAACAGGTCTCAGCAAAGTTCTTATTAGACTTACATTACCACATGCTCTCCTTCCACTGAGCTCCATGCACGATTCCCCACAAACTGTAACTACTGCATTTCTTTTAAAACAGAATTATTTTAGACAAATGTAAAATTGTTTTAAAAACCACGTATTCTTCCTCATTCCATTTACTAAAACACACAAGAGGTATAAGAAAAGTTGTTGACTATGATCTCTTCGGAGAAATCCTATTTATCAGTATCACAGGAAAATACAGTATTTCTAAGGATAACTAGGAAGAACCTACCTGTTTCTCACTTTCCTGGAGATGGCTGTTTTCATCTAGTGCATCTTGAACAGATGTCTTGAGTCTCTCAGTATTAATCTGGTACACTTTTAGGGTGGACTTGGCCTAAATGAAATTTATAAGTCTGTTGTTTAAACGGTATTGGTGAAGATATAGGCAGGGTCATGATGGTATTACTGGACTTGTCTTAGGTTTTCTGGCTGTGCTACATACACATTCTCACATTTTCTCTACAATTTCAACAGGTTTTGCTGACTGTAGTTTTGCAATACTATGTATCACTGAGGAGTAAGAAAGTCAAGAAAAGACAAGGTAACTACTTCTCAATAAATGCCAATCACTATATGAAATTAAAAGTTGCTCAATCAAGCCACACCAAAATGAAGCTTTACAAACTCTTTTGGTTTACACAGCATATAACCTCTGCACCCTTAACAGAAAAAAATACTAAAGCAGTAACAGCATGGGGAATAGAGAAATTGCAGATTTGAAACCAGAAACTATAAAGGTCAGACATACCTCATCAATTTGTGACTTGATTGATTTTTCTTCATTCTCTAAAGACTCCACTTTCTCTTGAATTTCAGCCACCTGAAAATTATTAAGTTGTCATACAGCTTCTTTCACATGTTTGACTGACAATGTCTAGGCAATTGATAAAACTATTTTTATTTTCAAACTGAGAAAGTTCTACTGCTCAGTCAGTAAAAATGTGTGTAAAAACACGTTGCAACAAAACCAGTTTTTCTTCTTTTGAGTATTTTCCTTTATTATTTTTCTAATGTTAGAGGGAAGACAAAATGGAAAATGTAGTTTTTATTTCAGAACACACAAAGAAAATAGTTTGTCTTATCTGCAGAAATTTTTTTTCTGTGGGAATTTTTTTAAAATTAATAGAAACAAAGACAGAATTCTATTTATTCTTACCAAGGTATCATTTTCTGACTGCTTCAATTTTTCTTCTTCCAGTTCTTTTTCTAGATTCTCTATTTCCTCGTTGAGTTTCAAGTTTGACTTGTTCAGCTTTTCATGCATTTCCTAAATCAAGTTGGTTTGTGAGTTAATAAAACATTTGATACTAATTACATATGAAGAAGACAAGTATATTTTAAATATGACAGCAAAGTAAGTTTCACTCAAATACTCTAGAGACTCCTACATGAACAAAAGCTGCATGAATTAGCTCTCTAGGATCTGAGGTGCAAAATGAAATAAACCTACTTGCTTTTTTTAACATGAATTTTATAGAGCGTATTAGGTATTTGATACACTTATCCAGAACTCTATATTCTGAATATATTCCCAGTTTGGGGGATATAAACAATGCAGTGGGAATTTTTCTTTAAAACTGTGCACCTGTAGACTGTGGAAATTATTTGAATTAGATAAGATGTGAGAAAAAAAAAATTAATGCACTACCCTGTCTCCTAGAAATGGAAACAATTTACTTCTTAAATATTGTCCAATATGCCATTTGTTCTAGTATTACTCATCCTCAATGCAGTTGTTAAAGAAGGCTTTTCTTAATTTAAATGCTTTGATTTTAAGTCATTTTCAGTAACCCAATTAAAACTATTGCATTGGAGTTTTTGGGTTTGTCTGACTTTTTTTGCTATTGTTTTTACTTTGTTTGGGTGTTTTTTAATACGGGCCACATGTTTCCTAAAATACTGCCTTATACTGTAGAAGTAACAATTTCCATTAATCTTTTTACCTCAAAAGAAGATGTGTCTGTGGATTCTTTCGTAGTGTTACCATCATTCAGAGACAACTGTAAATCTTCAAACTGAAAAGGAATTACTTTATGTCAGAATATAGGTAAATAATTGATTAAATACTAGCATTAATTTGCAATGCTCTACTCTGAAACACAGACATCACCTACGTGTTCACAAATGCACCTTGCTGAAAATCAGGAAAGCCTTAACCCTACTACACTATCCCAGTGATGTAAACAAAAAAAAAAGACATTTGGAAGTTGCTTCCAGTGAAATATATTGTACTGAGAACTTGCTAACTCCTTAATTGCTCTTAAAGGCACTAAGAAAAAAGCATTTGAAGAATCCCTTTAAAAGCTTTAAAACATCTTACTTTTAGAAAACTTAATACCTTACTTGATAGAATCCATTTCTACAACACATCTGAAAGCAGTAAATGAGGACTGTTACCTCTTTTTTGCAGAGGCTGAGTTTTTCAAGAATTTTGCATTTTTCTTCAACTAGTTCAGCAATTTTATTGGCAAGCTGCTTTTCCCTTCCTAAAAAGTGAAAGACAAGCAAATGTTGCATCATCCAAATAATTAAAGGTGAAAAAAGAAAAAATAAAGTCATACTCCAAAGAAATATGAAAAATTAAGTATCAAAAATAAACATACCTGCATAAAGTCGACTTCTAACCTAGGAAAAAAGAGAATAAATATTGAAAGTGTCTGATCAATTACTCTCACATAGTACCTGAAAACTAATCTCTTAAGCTGTGATTCCATGCCAAGTTTAACCACGGAACTTAAAAAAGGAATATAAATATGGGTCCTATTAAAAACAGGCAATCATATCCTCTGCTCTTACCCCCTCCATGTCTGGGAGTTTGCCCCGTCCTTCTCCTACTCTTATCAGAAAAAAGAGGGGAAAGGAGATTAGTTTTCACCTGGATCAATTTAATAACCCACCTCTGTATATTTATCACATAAGCACGACTGCCTCACTGACACACAGTCAGAAGAGTAGGAAAGGAAGGGAGAGGGAAGCTCCACACATGAGCTCAGATTTCCTCTTGGGAAAGATCCCCCACACATTACAACTCACAACAGCTAAAGCTGCAGTAAGGTACTCCCTGATGGGCATCCTTCAAGTGCCAAGTGAGCAGCTGCCACGTGTGGTCTAGTGCCCTAGAATCAAAATCTAACAAACTGCAGGGCAAAATCTTTCACAAATGGCTTGCACAAGAGATGCAGAACTTGGCTGAACCCACAGAACTCTTACAACACAGTATTTCTCTCACAGCTGGGCCTGGGTCATGTGCCTAATGTAACAGTGGGGCCCTCAAACCTTCCCTGGTTCCTCCTAATTTAAAGCCAAGGAGTCCAAATAAAGAAAAAAAGGGTAAGGAAGTTGTAAGTGTGCTTTTATCCTATCATCCCCAATGGATGCTTAGTTACTCCATTACTTTTCAGTAACCATCAATTCTTCAAGGAGCAGTCAGTGCAGTTCTAAGTATGGATGACTGAAAAAGCTATCAATAACTTCTGTAATATCTCCTACCTTAAGTGGCAAGTACAGGAGGAAAACAATACCAGGTTAGCTGCTTGCATGATTTCAGCTCAGATGCCTTTTGTACCACCTAGAGGGATGCCTCTAGAGAACAAAAGGTATGACCAAATTATAGCTACATTAACTTACACAAACACTGATCCCCTCACAGAGAAGGTTAATTCATGTTAAAACCCTAAAAATTCAGTTGCTCATATCTAAAAAACTAAAAAGCTATGGAACCAGTCTTAAAACATGAGTATCATTACACCTACTACCAAAATCACATTGACTGCATGAGAGTATATGAAAAATGGGAAGAAATTTAGAATACTGAATTACAGATACTGACTCAATTTCCATAGTGTGGTTGGCAACTTTTATTACTCAGATCTTTACTTACTCTCAAGAGAAACAGGTATTACCTCAAAAATATAATCTGATTTGTGCATTGAAAGGTTTCAGTACTGCAATTCTCAAAGTCATCATATTAGAGCACACAGTTAAACTGGTCCTACAAAGAGCATGCAGTTAAATTGGTTCAGTGTTCCAGCGCTGCAATGAACAGAATCCAGGTGTCACTGTCCAAAGAGTCTTAAAATGCCTCCCTCGACAGGAAACCATATGGACTGATTTTGCTTGAAAGACCTGAGCTGCTCTGGCTATGGCCAGACTAGTCAGAGATATCAATACACACACAGATATCAATACACACAGCAATACATACACCCTAGGGAAGAAATCTACATCCCGAGAAAATAATTTAAGGGCTGACTTTGAAAACCCAGTGCAGAAATTAAAAAGAAAAGAGGAAGCCTTACTACAGCGAGTTCATTGTGTTTCCTCTTATAACAGTCACTCACTACATATCCAAACACTTATTATCTTGACAAACAGACTTTTCAACTTCTCTTTTAGAGAGATTCTAAATTCAACCACAATAGATTTAAAACTCAGAAGCATTCTTGAACAGGAAGAATAACAACTTCAATGCAAACTAATAATGCACTCTATGTATCTGCAACTAACTTGAACACTTTCTACGCTGGTTTTGTCTGGAATAGAGTTAATTTTCTTCACAGTAGCTGGTATGGGACTATATTTTGGACTTGTGCTGAAAAGCACTGGAAATACCTGGATGTTTTAGTACTGCTGAGCAGTGTTCACGCAGAGTCGAGACCTCTTCTGCTTCTCACCCCACCTCACCCACAAGGAGGCTGCAGGTTCACAAGAGGCTGGGAGGGGACACAGGACAGCTGACCTCGACTGACCAGAGGGATAACCCACACCATGCTGACATCATGCTCAGCACAGAAAGCTGAGGGGAGGGAGGAGGAAGGGGGGTGTTTGGAGTGATGGAGTTTGTCTTCTAGAGTAACTGCTACATGTGATGGAGCCCTGCTTTCCTGGAGACAGCTGAACACCTGCCTGCCCATGCGAAGCAGTGAATCAATTCCCTGTTTTGCTTTGTTGCATGCACTGCTTTTGCTTTTCCTATTAAACTTCATCTCAACCCATGAGTTTTCTGGCTTTCAGTCCTCTGATTCTCTCCCTCTTTCCAATGTGACAGAGGGAGCGAGAGAGCGGCTGTGGGTGCTCGGCTGCTGTCTGGGGTCAGACCACAACACTTACTGACTGGTAACTTCTGTACAGGAACAAGAGAATTGTCAAGGCTCCAACAATGCCAGCACAAATCACTATTTCCCACGGGAAACCATACAGATCAGGCCCAGGTCTCATATCTTCAGGCAGTGAAGCCACAGCCTGAAAAGTAAAGTAAAAAGCTTCAGCTAAAGGAAAAGAGATTAATATTATCCACAGAAAAAGACATTACATGTTGGCATCATTTACCTGCAAGGCTTGTGTATCCATTTTTTTTTCAAAACTCTGAGAAAATGGTTAACAGTAAAATGGTTAACAATTAAAATTTGATTTTTAAATGATAAATTCACCAAGTGAAGAAAAAAAAAAAAGCAAGCAGCTCCAACAAGGTACAAAAATTAACAGATAAAGCTCTGAAACTTTTTCTTTCTGAGACTATCAATTATCACAGAATCACAGAATGATTTGGGTTGAAACAGATCTAAAAGATCATCTAGTTTCAATCCCTCTGCCATTGGCAAGAGCATGTTCCACTGGACCTACTTCCCCACAGCCCCATCCAGCCTGCCCTTGAACACTTCAAGAGCTGGGGCATCCACAGCTTCTCTGGACAACTTGCTCCAGCACCTCATCAGCCCCACAGTAAAGAATTTCCTTCTCTTACCTAACCTAAACTCACCCTCCCCAGTTTAAAGCCATCCCCCCTCATCCCATCACTACGTGCCCTTGTAAAAAGTGCCTCTCCAGCCTTTGTGTTGGCCTCTTGAAGTACTAAGAACTTACTACGGAAAATTCTCCTTTGAGTTCTCTTACACATTTCACCGCTGGAAGAATCAACATTAGTAAGTACTTCTTGATCGTCTGGTAGAAAACTTACTTGGTAGAAAAACCTGTTCAACCAACCTCATGCTAGAATAACATACTGAACACACCGGTGATTTAACACATTTTAAACACTTCGATACACTCACGTTTCATTTGTAAACGGATCTATTTGCTCAAAGATACGACGCTCTCCATGTGGCTCAAATTTACTGCACGTGACCCGTGCCTGAGGACACGGCACCGTGCAGCTGAGCCTTCATTTCAGTTTCTCCCCTGCCCGAGCCCCTCGGCAGCCGCGCTGCACAAGACCCCGGCCCTCGCGGGGGCCGCGCCGAGCCCCGCGTCACTCCGTCACTCACCCAGCGCAGCCCTTCCCAGGCCAGCCCGCAGTAGCGGCGGGCGCTGTCCCGCAGCCCCGGCCACAGCCCGGCCGTGCCGGTGCCGGCCCCGGGCCCCCCGCGCCCGCCCGCCGCCATCTTCCCGCGGGCGGCGCGCGCCCCTTCCGGCCCGCTGCCTGACAACCGGCCCGTACCACTGCCCGCCAGGGGGGCGGGGGACGAACCACTGCTGCCGCGGGTGACGGGGGGCGCGCGGCACAGGTGGCAGCCGCCGGGGCCCGGCTCTCGGCTCTCCCCGCCCGCCCGGCGCGGCTCCCACCTCTGCCGGCAGAGCGTCCCCGGGGCACGGGGGCCGCCGGCCGGAGGGACCGGCAGCTGCCCTCGGCGTGCGCCCACCGTCCCGCCCCCGTCCTCCGGCACAGACGTGGCCCCGCGGAACCTGCTCCTGTTCCTCCCTGAAGTTAGGCTCAGAGAAGCTCACCTCCCGGGCGGCGCTGGCCGCCTCCATGCCCGCCCGGGCGGCAGCGGTGGCACGGCAATAAAGCTCCCCGGGCAGGCCTGGCTCCCGGCGGGCCGCCCGCCGCGCGTGTCCCGGCCCGGGCGGCGGGGCCGGCAGTGCCCGGCGGGGCGGGGAGGGCCGGGCCGGGCCGCAGGTGGGTCCCGGCTGCGCAGGGCTGGGCGGGCCGAGCTCTGCCGGGTGCCTGTGCTAAAAATGACCCTGCCGGGCTGCTGATACCAGATGTAAGGGAAGGTGCAATGCCACACAGCCAAGTGAGTTGCTGGGCTGCGAAGCACCTAAGGGACCAGGTTCGGTGGAAGGTGGAATTGCCTTTTTAAAGTTTTTTTAGCTGTATCAAACAGTACAAGAACGAGTTTGGCCGTAGCAGGGAACCGTCAGTGAGTTGCGGTCAGTCACGAGGGACAAAGCCCTCAGTTTTCCTCATCCTAAACTGCAATTTAGCCATATTCTATATATGTACACTGGAAATCAGAAATAAATTTATGTGGTTCTTCAATTACCCCATCTAAACGAAGTTCAACCAAAGCAGCGAAGTGAAGTTGACCAAATGGCACTTCAGCCTTCACCGGCCACCACTCCTTGATTTAGGGGAGACAGTGCAGCAAGAGCTGCCTTTTCTCACGGTGCTCTGGGAGCGTCGTTTATTGTGCAGTTGTGCCCCTTAAGGTTCACCTTCACTCTGCATTACGTTTTGATGTTTAAGACACCCCCATAGCAATAATAACCCCATTTCCTATTATATATATATAATTTTTTTTTTGCGTAGAAACGTATCTTTAATGCAATTACAAATGAGGGGAGGATTTGTGAATCAAGGCTTTGAAAATACTCCTTAAAAACAAGGGAACTTGTCTGGTTATTTTACTCCTCATAAGCCAAGTTTTTTAAGTCCAAGCAAATTTAATGAGTACTGTTCTAAGAACTAGAGGGAGCTATTAGTTTCATTAAAAACACCACTCAGGTGTTTCCTGGCTGTTAAAAAAGCCCACAAAACAAAACCCCAAATCCTCACACCCTAAGTTCATCAGATTCTGCACTGCAAAGGGGCAGATGATGAGCAGCTGACCTAACATTTCCTTGTGCTCTGTCTCATTTGGTATCAGATAACCCTGGAAGCAGGGAACTACAGAAGGTTTATTTAAAAGGATTTTCTTTAATTTTTTGAGGATTTTCCTGCAGAACATAACTTCTATGTGGCTTAAATTTGCACTAATGTCGGTGTTATATCGCAGAAAGGATTCTTACCGTTTCGATGATAATCACCACTGCTGAGGATGCAGATTTTATTGTTTCTCTGAACTCAAGAGCATTCAAGCACAGAAGTATCTGCTGTATCCAGCCTCCTTCTGGTTTGATCATAAGGAATAAAACAAGAGGTTTTACATTACTATTGTCCTCTTCATATAATTCCAACTGGATTAATTGATTTTTGCTTTGCCTTTTTTTTTAAGATTGCAAATTTATTTTCCTTAAAACTATGAAACTTAGCACTTACCATTACTTGGAACATAGTTCTGGATGGCATCAGAGAAAGATGTTTTGACATCAGCTTCAGAGTCAGGTGCTGAACCCTCCATTTTTGTTTCAGAATTTACTGACGCAATGGCTGTTGCTTTTGAATCTTGGTCACTGTCATGTGCACTGTCTACAGCTACATAGATTTCATGCTCCTTCTCTGGTGTTTCTTCTAGTAGCTTTCTTCTGCCTACTCCTGCACATAATTACGAAGGGAAAACATGGTTACTTTTAGAGGATTCAACTTACTCCTATAAGCTATTAACCTCTACAGATATTTTAATTTTTTTGGTTTTATTTTCTTTAACTTAAAGCCCAACACTAGAGTAAATGGGCTACAGATGTATGACTTAAGAAACACTACACAAATAATGATCTCAGAATTTGAAGGATAGAGCTTTAAACAAAACTTACATTGTAGTAAAGTAATTAAAAATAACTGTTCAGGAAAAAATATGTTTGATTTTGATAGTTTATGGATTCCCTGGTCAGGATTAGTAGGTCTCTTTTTTGTATCCAAATACAAGTGGGGTAAGCTTTAGAGCGAGAACAGTTAAAAATACCATGTAGGATTAAAGATTAACAAATTCCAAGATACCAAGCTTCCCTGCAAAATACAAGAAACCACAGGCATGTTCATGTAGAAGTATGACTGAAGGCACCTGGCTGCCTCAGTTTTAGTGACTTGGAGTAAATTGTCTGAAGCCAATAAAATACTGCTTGCAAAAAACTCCACACTGTGCTTACCCACAAAGAAAAAAAGGTACAGATTGTTTAATTTAATCATATGCTTCAAGGCTATACTGGCCAAAGATACACATCAGAAGTCAGAAGTAGTCCAGTAGTTCAAGATGAGTTGTTTGCTCTGAAACTGTTACCATTATATTAACTCAACTTGTGTTATCAGATTCTCGAAATACCATAGACCATTCCGTAACTGGTATGAGTTAGGCTCACTACCTCTTCATTTTAAATCACCAGGAGACAGTGTTCTATCTGTTGTGGTTTTATTTTTGCCAACAAAGGATATTTTGTTCTTGCTAAATCCCTGTTAGTGAAACATTAGTAACTTTAGCTGCAGTTTGGGCAGCACACTTAATTGTTATAGCAGACAAAAGTTCTGGCAGCTCTAGAAGAACATTCCTTTTTTTCTGTATATTTTTCCTGCTCAGTGTCCGAATTGTGCCCCTTTTGTGCAGACACAATGACCTCTTCCCTCCACATAGCATTATCTTTAGTTGAGTAAGCTGTTATTTCAGTATGATTCTTTTCAAATTGCTGGTGCTGCTGCAGCAGTTTGCTTCCATCACAGAGATACTCTAAGGGTTGCTTAACATCTTGTTTTAATTTAAATAAAATTGTTGAAATGTAATTAATGGGTTTGGTAAATCTATTTATCATACAGTATTTTTGCCTGGTTTTGGTTTTTTCTGCACCTTCTCTATATTTAATAGTATCTTACATTGGTCAGATTCCTTTCAACTTCCTCTCATTCTTCTGTGCAGTATTCAAGTGTACTAGTCCTAATGTCACTTCTATTCTCATTTGGGTTTTTTGATCAAACATATATGCTTAGACTTTTTTTGAGAGGGTTAATGGTTAGTTTTACTAAATATATTTGCAAATGAACCCTGATTGTCTAGTAAAAATACTACTGAAATCCTTTTTGTTAGAATATAATTGCTATTACTTGTATTTCTGGATTTTGACTCTTATTTTCAGAATCTTTCTTTTTTCCTTCTCCTAACTAGTTTTAGTAGCAGCAATTTTTTGTTCAGCATTACTCATCCTTTCAGTTGCAACAGCATCTTTTTTTTCAACATCTACTCTATCAGCCAGGTTTATGAAAAATCCCAGGTTGCCAGGATTTAATTAATCCAGTTTAAAAGTTTTTTTTTTTTTTTTAATAGCAGTCTGTCTTTCTAGCTAAATGGCTTTAGAAGATACTAGCTGTCTATTTTTTTTTCTTTAAAAATGTCTTCTATTTTAGAGAGCTCCAAGGGTAAAAGTTTACACTTGGTCAGACATATCACATGACTGTTGCTTTTATTCTCAATAAATTTTCTTTATAAATACTTTTTTGGGCATTAATTCAGCTGAAGACTGGTATTACTTTGTCTTTTGAGGTAGTATGCCTTTCAAAACTCAGATTAATTTTCTATGCTTTTGCATCTTGCAATGTCATAGTGGTTTGAATTGACTGGCCTAAATCTGAGGATGCAGATTAATATTTTGTTTTACTATATCACAGGTGATTTTTATATTTCTTCCTGAGATCTAGATTAAGACTGTCCATTCTCTGCTACCAGAAGCTCATGCTGGGAACATGAATCTTCCCATTTTCGTTCTCCTCCACCTTCCTGGTGGAGGAATTTTATAGGAATTTGTTCTGTTTATTGCTTCTCTCTGACAAGCTATTAGCAAGATCATCAAGATCATCTTGCTATTAGCAAGAGTTGTCCAATCTTCTGCTCATTTGGTAGATTTTGTTGAAGTTTTTTCTCCACTGCCCTGTTTGTTACTTCACACTGCCAGCTGAAGAGGAAAGATCATTATCTGTGGAGGTATTTGTGTTACTGTTACCCGATATGCTATGTTTAACCTTCTGATTTGAAGTGCCTTCAGTTTCTTTGCCCTGTGGTATTTTATCAAGGCTTTTCAAAGTCTGTCTTTATTATGGAAGCTTAGTTCTTCTCAGCTAGCAGTTTTTACCTTCCATTCTGAAACTCCATATTTTTCCAAATGGCCAGTTTCTTTGGAAGTTTTGGTACCTGTTAAACTGAGCCCATTCGATGAGAGGTGAGGAGAGGAAGGTTGGTCTGGAGTCAGTTCTTGGGACTCCCCAGATTTCTGGTGATGTTCATCATTAAAAATGTCATGACTGAAATATTTGATCTTGTTTTCATAAAAACCCTGTGAGACACTCTTATTCTCTGATTTGTGAATTTAATCTTTTACAGTACTATCCATTTTGAAATGGCTTTTTGATGCTGAATTTTTTGTGCACTATAACATTTGACTAGTTTGTCTTTCTTGGATGTTTTCAGACTAAGACTCAGTTCACTGTCACATGAGGTCTTCTTGATGCCTACATGATTATTTGCAGCTCCTGGTAGTTCCCCATAATGTTGCACTTGCCCTTCTTTCGCTTTTGAACTCGGAAACTTCAGAATGTCCTCAAAAAAATGACTAAAAGAGAAGCAATGGCTTTGGTCTTCAGATATTTCAGGCTTTTCTCCTGTATTTTTTATGTCTGAGGGATCACAATTAGGAGAGACTCATGAAAACAAGACATTTGATGCGATTGATTCATGTTCCTGTTGATTATCATGTTTGCCCATATTATAATTAATAAAACTATTACAGATATTTGTATACCAACCTGATTGGCCACGTCTGCTTTCTGACTCCTGATTTTTCTTTTCAACTTCAGTATTTCTCAGCAGTTGGCTTTCTGATACCAAGTTTTCTTCTGAACTGTAAAGTTCAATTGGCTTCTCTTTGTCACATGTAAGTGTATCAACAGATGATTCTGTGCTACCTGAGGTGTTTTTGGTGTCATTGGGAGTATGTGCACATGCTGGTATCTCCCCAGGATTCGGCCTGTTACTATTTGAATCTGTTATTTCTTGTGCATAATTCTCATCTTCACCTGTCACTGCATTAACTATTTCCTTTGATTCTTTGCCCATATGTAATTCTTTCTGGTCTAAAGTCTGCTCTTCCTCATTCTTTGCTTGATCTGTTGTTTCTCTGCTTCTCTGGTCCTCTGTAGCAATTGTAGCTTCCTCAGCCTGGCCAAAATTAAGAACATCACTTAAACCCAAATTAAACCAATTTGATTTGGATTCTTGTCTTCCACTCTTTTCTTCTTCTGGCAATATCTTGGTGACTGTTGTTTCCTGTTCAGTACTAGAATGCTCAGGCACACCAGAGACATCATGGTTTTGTGGATCATTTTTTTCTGATGCCAAATCAACATCGTCATTCTTTTCACCAAAATACAGAAAGCTTGTCAGTCCACCTTGAAACCAACCAGATGCAGGGGGTTCTTGTTCCTCCTTATCATTTGACTCCTGTAAATCTGTGAAGCTGTAATTTTCAGCTGCTACTTCTGTTTTTCTGCCTTGATAATTATTTGCTTCTGAAGATTCAGTAACAGCTTTTAAGGGCTCTTCATCATTTTCACTTTCTGTGGTGAACCATCCTGAAATCCAACTAGACTGAGTTTGAACAGATTCTACTGGGAGACTGTTTTGCATTTGTGGCTCTTCAGTATCATCTTTTCTAACCAACTTTTTGTTTACAGACTCCTGAATGTGAGATTCCTCTGAGTCATTTTCAGAAACGGATTCAGTTCTTTCTTCATTTTGCATGGGGTCCCTTGTATATTTTAAGAGTTTGTTTTCATGCTGCTTTGATTCTGCATCAGACAATGAATATTCACTTTCTTTGTTGTGATCATGTAATGCATTATCTTCATTTTCAAAAGTGTACTTATCTTCATGAAGACAAAGGAAATCAGTTTCCTAAAAGAATAATATTAACTTTTAGAATGTTCTGATGTGTAATTCTACAGCAAAATATATTGTTGTTCTTTCTGTTGTAACTTTACACAAAGAACTGTAATTAATTACATTATTCCTAAAGGTTCTGTATCTAGATACAGATATATCTGTATCAATAGAAATTATTTTGGAGAACAATAAACACACAAATGGAACAATTATAAAAACATGTTTTGAATAATCTGAAATAAAATATCCATCAACCATTGAATTTCTAACTGGATATTAGATTTTCAATTGTCGTAAACTACATTGGAAGATCTAGTGATGTTGATTTACCTTAGTGAGCACTTCAACTTCTTCTCCAGTTAAAACTTCTTCAACCTTCACAGCTTCTCTTGGGAAATATCCAAAATCCTTTCCTTTCTGTAAAAAATATAAAACTAATAAGAGCATTTAAACTTCAGTGATATGTTAGGTACTTACATATGTGCTGGAAAAGTATGGATGAATAAGCTTATAGAACAGCCCCCTATCTCCTTAATTCTGTTTTGTCAAAAGATTGGTTTATTTTTCCTTCACAGAAGTGTTCCCCTTGCCATTTCAGAAAGCAAAGGGAAGTATATTATTCCATGCTGTTATATTCTGTATTATTTTTATGGACATGCGTTTGTGCGGTACCAGAGCTGTTGCCTTAAAGCTGCTTCAGCTGAAGACTGTGTTGTATGCACTTATGGTCACAACCAGCTCCTACTAAAATTGGCTGCAAATTTCCCATTGTCTCAAATGGGAAAAATGTCATGCCTTAATAACTAATGACCCACATTAAGTTACAAGAAAAGTAGGATATGAAATTCAGATATAAGACTAACTGCAGCTCAAGAAAAAATTACAAAGATGGCAACACTACAGAAAATAAGTTAATTATAGGGCCCAGAAGAATCCAGTCCCTCTGGCCAAAAACCACTTCTGTCTTTACCTCAGACCATTGCATGTAGCCCTTAATGGAGGGATACATATTGGAAAGCAAAGAATAGTGAGGTACCTGCAAAGATACTCTTGGATGAAAAAAAGAGGAAGACAGAATTTCACTGTTAAACAATAGATGTGACAGATTATTTACAGAAAAAAAACCCCAAATGTACTAATGTCTTGTAGTTTTGAAGCACTTACATGGTTTTACTAGCAGTAAAACTTGATTTGGATCAACGCATCCATTCCTTCTTAAATGACTGCTCTAATTTCATTGACATTTGTTCCAAGTCATTAAATATGCATGATAACTTCTCTGGGAGCTTCCCTTAAGCACTGAACTGTGAAGTCAGGTCCCAATACTGGATGTCTTACCCACAGACCTGTAGGTAGGAACCTGACCTCATAGATCTGAATGTTTTCAAGGGAACCAGATTAAATAATTACAGCCAAATGATAAGATGAAGGAAACAGAAAACTTGTATTTGGATCTTGACTTAATTTCTCTATGAGTGATCTTTGCCAAGATCTGATTTTCTCTTTCTGTATAAAGATGGTAACAATGACCCATCTCCCAAATACTGTATTTCCCTATGACTGGTTAATATTCCAAGAGACAGAAGATCCTGAGAAGCAAGCAGACTGCGGTTGCTATGCTATTACTTTGCCTAAAATATTTATGGGGAAAGTCTTTCAGATTGAAGTACTTACACTTCCTATCCACAAGTTTTCATTTTCCCTTGAAAGTTTGGAGTATACGATGATCTCCTCCCCTGCTGTGAAGTTAAGATACCGGCAGTCAGGCCCTAAGTAGTCGATAGTGGCTTGAACTCGGCTCATTGCCTCTGGAACAATATGTGGAAAGAAATAAACAATACAGCATCCATTTTGTCTGAAGTCACGTTACTGAAGAAATCTCATATATATCAAATACTGATGAATTGCAGTAGAAAAAATTTTTATGTACGTGCTTTGTTACAATACTAATCCATTTATATCATCACATGGAAATCAACCAATGCAAAAAGCAGCCTTGTGTTGTTTTCTTTCCCATGTACTGCAGACATCAAGGGGAAAAGCTCTTGTTCTATATGGACATTTTTCAGTGCTTGTTTAGCCAAAGTTTCAATGCTTAAATTGAAAGGATGTATGCAGGATTAGCAAATTCAATTAATAAAGTAGATCTAAACAGCTAAAAAGTATTTCCCAGGCATATGTATAATTTTATATTTTAGAATTTCTAATTAAGATCTAGCAATTATTTCAGGGATTTTGTCCTCTTTTTTGAATACATTTATCTTATGATGAAAAGACGTAGATTTTAGGAATATAAACCTTAAACATGTTGTTAAAATCAAAGTTTCCAATTCAGTTTGAATTATTTTAAGTTTTCTTTGTCTCCACCCCCGTCTCCCCACAGAAACCACTACTGATGTGCTCTGGTCAGTTTGAAGCCCCTTTCACATACTGTTCCACAAAGATAGACATCTCTGAACATCCAAAACCTACTGAAGTTGGGATGGCTCCACAGGAAAATAGAAATCCATCATCAGAGAAGATCTAAGGTCTCTCCCACTTCAGGGGAAATGGAAGATTGAAAATACATTGAAAATACAACACTTAAGTCTGCTGAACCAGTGGAAGCAGCTTAGAAACAGCTTCAACTATTATTATGACAGGTTTCACAATGGTAATCGGTGGATTACCATTAGTAAAACAGGACAGTATTTGTCCACTTGTGATTCAGTGGCTCTGCCCCCTGCAGAGTTATTTACTCTTTGAGAACCACAATAAGTAGTTACAGTACTTACTTCATGTTAAAGAATAAAAAATAAGTAAAGAGTAAATAAATATTAACAGAGTATTTTGTAAGAAGGATTACAAAAGAAATCCCAAACCAGTTTACTGGTGGAAAAAACCCAAGAGTTCTGCAGAATGGGCTATGAATGTATTATAAACACATGATAAAGGGTCTTTTTTCTCAGTTTATAACCACCATTTAAATTTTATTTATATTTTGTTTATTTCATTTTGTACCTGTAAACAATGAGTTAAAAATACTTTAAAGCTGTTTTATACTGCCTGTTTTGGGGACACCTGAGGAAAACTAGCTATTCAAAAATATTTTTACTGAACTTTGATCTGTATAACCTTACACAACAATCCAGCAAGTCTTTTTTTTTCTCTTTTTAATATTTTAAACCTATTGCTCTTAAGCTTAATCACAAACATTTGCTATGGCTACTCATTTTCAGTCTGCTTCATTGCTAATTTCGACATTATGATTCCTAATAATTGCATATACACCACAGACTCCCTTTGAAAAAGCCAAAGTTTTACTTACTCTCACATTCCGGATCACCACACTTCTTCCATTTTGAAAGTACCTTTGTACTCTGCACACTTGCTGAAAATGAAATTACTAACAACAGAATTCTCTGATCCAAGATCCTTGACATTTTAGATCAAATCTAGAATGCACTGAAACTGTGGAAACTGCATTGATGTGCAGTTAGCAAGAATATTCAACATTTTTCTTAGCCTAACAAAACATTGCAAGTAAACTTTCAATCCTGTTTTCCTTCTCTGATCTGCTTAAACAGAAGTACACTATGCTAACCTGCTAAGAATCTGCAGAGTCAGGTGTCCTGATTATACACATGCATTAATAATTAACTATGTTCTGATAGCTAGGCTGATGTTTTGAATACAAAGAAAGTAGTTCTGGTCAAATCAAAATTTAGCCTCTATCAGACAGATTCTTCTGTACCGAGTTTGTACAAGATTGTGCTGGGGGAAATTCAGCAGCAGTTGTAATAGGATTATTTCTGGATTATGAATGCATTTTTAATGTACCTCTTTCATCTGATTTTAAGATGGTGTAGTGTGATGACCAAGAAGCCTGGTAAGGTCTAAGACAGCCTACCATCTACAGCCTACACCACTTTCCTTCTACTTTATCTTTGCAGATGGATTTCTGCATAGCTGACGTGAAGAAAGGATGAGTGGGCCAAAGGAGGAGGTCCTGTAGAGATAGGATTGTCCTGTTTTGGCTCTGAAGAACTGAACAGAAAAGAAAAAAATCATATGACTGGAACTTTGAAGGACACCATGGCCAAAAAAGTAACTTCTGCCTCAGTAAGTGTTTAAATATTTAAATATTAAAGCACACACTCCTGAGTATGCTAATAAGATTATTGAAGTACATGCTACCACATACACGACTGTACTACTCAATCCTCCACCTAGATTGTGCTACATGTAAAGAAGGAGGAGGAGAATAAGATGGGGCTGTATGTAAGCTGGATAGAATTTTCGTGTACTTAGTGAAAAACCCAAAAAGATCTTGGAGTCAGTTGGTGGGTTACTCTTCCCTCTTCACAAGCAGAGATGCTTGCTTGGTAAGCTTCTGCATAGGATTATTGTTATTACCCAGGCTAACACAATATTATTGTTATTGTTGGAGCTCTGTCACATCTAGTGCTGTTTATCAACAGCAGTTCCAAGTCTGTGTTTCTGTTGTTTCAGTAAACCAAACTCTGTGTGCTGTGTGTGAATCTAGGACAGTGAAGGTTCTTACTGAGCACAGCTTGACCTGTAGTTTTGGATTGGTAAGTGGCACTATTTGTGAATCTGGGCTTGTGAAAGTTCTTATTGAGCACCAACAGACCTATAGTGCCAAATTGATTATAATCATGAATCAAGCCCAGCCACATTCAGACCCTCTGATCTTTAAGGTCCAGCTGGAATGCAGGGTTCATTATTCTCTGTCAATCTCTATATCATTAACATGATAGATGAACTATCAATTTTCTATTATTTATATTGATTTGCATTAATACTAACCTAGCTACTGACAATTTTCTAGCTTTTTTGTTTGTTTGTTTCTATAATAATCTATTTTTTTTCCTGTTTACTGATATGTTTTAGATAATTTTTAGATGGTTATTGGGAACTTGGAACAGCAATATTTTTCACATATTCTTTTGGAGATTTCTTATGCACTACATCTAAGTACAGTCCATCCTTTAGCATGGGGAATGTTTACTTGGCTCCAAAGTCTTAAAGGTGCCTGGCAGTTTTCAGGCTTGTAAGACAAGTAGAAAATCCATATGCTATCTCTGCATCATATATCACAGAGCAATACAGCCAAGCTATGCAAATGACAAACCCTGCTTTTTAAATAATACAGTTTCTTAGCAACCTATTATCTAATATGTAGTTATAAATATTTTTTCTCAAATTTGTTATACTTTAAATTAGTAATTATGCAGGGAGATGTACAATAGTTATACAGGCATGAAGTTTTGCCATAAATGGAAACCTGTAGAGAATCAGAATACCAGGTTGGGAGGGGCCCTTAAGGTTTATCTGGTCCAACTTTTCTTTGTAAAAGCATGGTATAAGCAAGATGATCTACATGAATCTTAGAAATGTGAAAACGTTTGGGTATCCACCACTTTATGAGGAGATTGTTCCCATGGCCAATTGCTGTCACTGTGAAATATTTTCCTCTTCTGTCTAATCAGAATCTCCTCTGAATTTTGTACTCATTATCTTTTACATGTGACTACTTGTAAAAAAAAAGTCTCCACCTTCTTTGTTTGCATCAGAAACAGGCTTTGCTTCAAAGGTTTCATATCATTGTCCCAGACTTCTTTGGTGACCTAAACACAGTATCTTATTAACCTATAAATAAAACCTTCACTTTTCCTTTCCCACTGTCCTGCATGAGGGAGCCTCTTCACCCTGCCTTCTTGATAGCACCCCAAGAATCTGCATTACTTTCCAACCTGTTCTTTGCAGTCATATATTGCAGGTTCCTAGTAAACCTGCCCCTCCTTCAGTCCTGAGTATTACTCATGCCAAGGTCACTGTATTCTCCTTCCACAAACCTAAGCTGTATCCTACTTGCAGCATAGTTTCCTTCTGCTCCACACCTCAGACCCGGTGGTCTCTCAAAGCCAGACACTGGTGCTTAGCCTGATCTACAGAGCCAGCAAAAAAGGGCACAAAGTGAGCCAGGGTCACCTTAACCAGCAGTGGCCTGCAAACAGAAACTTTACAGAAACGACATGTCCCCCACTTGCAATCTAACACTTTGGCCCCTTCCTTTGCCACATGAGCTGATAGTCAGGCAGCCTGTCCTATGACCTGTCACACCAGCTGTCTCTGCTGTTAGGTAATCCACTACAGAGCACCAAGGAATACCCTGCAGATCAGCACCTCCTGTCACTCCTGACTAACTTTAATGCTGCCCCATTTTTTTCACCCCAGTCTCTGCAAAACAGATTGGTGAGAAAGAATATACAAGTAATTTATATTGGAGAGACTTTCTGTGTACTTAGTGTTGTACAAATTAAAAAAAAAGAAGAAAAAAAGGACATTTTTATCAAACTGATCAGAAGTCTTTCATAGTGTTGCACACCAACCACAGAACATGGGACAAAACGCAACAATGGGCCTAGAAAGGTTAACAGTCCCTTTTCAAGCCTGGCAACATGGACCCCATTCACCTAAAAATGGAAAAGTGAGGTATTCTGACATCTAAATTTACGTACTTAAGTAGGTTTTTGGGGGAGAACAATCAGACCCACACCTTGAGGTCTGTACATTACTGTATTTGTGAAAATACCCCTGAAAATGGCACTGACTTCAGTTTCATATAGATACCAAACTTAGTCCAAATATTTACATGGAAGTAATCTCGGCTACTCAGTTAAAACTACATTTGAAATTTTCAAGTTACTCTAGGCACTGCTCATTGTGTTGCTTAGTCTCCACAAGCATTCTTCAAGGCTTAAGTGCTGACAAACACTGCTCTGATCTCTGTTCTACGTTATTTATTCCTCTAGTAAGTTCACTAGTAAATCTTTTGGGTGCAAATCCTATACATAGCATAGGCTATCAAGCACTTCTAATCACCTTTGAACTGAAGTCAAAGATTCATGGAGTTTATTATAGCTAGATTCCAAAGGACAAAGTTGAAAGCTTTATAGTAGATTGAGTGAGACTTCAGTTAATTTTTGTTCTGGAGAACTGAAGCAATGAATGTATTACTGCACATGCAAAGACAAACAACAATAATGACAAATATCTATTTCCAATAACTTTCATTAGAATGGAACTATTTTTATTTGCAATGACACATTAGTAACTGTAACTACTGAAGTAGAAAGCAGACATCTCTTAAAGCATACTAGAATTCAAAGAAGGATCAGAATTAATGGAGTAACTGAAATAATCTGAGTAGTATGGCACCCTGGATGGCTCTTTTAAGACATGGCTTTGTAGAAGTGAAGATGTTACATTTCCTAGATTGTTCAGTATCTGCATTGATAATAAAGATCAAAGCATATCAGAAGTTGGTAGAAGTTATCCTAATACCCATTTCATACTATGAACAGAATATACAGCTTTAGCTATACTGTTTTGGCAGCACTAAAGGGCTCCACACAGAATGCAGTTTCACAGTGTAGAATATTGCACAATATGTGGAAGATTATAGTCCATGGGCACAGCACTTTTAACAATAGAGTTCTCTTGATTTCGGATATTTGAATGAAAATACAAATTGACTTTTACATTTAATAAAATGTCATGTCAGCAAAATGTTGTTTTTTTAAACAAGTAACTTTTAAGAAGTAAGAGGAAGTAACACTAATTCACTCTTTCAGTTAGACAAATCTAAGCATGTAACAGTCATTCATCATCCAGACCTAAACCAACTTTCTTAACCAGAATAACAAGTAGCAAGAAAAAGCCACTGTTGCTTCTCTATTACAAAGACAGTTACAAACATGACAACTGACAGAGCATTTAAAAAAATAATGGAAATTGTGACTTTTATTACTTTGAATCTTGAGAACACATTTCCAAACTTTGAACACCTCACATTTTGCCATGTAATAGAATACTGTCATGTAATAAAAACTGCCTGAAACAGGAGGAAAAACCCCAAGACTGAACATACTCCATAACACAGATCTCTATGTGTTACTAATGCACCACTGCTGCAGCATTTCATCCCATCATAAATACTCTCATCATGTACTTTCAGAGAAATTCTTCTTTGACCAGGCAAACTAATTGCGAAGATCTTTGACATAAAATCGAAATGAGTCTGTTTACCCTGTTGTACCACGGTTATTGCTATAAAATCAGCAGCTGAACGTGAATCTTGGATCTGGGCCTAATCACAAGACCATTACTTTCCTGAGAAATCAAAGATGTTCCAGAAATCTACTTGCAAATTTACTGGTTTTGAAATTTGTTTTGTTGGAAGGGGGTTGTTCAGTTCTTTAATACCTACTGTCTGCAGAAAAATTATGTGCAGGTTTCCTTTGAATAAAATATAAAGAAGCTGTTCCAAGCACAAAGATATCACCCTAAAAAAAGAGGAATTTGAAGAAGTATGCCTTTTATCCAAAGTCATGTTTCAGCTTATATTCAATGAACAATCTATGTAACATCTACTCTGACAAAGCACTCCAAGTGGAGCATTGTGGAAAAACACATTCTTGGAGAGTTGCAGTTTATCTGTGCCTCAGGACTGAAGCAAAAACCAGCAAGTAATGGTACAGAGTCAGTGCATAGTGTAGAGGTTCTAAACCAACTAAACCACCAACTACCTTCTTAAACTATACTGAAAGCTAGAAGGGACCATGTGATGGAGGCACTTCAAAAGACAGGCATAGATCATACAAGGTATATTCCCTGCTCACATAATGCATCTCTACTTCATTCTTAGAAAAGGGGAAAAACTGTTGTTCCTTTGTCCACTTTATTTGAGTGAAAAGTGAACAAGGCATTTTTCCTTTGATCTCCACTCACCATTGTGAGGAAGGGATACGAAAATGTTTCAGTCATTTCCTACCTCTATGCTATCTGCACTAAATACATAGAAAATACAAACTGTTCCATCAAATTACGTCTTAAAGTTGTCAGCTATTTTCATTCCTATCCACAGCTCTGATATAATTTCAGGACAAGAGGAAGAGACCTTGAAGGAAAATGTAACAATTACCAGACACACTACTGCTTTATGGTGATAATAGTACATTACCATCTTACGCTATTTCTGTAGTGGAATATTGATTGGAATATTTAGATTTTAGGAAGCTTCAAAGTTATCACACACTGACATTCACATTACACTGACCTGCTTAGACCTAGGAATGCTAATGGCACTGCTTAACAATGGTAGTAAGTTTCTTCTAACAAGCATTAAATTATCAACTACATCATCAGCTTTGTATGCAGCAACAAAGCTCCTGTATTTTCACAGTCAAAAATACATTGCAGCTGGGAATATAACCTGAAACAATGTGATCAATCCAGTCCATAGTTCAGCAACCAGACCCATCTTACTGTTTCCATAAACCCTGTTAATGCATTGCTCTGAAATAGGTCAGAAGATTTGCACAACTGACTCAGTACCAGCCATTTAAACCTGCAAATGCACTACAGCAGTGAATCACACAAGCTCAAAATAAAAAATGTTAGAATTATTCAACATTACAAAAAAAGTGCAATTAATTGAAAAACGACAATGGCTTCCAAAGGCAATCTGAAACCTGAAATTAGTCAAAACATGTAGACCAATAACATTTACTGTTACTCAGGATTAAGTTTTTTTGGTAGAACATTGTTTAACATCTTCAATAAGGCATTTGAACTTTTGTTTGTCCTTCAAAAAAGACATTACGTTAAACCACAAGATTCCCTGAAGGGAAGGAAACATTGTTGGAAAATACTGACAAGAATAAAAATTACTCTGTTGTAAAGAGACAGAGGCAGATAGGATATTGAAATAGCAAATGGACTGAGGAATCTGAACTCCTTGAGAAAGCGGAGGCCCATGTTTTCCCATTGACTATTTGTGCTACACTCCATCCCTTACTAGACACATTTCTTGTTATGACATTGAGCATTTCAGAACACATAAATCTGTCACTACTGTAGAGTTGAGATGAAAACTGACACACTCCAAGCTAGAACCTGGCAACTAGCTTCCAGAAAAATGGGGTGTATGGCATTTTGTACACTAAACCAAGCTTATGTGTCCTTCCATACTAAAATCTTTCTAGGATTTCCTGGTCTGTGATTTGGCATATCAGATAACACAATTCTCTTCCTGTCAAGACAGCATAGATTATAGCACTACAGTTTCATAGTCAGTTAATAGACAATTAAAAGCCTTAAGAATAATTTTGGATATAAAGCTTGTAAGGTACAGCCACCTGCAATTACAATTCATACTTTTAAGTGTAGAAAGATTAAGGTAATACACCTGTTAATAGAAAAGATCATGGGCAACGAGAAAGTAAGTAGTCTACAAAGCCACATTTATTTGCACATGTACAGAACAAAGCAACAGATGTTATAGTTTTCCATACAAAATTATATAAAAACAGTATTCACCTTCATAGATAACACTATACCACCTTAGGTTTATTAAATACATTCAGAAAGCATTCTTGCACGCACACAACATTAGTATTAGGTAGTCCCAGGTAACTCCAACACTGCAATGTAATTATTCCTAGTGGTATGAAGGGATCAAAGATTAGTCTGCAACTAAAACAAAAGGAATCGTGGTTGAGAAGCAAGCTGGAGCCTTTCTTCCACTGGCCACCAAAACAAGGATCATCATTGAAGAGGTATTACCTATATCTAGAACATAGATTCAAATACTACGAAAGCACCTGCAGAAAGCAGGTAAGAGTGGTTTTCCAGACTGACTTGAGCTACCTTGGCCAGTGTTAACATTGCCATTTAATTACTGCTTGCCTACAGATAGGAAATTTTATAAAACTGAAAGATAGAATTGACTAAGAGCTTGCAGTTACAGAATAAAAAAAAAAAAATAGATTAAAATCAATTACTTTGCCTTCCTACCCAGCACTGGAGAGATTATTTGCTGTACTAGGTCTTAAAATTCTCACTCTTGCAAGGAATAGAGGGGAAAGGCAAAACTGTATATTTCCTGCAACGCTGCCTTCCTACATATAATCTAAAAGGGGAATTTAATTGTCAACAGGACATCTCAAACAATTTATTTAAAATGCACATTTATTTCTACAAAAAAAAGTGTATGATACAGAAGAAATGATCACATCTACTTTAAAGGTTTACCTATTAAAATATACAGAGGATCTTAATGAGTACAGGATATTTAAAAAAAAGATGCAAAGGAGTGTTAATCTTTTATTTTTACATTTTCAGGAACTTCACATAATTTTGGTAAGTAACCTTTTACAAAATTATGTAAAAAGTACAAGAATGCCTGGTAAACAGTCTGCATTTTTCCAAAAGATTTTTTACAGCATGCAATTCTTAAGGCAGCCTTCTCTTCCTCCTTACAAGGAATCCTTTCACTCAAATAAATCTTCTGCTGCAAAGATTAGGCTAAGGAAGCTTGGTCTCTTCTGTTAACGCCTTTTGTCTTTCCTGTCTGATTTACGGTCTCTTTCACTCCGTGAAGTTCTCTTGCCTGACCGACTACTTTCTGATATAGATCTCTTTCTGTCAGACCTCGAACTTTTATCCTTTGAGCTTTTAGTATCTCTACTACCACCTTTTGAGGACTTGTGACTTCTATCTACTCCAGAAGCATCCCTTCGCTTCCTGTCTGTGCTCCTTCTGCGCTTTCTGTCTCTGTTATGCCCTCTGCCTCGGCTTCGACTTCTACTCTCACTACTGCTGGAGCTACTGCTGCTACTGTCCCTGCTCGTACTGCCACTTGTAGTGCTGCTGCTGGTGGAACTGCTCCGACTGGAACTGCTGCCAGTACTGGAACTACTTGCACTGGTAGTACTGCTTGAAGTGCTACTGCTACTACTGCTGCTGCTGCGGGTATGACCAGTTTTGTTCCCTGCCCTACCCCTGCTTCTACTCCTAGTCTTACTCTTACTTTCTGCACTCGCTGTCTGATTCTGCTCTGCCTGGGCTTCAACCACCTTTACAGACACCACAGCATTTTCATCCTTGTCTGTCTGGGGCTCCGTATCCTGAGTGGACTGAGACAACTGAGGTGATTGTGCTAGTGGCACAGACTGTGGCTGAGACAGAGCCTCAGCCACAGATTCTGTCTGAGCTTCAGGTGTTTTCTCCTGTGTTTCTTCCAATTCAGCATTATTTTCTGTTTTGATACCTTTCTCCTTCTTGGGAGAAGGAACATTACACACTTTTTCTGGCTGAGCATCACACTCTGTTTCTGGTTCTATTTCTTTGCCATTTTCATTTTCTACAGGTTCTACACCATCTGTCTCATTCATTTCAGCCACATCCTGCTCATTATCCACAGGCTGAATGTTTTCACTCTCCTCTTTTACAACTGTGACCTCCTCATGCTGATCATCCTGTTGCTTGTCATTCTCCCTCACCTCAGTAGGCTCTTCTACTTTCATCTCTATGTCACGTTTCTGCTCATCCTCTTCCTGTTCTTTTTCTGCATCACTATGCCCTGAACCTGAACCTATTTTTCCCTTTTCCTCCCCTACCTCCTCCATTTCTACATCATTATGCTGATTACCTGTCTCCATCTCTTCCACCTGCTGAGCCACCTTACCCTCTTCCTGCTCCTTGTTCTGTTCTTCCTTCTTTTCTTCATTCTGCACCTCCTGATGTTCTTTTTCCTTCACAGATTGTCTTCTGGGTCTGGCCTCCATTTTGTTAATCTGCTCTGCAAATTCATTTCTCCTGCTTTCAAAGAGCGCTAGGGAATAAATGCATAAATAATAGTTAAGATAATCTACAGACACTGAAGTCTACTTACCCTTTAACTATGAGCTAATAAGTTATCGAATTGTTCAACTTATAAATACTGCAACCATGTCCTTTCTGAAGTAGCAAGCCATTCATGCATAAAGAAAAAGACTGCTAGTTACCTTAAGAAAACAAAGCAAAAGGGAAAGTAAGCTCAGCTGAGTATTCAAAGAGTAAAGCCCTAAATCTAAGTTAACAAAAACTTTTTGACTTCATTAAAATCAAACCAACTAACAGTGTAACAAAAGAATACCTTAATGTCCTGATATTTACCTATTAAGGTTATACTTCTAAAGCAAACAAAAGACAGTAAAAAAAAAGCAAAAAGCTAGCTAGGTATTAAGAAAGCTTAATTACTGTAGACTATCCAGACAGGTAAGCTATCTTCTCTTATCCCCCAACCCCACAAAATAAAGAAAATCGCCTAAGAAAAAACCAAACCAATACATTCTTAGTTTAATAAAAAAAGAACAGTAAGACTACCATCAATCGGAGCATTTTAAATTGTTCTCCAAAAGAAAAATATAGTCATCCTGTGAAACAGAAATGAACACACATTGAAGTAAAAAAATCATCAAATTTCTAATGTTATGCTTAAGAAAATACTTCTCAAATGCTTTGTAAACACCTGCAGTTCCTTGTGTCTTCATAGAATCTGCCTTTTCAAAAATGAAGTTGTTGCACTTGGATACATCTGGGTACTAAAGCTAATATTAAGGACTGTTTCAAACACATACCTCTGAAATTATGCATATGCATCTTTTGACTTCTTGTAAGAGAATCAAATCCCATTCAGTATAAAAATAAGTCACTGAAAGAGTAATTTCCAATTATGATGAACACTCATGTAAGAATATAGTTTGTCCTAAGCATGAAATTAATGTATTTAAGCAGAGACTTAAAATAAATTTGTATGGCAAACAAAGGGAGGCAAGAACAAGGAGCTTTGTATCACAAAGACCACTTACCATTCATCTTTTTCTGTGACTCATCCATCAGCTTCTGCGTAGCAGGACACATTCTGCCAGGTATGTAGAATAAATGAGGTTTTGTCTTTGTTCTTATGTATTTAATTATTTTAGCATTGTGTTCATTCCATTCTTCTTGCTGAGAAATGAAAGAAAATAACCCTGAGATACACAAGAATAGTTTAAACAAGAGAAAGATCAAGAACAAAACAAAAACTCACCAACTGAGCAAGCTCAACCTTTTGCTCCAATAACCGCAGCTCTGTCTGTTTAGCACGTCTTTCTTCAAACAGTTCTCGCCTCTCATTTTCAACTTGCTTTCTCTCTTCTTCTGCCTGCACTTCAAGTTTCTGTTCAATTTCTTGTCGTCTCTTTTGCTAAAATAAATGAAATACAATCTTAATTTTTTTTCTACATCAAGAGAATGTGTTCCAGTTTGATCCACTTAATAATTTTCAATTATTTACACCATTAAAGGCATTCCTCAAAACATATTAGGAAATACCTCCTAAACTCCAGCTTGCTGGCACCTAATTTTTTGTTGGTTTAACTGTATAGTTATGTGAATTTCTGTGTGCATTACTATCTTTCAGTTTGGACTTAAATTTTCTATATAAACGTCAGTAAGTTGGTTTTTTCCCCCTCAGTGGCAGAAAAATAAAAGCAATGTATTTGAAGTATCAGGGAAATCAGGTAAATTTCCCACTTGGGAAAGAACTAAACTACTCCAAAAACAAATGAGGGACTGCAGACTGGTGTTTGTGACCAACAAAAATTAGATTCTGAACACTTCCAGTATATTAATTGCTAATTATATATCTAGGAATGCCGTTTGTATGCCCTAAACTGCCATGTGATCAGATTGTACAATAACTGTCAAAAAGAATTTACTGCCTGAACAAAAGAATATCTGTGTTGTAAAACCCCTCAGGCCTCAACTTTGATTTATAGCAAGTGTATATGTATGAACAAAAAAAGATCTCCATAGGTATTCTCAGAAAAATTTTGCAAGGAGCAGTAACTCTTCAAAGTCTCTTTGTGCAATCACATATTGCTATAAATTAGACAGGGACTCCATGTTTCTAGACCATCCTGATAAACAGCTTTTTGTTCTAATGTAAGCAGGCAAAAGTGAACTTTGGTCTTATGTGCCACATGACAAGTTAGGTAAACCACCCAAATACTGCATCTGAAAATAATCAATACCAGCACTGTGAGTCAGCTCTGCTGACACTATACAGAAAACGTTTTAAGTTTAAATCTTTCTATCTGCTTAACTGGACTGCTGAAATTCGACCTTTAAAACACTATTTTTTAATTCTAAAAGTTATTAGTGTTAACTGAATAACCCATTTAATGCAACAGTAAACAAATACCATAGTCTTTACAAATTAAAAACGGAATAAAGTTACCACCATCCCATATAAAAGTTTTTAAAGTAATCACTAAGCTACGCGAAGCCTTTGCTTCAGTACAATGACACATTCATTAATTATAATCAGAAATTCTGGTTATCTGTACTGGAACACAAAAGATATTTTTAGACAGATAGCATAACCAAGCATAGATTTCTGTATACTTGGTTGTAATTTAAACATCTGGAACACACCAGGGTAGGCACTACTTCATCACTATTATTTCCAAAAATAGCCTATGACCTCTTAAATAGTTACCTGATTAAATTCCATTTAACATTGCCTTTCTGTTTCCACAAAGGTCAGAAACAGGGTTACAAAGTCATAGCAAGAATGCCTTTCCTGCCTCCCACCCTCATTCCCCTGAATTAAGACAAACAAAAATCTCCATGCACTCTCATCAATTTGCTGCACCTGCAACCTACACTGTAGGGAACTTTCATTCTTACTTGTAATAACTTAACCAAACAATTTTGCTTTATTATTTACAATCTGATAGAATTTAAAGTAAGTACCCTCTCAGTAGCAATAGCAACTGTGGACTCCTGTTTAAATTTTTGAAGAGTGCCCATCAACAAGCCAAATATACGTCGATTCCTGAAAAAAAAACAAACGCACAACAAAAAGAAATTTAAGATTCAGTTCAAGTACTAAGATTTTTATTTGTATAAATAATCAGAGAAATTTTCCACCTGAAGGATACTTATTTTTAAAGGCCCAGTAGTACCCAAGGCCATTAGCAATAGAAGACATACTGACTGTGCCAACAGTCCAGGATATAATTTACAGTGACATATCATTTTGCTTATGAGTAAGACACAGCTCTTATGAGTAACACAGAACAGCTAGCACTGGCAAAACTGGCAGCCTGCACATTTTTCATCTATAAATAATAACACTAAGGAAATACTTTAAAAAAATCTTAAAGCAGAGAGTACTGAAGAAAAAAAGTGAAGGAAATACAGTGTGAGCTATCAATGAGGGAGCAAACTGGGTTTTCTAAAAAGCATGCACTCCCCTCTCCACAATCTGCTTAGACTATTAAGGAGAAATGGAGCCACAGGGGAGTGAAAGCTTATCTGTCAGAGCTGCCCAGCAATGAGACACTGCACTGTGGTATGAAAACAGCTCTCATTCGATTAGGCGTTGTTTTGAGAAAAATAAGTAAAATTCTTCAACAAATTCCCTTCTTCTGAGCAAGAACTAGTTTCTTGACTTTCACCTTCAATTTATTTTCATTCAATCCCAAATTAAAGTCTTTACAACCTCATGCAGCCTTTCTTATTTGCCTTCAACCTGATAAAGTGAGAAAGGAAATGCTACTGTCTTCTCTAAGCACTACTCTATTACAGTGGCACAAACCTCACATGGAAAGGTAAAAGTGTATCAAATAATAGAAACAGGAACAGATAAAAATCAAAAACTGAAAGTGCATTTGTACATGAATAACATCCCAGAAGACACTGAGCAAAATCAGGAGTTCAGGGGATGTTATCCTCTTAAAGAACCTCCCTCCACCACAATTCATAGGGACTAACACTGGTTTTCTCACCTCCCTAGAGACTACTGAACTGACAAGCAGTAAAACTACAATTCTGAGGGAACAAGCTTTTAGTCTGAAGATGTAGGAAGTTCAGTAAGCATTTTGGAAGTCTCCCTGTGAGGGAAGCAATTAGAACCTAGTAATGGAAGACTCTAAGTGGGGTTATAACAAAAAGAAGCAAGTGAAGTGCCAGTTTTCTGTGACAGTTGATCGGTGGGGACTTATTAGAGAAGATTTCTATAGTTCCTTATTCCAGTTCTAATTCTTCTGTTTATTTGGGGTATAACTATCACTGCATCAGGTGACTTGCAGTCTGAAGTAGATGGAGTCCAAGAGGTCAAACACAGTTGCAAATTTGATTTTCAAATACCTCTTACCAATACAGCTGTATTTCAGTTAGAATTTTAATAGCCCTGAGAAAAAGAAAATATAGGAAAAAGGAGATATACATAGGAGAAATCAAAAAAGCAGCAGGTGAAATGAAGGCAAGAGTGTACACACAACAAGAAATCAAACTAGTACGAGAAAAGAAACACGATGGAACTATTTCATTTAAAAAAAGAGGCAGAGGGAGTGAGGAGTCATATCCAAAACCCTACTTTAACCAACAAAATAAATGATGAGCCAAGACAGCTCTAATAATCCAAGACGTTAAGCAACCAATGAAGCTACAGATATTTCTGTCTTACTCGAACGACATTAAAACAGCACTAGCAAACCTGTTCCTGTAGGTGGCCCAAAAAGCAGAATCCATGTCAGTTATGTGAACAATGCACATGTTGCTGCTTGTGAAGTATTTTCAGAGAATACTTTTTAAATTAAATTTTGTGTCATAATGGTAGCTGTTGTACATAATCTTTGATACACAACAGCTTGTGTGCAATATCTTTCAAATCTAAAGCTACTTTCTATGGTAGAACTTAAAAGTATCAGGTAGTGTAAAAGAGATTTCTGCATACCTTTGTTTTCCTTTCTCATCCATATTCTGATCTTGTATAAGGTCTCGACGTGTTCGCTCTTTGGAGGTAGCAACGACAGAAGATGGCAACGCTGGCTACAAGAAAGAAAAACAAACTCCTTAGTTCATGGTGCTGCAGGTAGGTTCCTTCTTGCACAGCTCCATTTGCTATACGCTACCTTTTTAATATCATCATCCTCTGCGTCGCTTTCTTGGCGTGATTCTCTTCTTGTCCGGCGTTCTCCACCCAGCCTGAGGAAGAAAGCCAGCTGCCATTAGAGAACATGTATTTAGGAGAGAATCTCTTCCAGCAGGAGAAAATACAAGCATGTCTAGTCAGAAGAACCAACACTTTGGTGAAAACCTCCCCACTGTTCCAACAACCAGTAAGTAATATTTTACAGGCGGAATCTACTGTTGGTGAAAATCTATGAGTTTAAATTTTAATACTAATTGCAGACTAATAAAAACAGAAGAATCCACAAATACCATACTTGACTTTTAAAAATACATTTGGAATTTATTCTTTTAAATGTTTGCGCTTTTCCAGAAACCTCTAAAATGGCTACTGGTATAATCTGTCACTAGACAGATTTGAATGCACTGACATGGACAGGTTGGTATAATTTCTTAAACAGGAAATGCTGTTCAAATTACCTACGAAATACCTATGGGAGAGAGGCAGAGGGCTTACCACTTGAGACATGGATGAACTAAGGCTTTAACAAAGAACAACTTTAAAACAAACAATTTAAATAAAATAAATCCTAAAATAAATAATTAAGGTTGAAGTTTTTTTTCAGCTTTGTGGCACAGCACTGTCCTGTTTCCCAGCTTCATTTTCTGCTAACTCAAAAATTCCAAAGTAAGCTTTGTTTTGGTCAAGAACTACCACTGCACATTAAGTGCCTACAGCACTCAAGCTCACCATTATCAGTCACATCTGATGGATTTGCAACCAGATGTGAAAGCTCAAAACCCAAGTCCATTGTCACATTGCCTGTATTCAATTTACTGAACAGATCTCAGTCATAATTCGTGTTCACTGCAAACAAATGTCACAACCAAGAAGAATGTAATATAGCACACTGTATGCCAAATAAAACATAAAAAATATCCAAATATCTTTGCATTGCTATATCTATATGTTATTGCTACCATCTTAATGTTGCTCTAAGGTATGAAAAAGATTTCACTGAGTGATTTGCTATCACCCAAATTATTCCCAACAAGTCTTCAGTAAGTAATCTCCAAAGAAGACAGTGGAAGTCACCAGTTATTACCAGTTTTTGGTTTACTGTTACAAATTCTCATTTGGAAAAGCAAGTTGGCTGCATTAGTTTTTATCACTGAGAGGGTATCAGGGACAGACAAAGGTGATATGGAGACCCCATCACCAGAAGGTATGAAAAGACACTTTATTATTAGAAATCCACAGTTCTTATGGAAACAATGGTGGACCTAAGACCTGATTGGCCCTTAGGAATCTTCTCTCACCTACTGGTCAAGAAGGGACAACTCCTTGACAACTCCATCTTTGACAGAGATTGCCTGCCAGGTGCAGAGACTGAGATAATAATTGCTTTAATTCTTTCTCTGAGCTTTCTCACAGCTTCCCAGGAAAATCCTGGGAGAGCTTTGTCTCCCTCTGCTCAGAGGATGTGTGATTACCACAAGTTTTTGCACTCACCTACTGGATGCACCTTCAAGGTCCCTCTGTTTGGCTGGGGGTCCTCCTCCACTATCCGAGAATCCACGCCTAAAAAGAAAACTCTCATGGTCTTAGAGCAAAGTTAGGTTAATCCCTGGACCACTTCAGGGACTGAACTATAATTTTGCTTTTTAATCACGATTAAACATAAATTTTACTCAGCTCTATCACCACTTACTGTTAGTACTGCAGTGAAATGTTCAAACACATTGCTTGTGAACCATCTAATTTTACCTTGAATTTCTGCACTTATTTAACTGAGTAGCTGCACTGAAAAAAGCATCCAATTGTGTTCAAATAATCTTATCTGCAGTAACTTTCAGGATGTGATTTTATCCACATATTTTTCCAAATCCCTCCTAGAGCACCTACCAGTTTTTTAATAAGCAAGAGACTGATTTTGAACGATTTCAAAGTCAAGGTCCCAGCCACCACGCAATACCTGCCTTTTTTGACGTTTCCCCTTATTTTTCAGCCTAACAGCTGACAAGGTCGGGGAAAACCACCCATTTAGACTTGCTGCAACTCAAAAGGAAAAAGCGCTTTAAACTTAACCCCCATAGGCCCGTAGGGCAGCTCTGGCGCTCATTCAGACAGCGCCGCAGCGAGCAGCCGAGGCGAACGAGGAGCGCACGGCACTCAGGGCAATGGCACGAACCAGCGCCAGGGAAAGGATGGATGAAACTCCGCTGTCCGCCCTGCGCCTCCTTACCTTAGCAATAAGCTCCCACGCCCTCTACCTCCACCGGGGCCTGCGAGGGCTAACAGCCTGTTTTGAGGGGGCCTGAAAGAGACGGTAAGCGCTGTTAGTGGTGCCTGCCCGGCCCCGGGGCGCTGCTGCCCGCCCGGCCCAAGGGGCCCGCGGCCCTTCCGTCCTGCGCTCCGCGGCCGTGCCCCACCCCCGCGGGGCAGAGCTCCCCCATCGGCGCACCGGCCGCACCGGGACGCGGGGACCCGCGGCCCGCTCCGCGCCGCCCGCCCTGCAGGCCCGACGCGCGCCCCCCCCGCCGCCCGGCCCTTCCTTCGCGGGACGGCGGCGCGCCGGGCGCTCCCCGCCTCACCTCACATCGTTGGGGTCCCGGCCCGTGAGCTTGCGGATATTTTCGTCCACGTGCTTGAGGCTTTCCTTGGCTTTCTCCAGCTGCTCCTGCAGCGCGCGCACCGCCACCGCCATAGCGCCCGCCGCGCGGCCTGGCCGGGCCCCGCGCGAGGCAGCGCTGGGAAACGGGGGGAACAGGCCCCGCCCGCCCCGGTGGCCGCGGGCCCCGACGGCGCAGCCAATCGCACTCCGCTGGCCCCCTCTGACCGCCAATCACCGGGCACGAGAGGAAGGGGCACGCCCGCCAGGGCGGCTCGCCAAAAGCGGTCACCAATCTCAGAGCCCAGGGTAGACTGGCATCCCGACCGCCCAATTAGCGGAATGCTCTGCCTGCCAGCTTGGCGAATCAATGAAGGGGGCCGCCCGAGTGACATGACACAGAGCTAATGAGAACTCACACGTCATTTCCGTACAGCCCAATCAGAAAACCACTTCGAGGCCGCTTGTTCCCACCCGCCCGGGACGCATCCTGCTTTCCCACTCTCAATGGGGCCGAGGAGCCGGCACGCGCGGGACTCGGGCCAATCAGCGCTGAGCTACCAGAGGGGCCTGTGCCCGGCGAGCCAATAGACGGGGCCGTTACTTGGCGCTGGCTGCGGTGGCGGCCTGACGGGCGGCGCGTGCCGGGGCCGCTCCTGCCCTCACATCCCGCCCGGAGCGGCGTGCCGGGGAAGCTCCGCAGTGCGCCTCAGTCATGGCGCCCGGGGCGGCGGCGAGGCTTTAAACCACGCTCTTCGCCGGCTGCAGCCGACGTCGCTCTGCGGCTCCCCGCGGCGGGGCGGGCGCTCTCTTGAAGGCAGTGACACACGCGCGCCGCCTGGCTCCGGCGTTAGGGTGGGCGGAGCAGCTCCGCAGGAGCCGCGCGTTTGATCCCCGGCTCCGGCTCTCGCTCAGGACCCTGCGCTGCCGGCTGCGCCCGAGTCCGCGGACTCTGCGGAGCCTTAGCGCGAGAGCCCCTTTCCCAGAGCTTCCCCGGCGAGGAGAACCGGCCCGGCCGACACTGCAGGGCCGCCCCGCCTCGGCCGGGAGCTCCCGCGGGTGTCCGGGCCCGCCCGGAAGGGGCGGCGGCCCCGGCGATGGCGGACGAGGCGCTGTTCCTGCTGCTGCACAGCGAGATGGTGGCGGGGCTGTACCGCGCCGCCGAGCAGGGCGAAGGGGTGAGTGAGGCCGGGGCCGCCCCGGGGCCGTCCTGCAGCGGCCGGGGCTGACGCGGCCGCCGCGGCGCCTTGTGTCTTGCAGGAGAACGGGCGCTGCACCACCAAGCTGGAGAGCATGGGCTTCCGCGTCGGGCAGGGGCTCATCGAGAGGTGAGTCCCGCCGGGCCCGGGCAGCCGCTGCTCGTCCTCGGGGCTTTCACCGCGCCGGTAAAGCGCGCCTGGCCGGGCACAGTGTGGTGGTTTGGCCGGACGGAGAATGCGTTCCTGTTACCATCAGTTGTTCTGGCATCTCCTCTTTTCCTATCTCATTCTTGTGGGGACCTGTGTTTGTGTATCACGGGACTGTTTTGGAGTGTGTTGTTTTCCTAGTGCTTGCCGTCATGAAAACCGAGTCGGGGTACATGGTTACTTTTAATGCTTACCATTATCTTTAATACTACTTTGTGTAGACTTTTGCATGTTTCCTGCTTCTGGTACCTTTTGTGACTTCATTCATTCTCTGATTTACTTCTTGAGCATAATTTCATGATTGGCTCTTACTCTATTTCATTTTTGTAAAGTGCTCTCAGCCCTCGCGACTCCGCCACTGAGCAGCTCGGGCCCCTTGGGGACCGGCGATGCAAGGCGGAGCCCTCGTTCCGAGGTCGTGTGGAGCCTCCTGAGTTTCTGAAGTCATGCTTTTGTTGAATAAAGTGGTCCCGTAGTGCCAGATAAAGACCCTCAATGAGGATAAAGGGAGAGAAATCTGAAGTAAGCAAGAGAAAGAGTCTCTCATTAAAAACGGGAACAAGTTTTATATGCTTGTTCCTATGTTAGAGCTCTTTTGCATAATTAAAGTACTCCTTCCAAGAAGTAGTATAAGTGTGAGCATTTTGTTTATCTTCTATTTAGATACTTTTTTGAAGATAAAACTGAAGGAGCACTTTGCACTTTCCACCTGTCTGTATGTCAACTATGTTTGATAATCATGGAATTAAAACAGTTTATTCTGCTATCTTATTGCAGATACTAAGATAACACTGTGTCGCTCTTAAGTTAAAATACTTGATGAATGGACAGTGAGGCTAGAATGATACTGTATGATCTACTGTATGAGGCTGGAAAACTAATTTCTGTAATAACCTCAAAAATGGTGTTGTAAAAAATTATTTTGTTTAATTGGTCAGGTTATGTGTACCATCATTATTGATATATTTCTCACTTTTCTCTTAGGTTTACAAAAGACACTGCCAGGTTCAAGGATGAATTAGATATTATGAAGTTCATTTGCAAAGATTTTTGGACAACGGTATTCAAAAAACAAATAGATAACCTAAGGACTAATCACCAGGTACTAATGCTGTAGATTAAGATTTAACTTACAAAGGTGGTGAGAGTTTTGAATTGCTAGTGCATTTTTTTGTTTTTCTTGGTCTAGAATTAATTACCAGATAAGAAACCCAAAATGTTCCATATTTGTTTTGTGTAGAAAGTGTGTTTTTCAATATTCATATTACATGTAGCTTTAGAATATAATTTAATAATTGCCTATGATGTCTTTATTGCCACCCTGTTTGAAAAGACTAAATGCTTTCAATTTCATATACACTGTTGCAGCATTACAGAAAGAACAGCAATGATTACAGTTGATTAACATTTAAACAAGAACTTTTTAATCTGTCTCTTAAATAAATAAATTAATAAATGTTAGTAAAAAATAGTGAAAAAGTGACATTACTGTCTTAACATCTATTTAAATAGAATTGCTGCAGTGAAGAGGTTTTTTTACTGTGAAGAATGTTAAGAATTTTCAGCAGTTGAGACAGTTGTAATCTATTGAAAATATTTATATGAGAAACAGCAGAGAAACTTCTCAGATTTGCATGTTGGTGACATTGTGCTGTATGCATGTGCTTTCCTATATCAACAGCCAGATCAAAATAACTTAAGGAGCCATTTTACTAGAGTAAAACCAAATCTTTTTCCTAATTGAATCACTTGGTTTTCTTATGGCCATTTCCCTGTTGTGTAAAATCAGGAAGAAAAGAATTTGTACAAGGATTGTGCCGAATAAAATAGGTTTTATTTTTCAGTGACTTATCAAGTAATAAGAGGTAATTATTACTTTAGAAATCTGGGGTTTTAATTGCAAAAAGCTGCAGTATTGAGCTTAAGGTCTTAATTGTATATGCAGCCTTAATTTAAGCTCAAGTCTTATGAAATTCTGAAGTAGCACAGTCAGTAGCAAGGAAATTACCATGGCAGGTGTAGCTAAAGCTATACTGTGTTTATACTTAATTTATTAACATGCATACTGTTGCACTAAATTGTATTGTAGAAAACACCAGACTTTTACTTTGATTGTCTGCTGGGTGTTGTTGCCTGTAGTGCTATTAAGAAAAATAATTCCCACTGACTTTGAGAATAAGAATAGAGATGTGCAAAACCCAATGAAGATAGATTTGAATGTAAAAATCAGTATGCATTTGATATATTACCAAAGACTTTCTAGTATGGAACTATTTTTTCTAATCAGTGGAAGGACTCTTCCAAGAAGAAATGTACATAAACAGTGTTTGGGGTTAACTGATCATATTATTATCTAGGGTTTTTTTTTTGTTTAATTACTCACAATTTTTGTTTGTTTAATTACTCACAATTAAGAATATTTCCTTTTGATATTCCTTGTAAGTAAATAATACAATTTAAACTTAAATCACATATGCCTCAATCTAAAATTTTATTTTTCAGCCTGAGATCATATATATTTTATCTACAAATCAAATCCATTCACAGAAAATGTGGGTTTTATATTACTGCACATTTAACTGAAGCTCTCAACTTTTTCTTTTTAAACAGGGTATTTATGTTCTTCAAGACAATAAATTCCGTCTCTTGACACAAATGTCTGCAGGAAAGCAGTATTTAGAACATGCACCAAAGGTACCCTTTGATTCTGTGTGGGGGAGGGTCTACCAGTTTCATTTTAATTACCTGGATCTATTAATAACTTTACATTTTTTAATTAAATAGATACAAACTCTTCTAAATGGCACCCAAAGATACGCCTTCAGAACCTGTGTGCTTTTTAGAAAGGCACCCTGTTTTAGAACAGTGGATTGGATTTATACTTCAAAAAATGGTCTTGGTTATTGTGAAACTTGCTGCTGTGACATTTGAGTTACTTCATGGTGCAAGTGCTCTTCTGCCACTACCTGCCACTGTCACACAGATTATTTCTCTTTGGGAAGCATGTGTTTTCAGAAACTTTCTTTAAAATTCCCAGAACACATTTGGAAGATGCTATTTGTTACATAAAACAAGCTTCTGAGATGATGTGAATGTTCAGAAGGATCTTCCACCAATTAAAAATACTTTTGAGTGCAGATGCTGAGTTATGGTAATAAGTCAGGTAAAATCAGTCCCTCTGCAGAACCTGTCATAGAGCACTTTGGTTCAGGTGGATTAAAAAATGGGGCATTCACTTCTATTTTATGGTTTCTTAATTCTTGATCTTAGTCCTCCCAATTGGCTGCTGTCCATGGGATTTTTTTTTTTTTTTGTGTGTGTGTGTGTGTTTGATGAAATGTTTATTCTATTTTGCACCACACATTTTAAATATCTGCAGGTGTTTGTATTCTAAGGTATGGCCTGCACAAGAATGCTGTCTTGGACTGTTTCTCCTTTGTTGATTTCAATACCAGTTGCTAATTTCAGCCAAGTCTTGCGAATAATTCTTTTTAAGGATATTAAGTTCCTACAGGTTTAATGGAAAGAGAAGGTGACTCAAAATACTGCCTCTAATGAGAACAGTCTGTGTAGTGAGCTCCACTCTACCACGTATTGGAGCTTTCATCTATTAGAGACCTGACAAAGTTTCTCAAAACCTCCATGGTTTTCTGGTGCCCAAGTATTAAGTTGTGTTCTTAAGCACTTATTTTCAATCTTTATCAACAAGGTTCACTGTACACACTCATTTGAAGTGCAACTTTTTATTTAGTATTTAGCATTCACCTGTGGACTGATCAGAGGAGGCCTATCAAATCTGGGAATAAAGAGTATTGTAACAGCTGAAGTTTCATCAATGCCTGCATGTAAGTAGTACTTGGAGTATTCAATTATTAGCTCACTTTTCTGACTGGCTGTGTTGCTGTTATAAGCATTTTTCAAGGTGGGATTTGTTTGAAGCTGCTGGGCCATAGGAGTCCATGTGAACTTCAGGATATGGCTTGCTACTATATCCTTCAGTATTTAGAAAATACTGACAGAGGATAAGCCTCCATGATGTTGAGTGGAAAGCAAAACCAAAAAGTTGTATTTACATTTAGGAGCATCAGATGTGTAAGGATGTGTGTCCAGAAGGTTATTTGCACAAATGAAGCTCTTTCTCTATAGGAGCCATTAAGGATGTTAGTAAGTGAAGACTTACATTGTAACTACAAAAGCTGCTCAATTAAAAGTTTCCACAGACTTAGCACAAATATTAGGTTTAGCTGACAAAACTTCTGTGATGTGGGACATGGTGAACTTAAAAGAAAAGAGGAAAGGTGTTCAGTGTGGAATTAAAATTTAAATGCTAAATTTAAATAATGGCTGAACTGCTTACAATTAAACTGTAAGATTAAAATGCTCCTTACTATTTCTTTAAAAAAATTACAAGAAAGTAATTACTTGGAGAAATAATTCTAATGGTAATAATGTGATCTGACTCTGCTTTTCCTGCAGGTAAATTCCAGGTGATGATACAGAAGATGTAGAGCACATTCAAATCTGGGTATCTACTTTAAAAAGGCTTTGTATGTGGATTCAGTATCTTGGCTCAGTCTTGTATATAACATGTAAATTATAGCAGTGTGCAGCACAATTGCAAAATATATAATAAATGCTCATTGAAATAACACTATGCTTGTGTCTTGGTATGAAATTTATTCTGTACTAAAGTAATAATTTATACCCGGTAAAAACCGTGTACTCCATACATTCAGCAAAACATTTCAATTACCAAAGGAGCCTGGAAGACCAGAGACAGTTTGAGAACAGAGAAAAATCCTGACCAAGACTACATTTGAATAAGAAACAAATGCCTGTTGTGTTGCCCAACTTGAATGCCCAACTGCTACCTTTCCACACTCCCTCTGAACTGGGAGGCAGTGGGTGCTTTTGTGTTTCTTTGATGGAGCCTGCTAACATGTGAGCTAACAGCTTACACATCATTAATCCTTTGTAGGATTGTAGTTTGGGGCAATACAAGAAATCTTGTTTTTACATAATTCAGGAGTTTCTCTCGTCCCTAAAATTAGCAACTGTTCCTTGTGTTAGAATGATTTATGCCTAAGGTCATCTATACTGGCCAAAGAAGGAAATTTATTCCATCTTGTTGTGCATAAACTCAATGTAATTGTTTTTAATTGCTAGCTATGGTTTACTTCTGTAATGTACTACTCAAAAAGCAGTAATGTTTACGTTTTACTGAAACAGTTGTTTCAGTAACTTGCTGGCTCTGTAGCTGAACTGCTAAGCAGTGCTAGAATTCAGGCACCAAAACTTGCAAAAACACATTCAGCCCTAACTCTGGATTTCTACAGGAAGGCTGCCGTTAAACAATAGGGAGTAAGAAAACCCACAGTGTTTCAGAACAGTCTTTTAAAATCCTTTAGCTTTATTAAAAAAGACCCCAATAAGTCTGTTAGAAAAAGAATAATAATTTGTAATGTAACCTCAGACTTCACCTAATAGCAGTGTCCATCGATTACTCAGATTGTAGAAATTTCTAACCAAGAATGTAGTCAAAGACAGGAGCTTGAGAGATGATGCTGGACACTTCAGTTACCACTTGACAACGATGGTGATGATGGTACTGGAGACACTGACAACTCAGCTGAAGTTATTCACAGCTGTCCCAAATGCATTTGTGTGAGGGTGTTCTGAAGGGATTGTGTAATATTTCAGGTCTGAACAGTGCAGTGTCTTGCTGTTAACTCTGATAATGCTGTTTGTACTGTGGCAATGCAAAATACTGGATGTTCTCAAAACAGCCTAGGAAGGCTCGTCAGCCAGGTCACGTTGATCAAAGTACCTAGGAAGGAAGTGGAATATGGTAAGAAGCCTCCAATGCAACATATTCCTTACTTCAAGTTGTTTGACCCATTGCTTTCTAGCTCATCTTTTAGTGTTTCTATCATAATTATGGCTTCATGGTTCAGGGGGCTCATCTGAAGACAGGAATAAGCATACTTTTAGGTATATCTTAAATCCTTTCAGCTAAGTATATTTGCTGCATTGGCTCAGGGTACTTTTATTGACTTTCACTTTTAAAAGGATGTAGGTTAGTACAAATAATCAGACGTTTATGCTGGACATGCATTACCAGTGGAGGTGTATAAGTTGCATTACCTACTAACTAAGCAGATTATCAAGTTCAGAGCTGATATTTGTTCTTCATTCTTGCTCTCCTGGAAAAGAGAGAAATATTACAGCAATTCTTTTGTTACCTGTGTCAAATAGAGAAGCTGTTACAAGCCATGTTATGTGTATTTGTAGTCTTCCCTTCATTCTCAAACAAACTTAAGACGTGAAAAATTAATTATTAAGACTTCTGAAAAATGATCCTCCTTACCTGCTAAATTCACCAAGCCCTGTGCACAGTTATATTAAATCAAATCTTACCTCCAGTGCCCTGACTTCTGAACATCGTCTTGCCAGCTGTCGAATAAGGGAGTGAGCTTCAGGTAGCAAAGGTTTTTCAAGGCATGCCAACAGTGCATAAAGCCATCTACCCTGTGAAGGTTCAAATAACAAAGTTTTAATTCTGAGCATTTCCTTGAAGATGCAAGCAATTCATATTATATAGAGCAGGACTGAAGTGTAGGATGCAAAACAAAACTGCATTCAAGTGCTATGTGCAATAATTAAATTTTCAAAACCACATTAGACACTGCATGGTAGAGTTCTGTGTCTCTAGATAAGATTCTTGTGAGCACTACAGGGTTTCCTGGCATTTTTTTGAATGCTGGCCAAGATATAAATTATTACAGCTGATGCTATTATAGTCTGAAGGAAGGATTACTTTACTAATATCTAAACATTATTACTTGGCTATTAATGTTTAACTTCACAATCTGTGAAAAAACATTCCTGAAGACTGAATGCATGAACTCAGATCTTTATGGAATTAGTGTTTAGATCTGCTTTAAGATTTGCACCACTGTGAAAATATGTCCTTTTTTAAGAGTTTTTAATCTCTGAATGCTACTGCATTCTTACAAATCTAATTTCTGGTACCAGCCTAACTTCATAATTTAATCACAGTGTCTAGTGGCCTTCATTCTGGGACCTAACCTAAAATCACTGGGTACATTCTCTGCAACATATGTACTGGTTAAAAAGAAAACAGTCTTCTACAGGAAAGGACAGAACATGAAAGGTCTTTAAGTGACTGAAAAAAAACCAGTGAAACTATAATAAGCATCATCTAATTTTTCACTACTCTTTTGCTTTGTGGTACTGAAGGAGATGAGACCACTGAGGTCTGCTGTAGATATGGTGCTCTTACACAGCTGGTCAATCTAGTTGTGGCCAAGCTCCATGCCAATGTAGCCTGTCAATCAGGAGTTCTTAGAAGGTTTGATTTGTCACCACATGAATGCAGCTAAGCTTTCTGGTCTGTGCTTCATGTGGAAGGATTAAATGTGTCTTTGCCAGCACACTGTAATGCACCTCCAAACTAAACTGGAGGTGTTGGTAAATAATGTGCAGCATCCCGACAGAACCAAAGCTGCTGTGATCTCTCTTCTAAACCTTGATACCAAGCCTCATGGCTGAAGTTAGTGGGGCAAGTGATACAAAGGGAGTATTACAAAGAGTTTGAGTAGTACTTTTTATGTCTGTATCTGTTAAGTTTTCTAATTTTAACCTTCCAGAAACAAATGTGAATACTCAGTATCTAATCAATAATGTTTTGAAAGTAACAATATGACACAACCATTTAGAGAACTCTTTAGAAAATTAAAATAATAGAAAACAATTTATTCTTTGTTTAATGCATTCATGTGCAAGTAGTTAGAATAAATTAAAAATTACCAGTTCTGGAGTAAATTTTTTCTCTCCAAACCAGCTTATCAGGTATTCTAAGACACTGGTTACTGTTGCCTTCAAAAGAGGAACAGAAAGAGACAATATAGTATCTGCAATGTTTTGTTTTGCTGCTCTTCTACCTGAAGGATTTTATTATATAAAAAGTATTTCTACTCCACAGTATTTATTTCAGTTTGAAGTTACATGTAAGGGTAAAATAAGTTTTAAAGTACCACATTTTGGAAATAACTTTGTATTAAATGAATTATTTGTCTGTGTTAATGAAAAGTTATGGATAAGTAGCTACAGTTTAGGAAAGAACCATCACACCAATTGATTGATTGATTGGTTGGTTGGTTGGTTGGTTTTGTATAATGGTGGCAGTGGGAAAAGTAGTAAAGGAAAGATAGTGATTTTTCTACCCTTGCAATGTACATAAAAGTTCACAATCAAATGGAAGGACTGCACTTAAAACACTAAATGAGAAATTTAAAAACATTGTAAAGCACCTATTGGGATATTCAGCAAGAATTCAAACATTAAATGTGCTATAGAGAAACTACAATAACAAAATAATTTCAGGACTAGTCTTGAAATGAAAAATCTTTGCTCGTAAAGTTATTTGTAGCTGAATGTGAATATAAATACATATTTTTCTTCTGAGTGTACAATTAATAGAATTTGTAATGAGCAATTTTCTAGGCAAAGAAAAATATGTAAGCCTTCTGCCACAGAACATGAGAAACAATGATTTAGACAATGTCACTATATGATTCTAAGAGGTAGGCTTACCTGATTCATCCTGCTTACAATACTTAGCAAAGGGGGAAAGCCCACCTGAAAAAAAACAAGTTTGAAAATGTAAACATTATCACAAACATCTTTGTTCTAATTTAGAACACACTAAGATTTTAATTTGATGTTCAGACACTTCTAGTGATTTGAAAGTCTGTTCTGAGCTTTAAAATTTATTAAAAAAGTATCTTCAAGAAAGTTAAACGTCCAGTATCAGAGCAGCTTGCTTCTACTGTTACTTGTTAAAGTTTTGGTTTTTCAAAGTGATGTAGAAAAGAAAATGATTGTAGGGTGTCACATATAAGGAGGGTAACCACATATCACTATGCAACAAAACACTAAAGCAGACTATGAAGAAAGCTTCCATCCAGTTCAGTGAGAACAAAATAATGACTTTAGCTGATAAGAGATGAAGGAACTCTTCAAATTTTGACAGAAGACACAGACTTAATTCCTGTTTCACTTGGTTTCTGCATAAAAAGAATGTACATGGGACTTTCTGGGCTCACCAGAGCCTACTTTCTATTTGGCACAAAGTGGTAATAAACAGTAGGATTGTTTCCGGCAGTTAGTCTAGAAAATAGATGCTGAAAACTAACTAGAAGTCCTATACTCACCTTCAAGTAATCAATTCCGAAATTTTCATTATCAGATAGTGCATCCATTTCTGAGTATACTCTTTCCCCAAGGCAGAACTTCTTCCAGCCTTCTTCATCCTCCGATTTTGGCTGAAGTAAATAAAAATAAATGAAAACTGTGTAATACTGTGTCTTGAAGACACTGGAGAAAAGACTTAGAAGTGTTGCATGCAAGTATAAAGCAAGATTAACTGTGGATTCCATAACTGGGAAAACAAACCACAGAGCACTGTTACGAATTCTACTCACCATAGTAACATTGCTGTCCAAATGTTGTGACCGCCAGTGATTCCTGTGCTTGTTCAGGCTCTGAGTAATTAAAACAAAGTCAAATCTCAGTTAACTCTGCAGATGTTTTATCCTTGCCACAAGGGCTCTTCATTATTCTTAAAATGCATGAAAAGTATATTTTATGACTTTCTATAAATCAGTAGATATATAGCCAGCACAACTGACTAAATAATTCCCATGCCTCTTAGCAGAAATTTAATTAAGAATTTCATGCTGGGATTTTGGAAGTAATGTTAAAGCTGAAGGCATTTTGAAGTCTATTACATAAGGTTAAGCTGATGTAGTAAGCTTTAACAGTCTTCTAGACTCGTTAGAACAATCTTAAGAAAAAGCCTACTTAGATTTAATCCAAAAGCACACATAAAGCCAATATCCTGTTTCCAACAGTGGTCTGTATCTGTATCAGAGGTCTACGGAATTGTATGAAAGAAGGCAAGTGTGCTTTCTTAGCACATTTCTTCTACCTGGCAGGAATCCTGTGTAGACAAACTGGCCTGCTTAACTTGTAGAGAGCTGTAAATGTTCTGTGGCAGAAGGAATTTGTCTCCCACTCCAATTGTTCCTGTAGCTATATAAAAGACCACTGAAACACTCAAAGTAACAGCAGCTGATGCAGTGGTTGAACAAGTGAATTCTGGTGGTTTTTTTTTTGTTTTAAATACTTTTTAGGATAGTCTCATATTTCACAGTGTTAATTCTGGCACAGATAAGACAATTGATTTGAGCATAAAAGAAATACCTATTCAGTGAATAAGCCTTTAGATGTCAGTCTCCTTAGTTCCACTAAAACCTTAGACTATGCCTAATATACAGGATGCAATGTGATCCCAGAAACAGGGGTAGCTCAGTTAACTGTTTACAATGTAGATGCAGTAGTACAGATCTCCTTCACTAAATTTTCCTCCCTGAAAAAAACATGGTACATGAGCTCATGCAGAGTTCAGTGCTAGAGCACATCATAGCTGGTCACACCTCGTACTCCTACAATGCAGCATCAATGCACTGTAAACACGCTGTCTGCAGCACTGGAGTCACAAATGACCTCTACCTACATTTTTATTATATTTTCCATTTACCCTGTTTGAAATGTGCATACAGAATAGAAGAATCATAGATTTGGGTTGGAAGGGACCTTCACAGGCCATCAAGTCAAACCCTTCTTCCATGGGCAGGGCCATCTTCAACTAGATCAGGCTCAGAACCCCATCCAATCTGACCTTCAGTGTTTTAAAGGATGGGGCATCCTTCTCTGGGCAACCTGTGCTGGTGTTTCACCACCCTCATTGTAAAAAAATTCTTCCTTATATCTAATCTAAATCAACCATCCTTCAGTTTAAAACTTTAGTAAAGCTTAGCTGAACTTAGAACCTTTACCCTTTGAGACTGCTTAATTTTCTGTTCTTGTTGTGTTACTTCAAGGGTGCAAATATATCAGGAAAGATTAAAGTCTGTGCTAACTCTACAACCTTACAAATACATTTTACCAAATCAGTAAGTCTCCTCATAATGGGTTGCCACCTCTGTCAACAGGTGTTCCTAAATGGATTGTATGAATGGAATTTATCAGTCTCCTGATGGGTTAGAATCCACTTGGTTCTTAGTTCACGTTGAGGTTGAGTTCTGCAGAACATTTCCTGCTAGCACTGTGTTTTAATGTAACTGCATAACATCACTGGGCTTTTTGTCCTTCCTCAACTACATTATATAATTTAATCTAAATATGGACATATTTTTGTTGAAGGAGAATTTCTTAAACGTGACTCTCAAGAGTTTTATCAGAGGTTTAAAAGCCACACAGTATACCCTCAACTAGCTTTCAAGAGCTTAAAACTCATACCTATAAACATCTATCCTTCTACAAAATCAGAACACTTCTATGCTAGACATGAAGTTATCCCCTGTAAAGCATAGATATGTTCTATCCAGACCGTGCAAGACCCTCACAGACTATCTTGTACCTGACGAACAGCTGAGAAATTGGCCACTTGCTGCTGCTGCCACTTGAGCGTTGGAGAGTATCCTTCAGGAGCAGGCTGACATCCAGAAATCTGAGAAAACACTGGCAATAATTATAATGTAAGGGAGGTTTATAAGAAGAATCCTTAAGAACAACAGAATCAGTAAATGTTTACTGTTAGGTAAATAATATCCTTGAAATCTTCATCTAAGAAAGGTAATTTCATGACCATATCCAAGGCTGAGTTAAGATTTTGGTTTAGACAATTTTTTTTTGTTTAACTCTTTTTATAGGTAGATAAGAAGGAAAACTAAGTGTTCAAAATACATTGTCAAATAATTACTTAAGGTCTTCCTTTCAGCAATTGTTCTGCTTTGATCTCCCTGCTCATAAAAAGCAGGATGCTGTTTCCTTATCTGGGACAGATAGTATCAATCTTAGGCATTCTACCTGTCAAGATAGTAAGCTGAGGAAGACAGAAGATTATAAAACCATCTAGAAAATTAGGTTTGATAGTTAAGTAGATATAACTGCTTTAAATACTAGCATGAAAGGGTTATTAAACAAAATCTTTCTACAAGTGTTTAAGAATATCATTACAAATGAGACAAATGAAGAGAATGGCTACAGAAGTTACAAAGTCATATCAGTATTAGAAACTTTCTTTGAGAAATCTAGTAGTGAAATCTCAGATTACATCATTGTCATTGTAGGAAGGCAAACTATTTGAAAGTAGCTTAAAAAACCAAGCTGGCAGGGCAATGCAACAATAGAAAAATCTGCTTCAACAGTAAGGAGAAGTTCCAATAAAAGATTCTTTCCAAAAGGAAAGAAGTGGTGCTAGAATTTCATCTATCTTTAATAAAGCTTAGCTGCACTTACTACCCTTATGCTAGATATAGACTTAAACCCAAAGACAGGTATGGATATGTTTTTCTTCTAAAATTTATGCAGGTTTTATGATTAAATAATTGTAAGATTTAATGCAACATTGGATTTCCTCAGACAGTAAAATAATCTGCTGCATATCAAATAGTATGGGGATTTTCAATTTAATCAAACTGACTAAAAGCAGTCTTTCAAACTAAAAACTACTGTTACCCAGCAGTTGAGCAGGGGTTTCTTCACACACAGATATTTAATTCTGTGGATGCTTTTCGAATCTAGCAGTGCTATTATGTCAATGACTCCCCCAAATTAATAAAAACATCATTATAGTAACATCTTCCCCCCCTTTTTTTCGTCTCAAAACGTGTAAAAACTCTCAATCTTACTGAAATGTTTACTGTCGGCTTCTTTTTCAATTTTCTGGGATCTATTTGTGCCACGACCACGTCAGGACATCGAGCTGCTTCAATCCTACAAAACAGAATCAAGTGGGCTGCATTTTTTCTTCCTGTAACAGGTCGATATATACCGTATGTCTCTGAAATACTCATAAAACCATGGAGGGACCAGTCAAGATCATACTGGTCCAACTCCGCGCACAGGACAGCCCAGAAATCACACCCTGTGCTTGAGGGCGCTGTCCAAATGTTTCTCGAGCTCTGCCATGCCTGGTTCTGTGCCCGCTGCCCTGGGGAGCCTGTTCCAGCGCTCAGCCACCTGTGGGTGAAGAACCTTTTCCTGACATCCAGCCTAAACCTCCCTCGACACCGCTTCGTGTCGTTTCCTCGAGCCGTGTGGCCGGTCACGAGAGGGAAGAGATCGGTACCCGCCCCTCCTGCAGGTGTGTAAAACACCGCCCGTGCCGGCCACGGGCAGCACCCCACGGCCGCCCCGGCGCGCCCGGACACGGAGCCCGGCCCGGGCAGCACCGGCTGCCGCGCCGCTCTCGCGGAGAGCTGACGGGCCCGGCCCGACCGCCCCGCCACTCACTGGACGCGCTTCAGATACTCCTGCGGCGTCCTGGGAGGCACGGTGGGATCGAAGTCCTCGGCCAGGTCACAGTCGCCCACGGGCAGCAGCCGCGGCATCAGCTCCTCCAGGCCCGGCTCCATGGCCGCGCCGCCCCGGCGGCACGGCCCGCTCGCCTGCCGCAACTCTCGCGAGAGCGGCGGGCCGGGCCGGAGCCTCGGCCCTGCGCGCTGCTGGGCCGCGGGCTGCTCGGGCGTCGTGGCTGCCCTGGAAAGCGCCGGAGGGGAATAAAGGAAATACGGCCAAAGAGCAGTGGCAGAAAGGGGTTTGCCAATTCACCGCCCATCAGACTAGGCCTATTTTTGTGATGAATAGGTGTAAACCTTTAATAACTTCTTTCATTAGGCTCTGTGCCATTATTCTAATAGACTGAAGTTTTTGACAAAGGTTCTTTAAAGCTCACCCATTACTACGCTCTTATTTTACCTGTGAACACCCAGTACTCATAATATTTGTCCCTTCCTTGAAATGCTTTGAGATCGGTGGTTAAAGTCACTTACACAGAAGTTGATTATAAATTTACAGAGTTCCCATTCTGGAAGGGTCAGTTGTTGCTGTGTGAGTTTTTCTGAAGGCTATCATGTGGGAGCATCCACATGGCAGAGAGCAAGGCAGCATTTGCACAAGGGGGCATTGTTTCCCAGATAAAATAGGGAGCAGAAGAATGATGTTGCAATCATTGACATTGTGTATTATGAAATTCCTGTTACACAAAATGTCCATCAGTATATAGTTCTGCATGCAAAGTCTATTTAGATCTAATATTTCACAGTAGTTTTAGATACTTCGGACATAAGTTCAAAAAAATAAAAATTTTTCTTTAAATCCCTTGCAAGTCTGTATTTCAGTACTTCTAAATAAACATCTACCTTAACTCCTCCTCTCCAATGGCTTTTGTTTGTTTTAAGGTGTTTCCAAAAGCACCTACGTGTACCAGGGAGTTTTTTTTTTTTTTTCCCTGAAACCCGGATCTAATATCCTAGTTGAGTATGCAACAATTGCAGTCGCCACTAGAAATAAAACCTGCCTACTTAAGCCTACACTGATAATTCTGGGAAGGTTGACTGATGATCAAGACAAAAACTTTGGTGAGTCCAGCTATATAAAGTTCTTTTCTAATACTTTAGTAATATTCAGAACTTATTTTTCCTGTTCGCAGTAAAGTCCAGAACTATGAACAGAAAGAGAATCCACAGATATAAATACACTTTAAATATACTTTCTATCTTTAGATTACTTTTTCTGGAACTTACTATTGATACTTGTTAAGCAAAGCAACATATTTTTAATTATTGCAGATAGTCTTCCACAGGTAATAAAATTATTCCTAACGTGTCTTATCAACAATGCTGATGCAATGACTAGCAAATATGACTCAGTGGAGAAAGAGGAAAATGAAACTGGAAATGTATCTATTTCTTCTCAACTGCTTAGGCATTAAGGAAGAGTACTTTTCCCAAGAAAGGGTGAGCTGCATTAATGGACATGTCCCATTGAGTAAAAAAACAAACCAAAACAAAACAAAGTAACATAAATTCTGCATTATGAAAAATTAAAATGCTTTCAAATCTACATTCTAGATATGAATATAGAGAGCTAACAAAGTATTTTCTTATAATGAGTAAATGAGTTTATACCTATTTTCTACTTCTTTTCTTTCTCCTTGATTTTCTCTGTGGTTCACACCATCATAACAGCTGCATGACTTTAAGTTTAGAGCATTGGATTGAGTTCTTACGGAGTGAAAATTAATTGTGCTGAAGATTAACTAAAAGTACTGAATATATTTTATTTGTAGTGAACTTTCAGAGTAGTATACTTTGCTGTTTTCCCTTCTTGCCCTTTGAGTATATTTAAATGTCAGCTGCCTCTTTTTCTCCTATTTACGGAGTTCATCCTGCAGTTTAAACTTCAGGACTTGCCTCTTTTTTCTGAAATTGTTTCACAAGGTATTTGAATGCTTTTGAAATTACAACCCCGAGTCACTTTCTGTGCATCTGTTTGAAGTTCACAGTATTGTGCAGTTTGTGGGTTTGTCTTCTTTTCCTTTTTTGCTTTTGAGTTCAGAGTGAGGATGGTACATGTCATGGACAAGCTCTTGTTTAATACTCCCACAAACGGCAGTGAGATTTGTGGACAAGAAAATTTAAAATCCCTCCTGTAAATTCCGCTGTTGCTTAACTGTTCATGTTTTTAGTCTGAAGAGGACTGGTAAACCTTACTGGAGATAGTAATGGCAAAGAAATTCTATCATAATCACGTTTGACATATAAGAAAAGAGGCTAAGGTTGTTCTAGTAATTTGTATTTGCTTGGTGGTCCCAGAATGTTTTCCGAGTTGCAATGAGGGAGGGAGAATATGGTAGTCAGCAGAATGTTTTTCAGTCCTCTTCCATGTCTGGATTAATTGCACTAAGACATCTCAGGAAAGCAGAGGTTACTGTTCTGGCCTTTTATGACAGGCTTGTTAAAAACAATTCCTGAAACTGAACAGTCCCTGTAACTTGAGTGAGGGGAAAAAAACCTGACCACACTAACAAGATAAAGGATTGTTTCAGGCTAAAATCCTCAGGAACATAATTTCAATATATATATATATTTTTTCCCTAGGCACTCAGAAGAAACATGTAAACAATCTTCCAGATTAAAAAGTTGCCTTAAGTACACATGGTGGAAGATGGGAACAAGCAGGGTGAGCTCAAGGACTGCGGGAAGCCCGGCTGTTCCGCTCCCGAGGAATTCCGTGCCGGACAGCGCAGCAGCGGTCAGCGCAGCGCAGCTGCAGCCCCGGTACCGCGGGCACAGGCGCAGCACGGCGGAGCCGAGACGGCAGAACTGCCCCCGGTGCTCGGGATGCCTTTTTTCCTGAATGGATTTGGGATCGAGATGCAGACGACCGACCTTCAGAAGAACGCCGAACAGAGTAGCGAACACGCACACACGCGAGCAGGAGCTGTCACGGCGGCCGAGCGACAGCCGGAGCTGTGGGACGGCTGAGGCCAGCCCCGCTGCGCTGGCCGGGCAGGCCGGCGGGCTGCCCCGGGGGCGGGGGAGCGGCGGAGCTCAGCCCGCCCCCGCTCTCTGCCCCTTGACGTGGCGGACTCTCCCATCAGCCATGTTGATGCGTCGGCAGCGCCGGGGCGGCTGCGAGCGGGCGGGCGGGGAGAGCGAGCACAGCCGGAGCGGCGGCGGCGGCGGCCGGGACGCGGGTGAGCGGGCACGGCAGCGCTGAGGGGGCAGCGCAGGGCGCGGGGAGCCCGAGCCGGCGGAGCTGGGGTGCCGCGGGGAGGAGAGGCGGTAGTCTCTCTCCCTGCCACGGGAGGCACGGGGGGCACCGCGGGCCGCGGGGCCCCGCACGGCTGCCGGCCCTGGAGCGAGCGTGGTGGGAGCTCCACGCGTCCCCTCCATGGCAGTGGGGGATCTCCGGCTGCCCGAAACTGCTCTCGGGGCCCCCGGCGGCCTGAGTGTCCGGGGCTACCGCCGGCCCCTGATCAGCACTGCCCGCGGCCTCCCGTGCGGCGGGGAGAGCCCGCCGGGCCGGGGCTGGGCGAGCGGCCCCCGGCAGCCCCCAGCTCGGCCGGGGCTGCCGGCGCTCGGGTAGGGCCGGCGGGGCACGGCCTTTCCACGGCCGGGGGTAAAGGGCGGCACTCCGGCAGCGCCTGTGGTGCCCTGTCCCGGAGCTCCGCTGTAGCTATGCCGCTGTGCCACTGACGAGGGTGCCTTCCAGTGTAGGTAAAACTACAAGAGATACAGGCCCTGCTGCGTTTGATTGTGTTGCTTTTTTAATCTAGGTGGGTTATCACATACCGTGGTTGTTTAAAAAAAAGTTTTCAGTGAGAAGTCTGGGGGAGCAGATTTGGAGGATGACTGCGATTGAGTGGTGAAAATGTCAGCGATTTGTTTTAGATAACTATTTAAACCATTCTGCTCGTGTATTTTTGTTCCTTCTTGGAACTGAAATATATTTGTATCTGGTATGTAATTTGAGCATAAAAAATTAATTAAGGGTTTATTATTAATCTCTTTTACCAGGTTGTTAGTGCCTAATAAACTGAGAGAATAGGTGTGTTGTAAGAAAAGTGTCCAGTGAACTGTGCTCATTTAGTGGTAGTTAAACACAGGGTGCTATGAGGGACTTTGATCTATCTATGCTGGAACTCTTACAATGCTGTAGAGAAAAATGTTTTGATTTTGTGTATGTGTGCAGGGATTAGGGGATATTATTTTGGGGATATTCTATATTGGGACATATTTATCTGTGGTGTGTAAACATTTAAAGATGCTGACATTCAACCAGTGGCTCTCAGTGCAATTCAAATGTTGCTTCTTTTGTGACACACAGTTGAGATTGTCATGGTGTGGGGTTGCGAGGTACATTCAGCCATAGCAGTGGGAGGGAGGAAGTAAACCAGAAAGGGCTTCTGTTTTTTTCTGGATATCCTAATCTGCAGCAAAGGTAAAGCAGTGACACCACAAAGTGGGAACTGTTGCTATTCAGCTGTTCTGAAAATCCCTGCTCTGAAGTTTTCTGAGGTGGGCAGTGTGTATTTTATGGCATTGAGGTGTCCGAAATTTGGTGTGTAGCCTGTAGGCCAGGAGGGTTTGCTGTTCTTGTATAATGCAATCCCGCATTATGCATCTCCACACCTATCTCAGAAAAAGTGTCTGCATAGCTGTAACAATGGCACTGAATGTAACTTGTCAGACCGAGAGTTCTGTATTTGATGAATGATGAAATAGGTAAGCATTATTGGCTCTTGAACAGGAAGAAAAGGATAGAAGAGAAGGTGGTGGAGAACTTATTAGCTACTTTTGCCTTCTGAACAGGAAATCCATACTTTATAGAAAATAACAGTATTTAATTCAGTAAATCCAGCAAGTCGTTTGTGTATCTATGTGCATGTGGTTAGTCACTGCACACTGGTGTTTGTACATTGCCCTTTAAGGAGCAATAACTGGGTGGTAAAAGTAATATCCTTGTGCAGCCATTTCAAACACAGCTAGAGCAAAATGAGGAGAAAATGCTTTGAAGTCCAGGATAGAAAGTGTGACACGTTGCAGTATTTGGAGCTGGATTTTGTGAGTCTATAGTTGCAGCCAGTGAATGGCTGAAATAGCCTTAAGTTGCAATTTTCTCTGTCTTCTCAGGAAATAATTTTTAAATGGAGAGATTATTCAATTTGTGGTTATAGTGGAGATAGTTGCATTGTGCAGATTCTTGTATTAATACCCCATTTTTCAACTTTTTTACAAAACATGGATGGATTTTGATTTATTAGGAGAAAAATTTCTTAAATTCTATATCCTCTTCAAATGCCAGGCTATTCTTTCCTCTCTTAGCTGAGTTAATTTCTGTCTCTGATTTTTCTGTAGTCATTACAACTTCCAGATACTCTCTCTTTTGCTCAGTTTTGTTCCCTTGCTTTGCAGAAATTTGAGTAAAAGCAATGGTGGAAATGCTCTTATGCCAAAGTCCCTCATGCTCCCTGTGTTGTAATTGCCATGATGTGTTTAGATAGGAGCAGATTTGCTCCTAATATTAGTAAGATGTGCCCATTAAAATATTTGTACTTGATTGTTTCTTAAGGATATTAACTGTGAAATGCAGCACTTCCCTTTGCTTTATGTGTTTTGTTAATCTGTTTTCTTAAAAGTTACAATTAGAATAAAAGTGTTAAGTTGGGCTATTATTTAAAATAACTTGAAAAGTTTTTAGCTGTCGTAGAAACTAAGGGTGCGATGCCATTATAATTTTGATAGATAGAAGTAGGTTTTGATAAATTGAGAGTTTTTGTAAGTCTGCTGTAATGTATGTAAGGTCAGAACTAAGAATGTCAATGTGCTTGGGAGAACTCCTGATTTAAATTCCAGTTCAGGAGGGTTCCAGCATTTATAATAGCTGTTCATTAACTTGTTACAGTATAAATTGAGACCTAGGAGTATTTCTACTTCCCTTTAGGTGGTTCATGTGGGCTTTTACAGGAAATCCTTAATTATTAGGGAGTGTGAGTTTAGATATCCTAGTTCCTGGAAAAGCCTGTGCTGTATGTTCTATAAAAGGTACTGTGTAGCCTGCAGCAGATACTCTGGAACAGTGTGTATATAGCTGAGAGAGTTTGGGATTGGAGGTGGGAGTGCTCTTTGGTGACTTTACCAGATGTTCATAGGTACCTTTTCAGATGTGTCTGTGCTCCCCAGTTTTCCAGCTTCTGAGTAATCATAGCAGAACATTTTGAAAGCCTTAAGTCAATGGCCAAAATGGTAAATTTGAATTCAAAGAATTGTTGAAAAGTGCTTCTTGGTACATAATATATTGGAATATGGCACTTGTATTTCTTACAAAGTTACTTTCTAGCATTGCTGTAGGAATGTGCTCCTGTGGAATGTCATGTTGTTATTCCTTTATGTTTGCATGTAGGCTGCATCATGAGATACCAAAAATATGGTTGAAACTCTTAAAAAAATTATACAGCAGTATTTTCTTTCTCCTTAGAATTCTGCACATTGCTTTTAGGATTTAAGAAGCTCTACTCAGTGATTTATTGACTGTAACTCAGTTACAGTGTTTGAGTGTGTGACTGTTACTACCTGCGTTCAGCGTTTAGTAGCTAAAAGTCTTTGCGTGTCAACATTCTGCTGATGGGTATCTTTTTATTTTAGTGTTAGAGAGAAGTTGACCATGACAACCTTCCTGGAGTTCATCCAGCAGAATGAGGACAGAGATGGAGTTAGATTCAGCTGGAATGTTTGGCCTTCAAGTCGTCTTGAAGCTACAAGAATGGTAGTGCCGGTGGCTGCCCTCTTCACGCCCCTGAAAGAACGGCCGGACTTGCCTCCCATTCAGTATGAGCCAGTGTTGTGCAGTAGGACCACGTGCCGAGCTGTTCTGAATCCCTTATGGTAAACTTAAAGCATGTTATTGTTCCAGTTCTTTGCCTTAGAATCTTGAGGACAGTGCTGGCTGAACTGTGCACAGGATCTGGTGTATGGAAGTGCAAGTATCATTATACAGCGCAGACTTAGAAGCCTTAGAAGGTTCTGCACATAGATTTGCATATGTAACATATTTACTGAAAACATAGCTTTCATTTAATGAGTCATTTCAATGTACTTAGTATTGATTAGGTATGTTATTTTTCTGCAACTGTACATCTTGGGATTTAGTATATTCTTGCATTTTGCCTCTAGAAAGTGACTTGGGTAAAAAGTTACAATACTGTATCTTTTGAACTGTTGGACCCTGATATAGTTTAATTTCCAAGTGAAATAAACTACGTTTATTACTGATATTAGTTCATCTGTGGACCCAAGCAGGTTATCTGTTTTAGTTAACCAAAACAGATGATGGATATAGAACATCAGAAGTAGGCATGAAAGAGGTTAGAAAGCTGTTTAAGCTTAAGGGTGATGTTGGCACAAGCTCAAATCATTGTGGACTAGTCATGGGTAAGTTTGGGTTGCAAGCAGAGGAGGGGTTTCATATGTCATTGCTGTCATAGAAGTATGGAAAAGAAGCAGAATGATTTCTAGGTTGGAGTTCAATAGGCAAGGGAAGGGTCCTGTTTGATAGAGATTAGACATGATGTCAGAGAACCTGTAGAATAAATTTAATGTTATGAATGACTTGTCCCTGCTTGGGAGAAAAGACAGCTTCAAAGCAGACGTAAAATTGTGTTTCAGTATTAAGCAGCCGCAGTGGCTGGTTATACTGGGAGTCAGACTTAGTTAACTTTGTCAGAAGCATTATCTTTTATTGAGGGCTGGAAGAAAAACAATGACAAGATAAAGTTGTAAAGGGTCAGACAGATACTGACATTATAGTGAACTGTGTACATTTTTCCTGTGTTGTATGTGCTAGTAATGACTGGATTTTTTTTTTCTCCTGGAAGGGTGGTTAAAGGCTCAGTCTGAGGAGACTTGAAGCCTTTGTGGCACTTTGGGCTAGGTAATTTGCAGCCTCTGTAACTGGTGAAGATAATTAGAGAGCAATACATCTGCGTTTTGTTTACAGCATGCTGGGACTTGTCTGAAGATTCAATGATATTTGAAAAATGTTTTTGCTCTTGTAGACAGAGAAGATGTAATAGCAAGAAGTGTACATTGAGAACTATTAAGGTGACTTTACCTTAAGAAGTGATTAGGACTTTAAGACATCTCTGTGGGGTGAATATAGGATTTGCATTTTTTATTTTACCTGTCTGAATACTAATAAAAATGTAGACAAAAGGAGGTAGACTCATCATTTGAAAGCAATGTTGTTTTTGTTACAGAGATGGCTGTCATGTTGGAACCTGTTTTTTTAGGGCATAAAGTATATTCGGGCTAGTCCCACACTCTGACAGCTAATAGATAGAGGCAGAAAAAGATGAAAAATTGAAAGGAAGGGAGAGTTTAAAAGATATGCTAAAACCATGGAGAAAGGCTCTAAAATAGGTGCTGAGTCTGTAGTTTTAATTTTCTTATTTGCGTCTTTTTCCTGAAAACCATTATTTCTCCCTAAACACAATAATTTGCCTGATACATCTGTATAAGGCTCCACTTATTTTCTGTTTGTAATGTGAGTATTTAGGAGAAAGTATATTTGAAAGAACCTTTTTAAAGTCAGTGTGTTTTTTAAAGTTCTAAAGACATGTATTCTAGGGACAGTGGAGGAAAATGAATTGTTCATGCTATGTAAACTTTTCCTGTTTTATTTTTATAGCCAAGTGGATTATCGAGCAAAGCTCTGGGCTTGCAACTTTTGTTATCAGAGAAACCAGGTAAGAAAATGAAATGTTCAGTATATAGAAAATATTCTTTACGAGGTGAAATAGAAACCTTGATTTTTCAAATTACAGTTGCAAACTGAAATTGACAGTAAGAGCAGGAGTGTGCAATAGTATCTTGAGACATTGCGTTGAGATTTTTTTCCATAACAGCAATAGTGAATACTTGTTTAAAAAGGTCTGGGGTTTTTTTTCCATTGTAGAATTTGTAGTCTTTAATTTACATTTAATTTCTGTGTTTTTATTTGCAGTTTCCTCCTACTTACGCTGGCATATCTGAAATGAATCAGCCAGCTGAACTTTTACCTCAATTCTCCAGCATTGAATATGTAGTACAGGTAAAATCATTAAATAGAATATTGAACATCTAACACCCTGCAATATACAAAAAGAATAAATTTCAGTTTGGCTTCTTCACTCTATTTAGTGACTGAGTATTTATGTGCTTGTTAATAGATTGAACATTGATGCAATCAGTTGGAAAAATAAAGCATTTTATAAGAGTGTTAGGATGACTTATATGACTGGTTTCAAAAGAAAAAGAGAGTTCTCCTCTAAAGGTGATACTTCCATTAGGCCTGTTTCTTTACAATGAATTTAATTTGTGTTTGTGTCAGGAGGCTGCTTGCCTCTGTTGCTTGCTGAAGTAATTTCAGTTCAGATTTGACTGTTCATTCACCTCTCATTAATCATTTGAATTTATGTTTGCATTTGAATGATGAGTAGTTCTGGTTTAGAGACAACAGCTAATACATATTCATTTCAGGTGCTTGAATTTTAATTTCATCCTTTTTCAGGGTAGAGGTTACTTGAATAGAAATAAAAAATGGACTTAAATGTCTAAATTGCAAATATTTGCAATTTCAAATTTTTAACTTCCAGATTAATTTTTGAGGATTAAAATTTGTAAGACCTCAGTGAGGCAAATCATAATCTGAATGAAGAGTGAATACTGAACAGAATCTACTTTTTACCAACTCCTGTAATGCACAGTAAATGGAATGTTTGCTTACAGTATAGCAAAATTAGTTTAGATAGAATAAAAAGTACAGATAATCTCTAGAGTAAAATTAGGAGGTGAAATACCATGGACTGTCATCAGGCTAGAATCTTTTATAATTGTGAATAGTTATATGACTGTTAACACTTGGAGCAATAAAAGGTCATTGTATTGTAAAAGACGTATATAATTGGCTCATGCTTCAAAATTACCTGATATCCTGAAAGGATTTTTTCTTTTCTTCTGTTGTAAGCATTTAATTTTTGTACGGAGTTCATTTTGGTGGGGTTTTTTTCCTGGATCCTGATTACTAGTTGAGAGACAGTTAAGTTAGATGGAACATTGACATTACTGGTGTGACTAAAATGAAAACTTTTACGAGATGTGTCTTACTTGTTCATTTTTGATCCTTTAAATATTGCAAGAGTTGTTTTTCATATGATTCTAATTTTGTTTCTCAAAGCGCGGTCCTCAGATGCCGTTGATATTTCTTTATGTTGTGGATACATGCATGGAAGATGAAGACTTGCAAGCTCTGAAGGAATCCATGCAAATGTCCCTCAGTCTCCTGCCACCAACAGCATTAGTAGGTCTCATTACCTTTGGCCGAATGGTGCAAGTTCATGAGCTTGGCTGTGAAGGAATTTCCAAAAGTTATGTCTTCAGAGGAACAAAGGACCTCTCTGCAAAACAGCTTCAGGTAATGAACAGAAGAAAAAAAAGAAATTATTAAGATGCTAATGGTGAAATAAACTGTAAACAAATTTTGTAATGAAATCTTATTTATTTCATTACAGGAAATGCTGGGGCTTACAAAAGTAGCTGTTGCACAAGTCGGTCGGGGTCCTCAGGTGCAGCAGCCACCACCTTCTAACAGGTAATCTACTTTAAACATCTTAAAACATGTACCTTGACTCCACTTTTGTATTGGAAAATCTAGGTTTTATGACCATTAAAACAATAAACTGACAGCCAAACTTCTTGGTCAGGCACAAATTTACTAGTAGACTGTTCTTTCCTACAGTTTGTACTGGGAAGAATTGACTTAATTCGTAATAGTAATATTATCTGGATGATTTTTGGACATGCTCTGAGAGGCACATTATAGATACATTAATAATAATGATTTTTCTGTTTATTGGTGTGCTGGAAAGTGTTAATAGATGCTTTAGTGCCCCTTATGCAGATATCCAGTTGTACCTTCCTTTTTTTTCCCCTCTTCTGTTCCTCCCCTTTGGTCTCTCATTTGGAAACCACGGGCTGGTGTTTGATTTTCCTGTGTATTTCACTGTGACATAGAAGAAATTTATGAAATTATTGAAAGACAGTTTTGCTGTCTCTGCCCTCTAAAAATTAGCTGCATATGTAGACTGTTTGCAGCAGCATGAAAGAGATCGTACTATGTTAATTTTTCTCCTGGTCTTTGATTGTCAGTGAAGTAGGGAAACGTGTTTCTTTTTGAAATTCATGGGTCATCACCTGGCTAGGTAGGGCTCTTTCTGGATAGTGGTGGTATCTGTAAGTCTGATAGTTTCAGTTTTGTGTGCTCTTTGCTCAACTTCTTAAGCTAAGTGTGTGTGTAGTAATTGCAAACTGCTTTATTTTGATGAAGCAGAGACACTGGTCTGGATTCAGACCAGAATCTAGAATTACACATCGCAAATATATGTCTAATATATTGCTAGTGAGCAATTGATAAAATTTTTATTTAATAATTTAAATCTAAACTACTTCCATTTATTTGTTTATAGATTTTTGCAACCAGTGCAGAAGATTGATATGAATCTCACTGATCTTTTGGGTGAACTGCAACGGGATCCTTGGCCTGTTCCACAAGGAAAGCGGCCCTTACGTTCTTCTGGAGTGGCCCTATCTATAGCTGTTGGGCTCCTTGAGGTAAGAGCTTTAGCTACAGCTGTGTTATACTACAGCTAGATAATTTTCTTGCAGAAAAGCTTCCACAATCAATGTGTAAAAACCTTACTAATTGATGTGTATTAGATTTGTAGGATGATTCTGGTGGATGTCATCCCATACATGCTTAGAATTTCATAGACATTTACATACTTTAGTAAGGCTAAATTGAGGCTTTTGAATTACTGGCAGATTTAACTTCTGGGAGTGAAAAAGTGGTGTTATTGTTACAATCCTATCAGTGTGATAAATACCCACATGTCTAATTCTTTTGTTCAATTTGTAGCAAAACCCAAAAGTTTTATTTGCCTTTTATTTCCTGCAGTGCACTTTCCCTAATACTGGTGCACGCATAATGATGTTCATTGGAGGACCAGCGACGCAGGGACCTGGCATGGTTGTAGGGGATGAACTGAAGTTACCTATAAGATCATGGCATGACATTGAAAAAGACAATGCAAAATATGTTAAAAAGGGTACTAAGGTAAGAGATGGTCATGGGATCTCATATATATTCCTAGTAAGTAAACATTTAAATTGGCGGGCACTGTAAAATGCTGTTAGTAATAGCAAATGTATAAAGAGGTGGGAATTGTGTGGTTTTGTTCACCAGGCTCTGAATAGTGGTGTGTCTCAAGAATTTCTTTAGAAATTTCAGTATATTGAGTTAGGACTTGTATAGCTCACATTAAGGTTATTTGGTTTAATTAAGAAATTTATGTGACCAAATGGTATATCTAGTGTTATAAGGCTGGTGCTTCTGAGACAGGTGCTCAAAACTGTCTCTGTAGTTGGGGAAGGATTAGGCTGTAGAGTTTAGTCGTATCTAATTTAATTTAAAATGTAGCTTTGGGTTGGTGAACTGCATCCAAAACCTGTTGGAAGTGATCTTGACTGATTTTAATGGGAGCTTAAACAATTAGCTCAGTTGCAGGCACTTGAGATTAGAACAGTAAATTCAGTTCCGTTCTGGATCTAGCACTAAACACAGTGTTTAAAAGGAAGATGGTCAAACTAATTTTCTAGCTTAAGTAGCAGCCACTGTTCTCTTTAGTGGGAGTCAAGCTCTCAGCTGACCAGGAAAAACCCCCCCAAGTGTTGAAAACTCCAGTCTTATTAACTTTAGGAAAAATATAGTTTTATGCAAATAGAATCTAATAATATTGTTTTAGAAAAAATATTGTGATCTTAGGATTTAATGCGCAGATGAGGAGAGTTCACATTGTAAATTGATATGAACTGTATTTTCATCTTGTATTTAGCATTTTGAAGCCCTGGCTAATCGAGCTGCAACAAATGGTCATGTTATTGACATCTATGCATGTGCATTGGATCAGACTGGTCTGCTGGAGATGAAGTGTTGTCCCAACTACACTGGGTATGTGTCTGTTTGGTTTTTTGTAGTAAATAAAGATGAAGTTTAAAATTGTTAAACAGGAAGAACTTGCAAACAATTCTGCTATTAAAAAAACAAAAGCGTAAATGATGGCTGCATTTGTACTGGAATTTTAGAATATCTTGGCCTCTGGCAGATTTGTCACCACAATTTTGGGTTTAATCAGAAGCGGGTTTGCTTCTTTCTTTTAATGTGATGTTTTTGAGGCTTGAATGACATGGATATCTTTCAAACAAGTAGTTTATCAGATACACTGTTTCTGTTTTTCCTTGTGTATCTGTGTAAGTGGCAGGTTTCAGTAAAGATAAGGACCTGTTCATATTTTTCTTGTTTTTCAGAGTGGTATAAAACCCTCTGTTATTCTTTCTGTCTTGTTTATGCCATTCTTTTATATATTGTTGTTTATAGGTTCAGCTAGTGGTTTAGATGACTATCAGGTACAGCTCCTGAGTTTCAGGCCAGCTTGGCCATGCAAATCACTGCTTCTCTTTGGAGCTGTGGTATAGCCTTAGCTTGGGAGCTTTCACTGTTTAGGATATTTATGTTTAAATTTGATTTTACCTGCATATTTGGCACCTGTTCCTTTTCTGCATCAAACTTGAGTTGTGTTTTTGTTTATACTGTTTTGTTCTTTCTGTCTGTTCCTCTGACTCACCCTATTTCTGTAGCCTGAATGTATAATTTGTTTATTTCTCCTACAGCTCTTCTATTTTGGTTTTGGCTATCCTGCATACAGGGAGGAATTTCTGATTCTATCCATATTTATTTTCTTCTATTTTTTAGTATCCACCTGGAAATTTCTTTTGGCTGTAATGTTTGACCTATTGACATATTTTAATAAAATGTTTTAATTAACATTTTTGATGACTGAAAATAATATCTCCCATTAATATTTTCTAAAGGTGGGGTATGATATTTTAGGACAAGTGGCAACTGTTGCAGTTACATCCACAGAACATCACTAAGCATGAAACTAAATCGTGCTTCTTGAGCATAGATTTAACCCTGAAGTAATGAATGAACTACACAAAATACTACAGTATGGAATAATAACTATCAGAAGTAAAGACTTTGTATGACAGGGTCTTGAGACATCTTTTGTTTTCAAAGTCCACAGTATTTTCCCAGTGAAAGATTTTGTTACATACTATAATGATCTTAAGATGCATAGGGCAAGAAGCTCACTTCAAACTTTCATCCTTAACATTGTAGCAAAATACTAATTTAACATTAGTCTATTTTAATAAGGTAAAAATATGTCTCACAGTGAATTGTCTTTAGTTTTAGTCTCTCATAAAAATTAGCTCTATACATAATTTACCTCAACTCATGGGTTTTTGTGTTGTTGTCTAGAGGCTACATGGTAATGGGAGACTCTTTCAATACATCATTATTCAAACAAACTTTTCAGAGAGTATTCACTAAAGATATGCAAGGACAATTTAAGATGGGATTTGGTGGCACATTAGAAATAAAGGTAAGCATACAAAAATGCAGTCTGTTAGTGAAACAATGGAATAGGATGGCTACAAACTGGAATCTGTGCCCTTTTAAGGAATGTTTAGGAACATACTAAACAGATATATTAAGTTGGGCCTGTACATAGTCCTAGCTATCTTTCTGTAGTTCTGGGATTCCGTAAATGTGACTTAGGTATAATGGTAGTTCTTCTCACCTTGCATTCAATGTGAATGTTTAGATTTTGATCTCAGTGGTTTGTTTTAGGGAAGTCAGTTTCTCTATGTACAAATTTTCTTTCACTTTCCATCCTTAGCAGAATCCATTCTGGCATCTTGACAGTGTTGTTTTTTGCCTCCATCATTGTGATAAGCTTAGAGCTGAATATGCTGTAGCTTCAGGGACTGCCTTCCTTGATATTTCTTGAAAAATGTTTCAATCCCATGTTGTAGAACAATATTTTTATTTTTGGTAAAATTCTCTTTAAATTTTTACTAATAGGACAAATAGTTGAACCCTCTTTTTTTTTCATATACATATTGATGTGAATTTTGTTGAAAGATCCCAGAAAATGTAAAAAGGGAGCCCCGGTTCTAGAGGGATTTACAGATCACTTCAAAGAGGAAGGTGACATTGGTAGAACATAAATAACTAATTTAGCTAAATATGTTTAGGACATGGAGTAGAAATTCTTTATCAGGTGTGTGTCGGCTTATCTTACAGTACAAAGTCTTCAGTTTTAATCTTACCTTTGAATATTTTAATCCTTTCATTAGAAAGGAAACATTACCCTGTATACTTTCTAGGCTCCTGTGTTTATAAATCAAGCAGCTTTTCTCCATATTTTAATTTATGTTCATGCTGTTAAGATATACTAATTAGTACAGCAAATAAACATAATTAAGTGTAGAAACTGAGCATGTGAAAAGTATCTCCAGATGTATCAAGCATTATTATAACCTTTCCCAAAGGTATCAGTAATGCAGTATGCTTGAGATTTTAATTATCTAACAATAAAATGAGACTGAATTCTTTAGTATGGCGTGTTAATGTATATTTTTATTTGAAATATGAAGACTTCAAGAGAAGTAAAGATTTCTGGAGCAATTGGACCCTGTGTCTCCCTCAACTCTAAGGGACCTTGTGTCTCAGAAAATGTAAGTAAACTTTGCTGAAAATAAAGGTAAATGTCCTACTATGGAAAAATAAGACTTAAGATTTCTGGATTTGAAGAGAGTCTGAAACTTCCATAAATGGAACAAAGTGGTCACTTATTACGGATTTCAAATTAAATACATGCAAGCTTACATTCATTGCTAGGTCAGATTCTATTGTATTAGACCTTGCAGATCCCTTGTTACTTGTTTAGATTTGTCCACTTGTTTAGATTATTTAGATTTAGTTGCTTTAAAATTATTACACAAAAGTAATATGATGATGTAGCAGAAACCAAGTAGAAAATGAGTTAGCTGCTTTAGTATTAAAATCAGAGCTGTGTCCTTTTATCCAAAGTGAACCATAAAAATACATTTTTTTAAAGATTTGACAGAACAGGAAGACACAAGATTGGAAACATCCCTTTTATCTGAACTCTGTCATCCCATTTCTGTAGCTGTTTCACCAAATGCACACTTAATTAATTGATTGAAAGATCCAGCTATTGCAGGCTTGTGAAGTAATAACTTTAAATTATATTAGACTTAAATAATCACTTATTTTCTTATCAGATAATATTAACTTGTGATTCCAATAAAAAAACAACTCCTGCAAGTGACCAAAATGTCTTATATTTGAGAAGTCTCACTTCTGTTCCTGACAATCTGCATAATAGAGCACTTCCCAGTATGAAAATGCTCACAAATGGCCTGCTTTAATCAAGCACTTTTATTCCTTATATTTTCCTTGTATTTATAACTGCATCTTTATGAATATAAAAAATTCAATATAACCAGCATTTTTTTTTCTTGATGATTTGGTACAGATTTTTTCTCATTCCATTGAATACATTGCAATAAACGTTAAAACCCCCAAAAATAAATTAAAGGTACATATCCTTATTTAAGCTACATGTCTATTTCATAGGAGGTAATGGAAATTCGTTTGTGAGGTTGTCTGTTGCTTTGCAGTTACATCATGATTAATTTTTATTACAAACCCCTTTTTGCTGAAATTATCTGAATTAAAAATGACTATGAAAACAATGAGAGTGCTTGCGCTGATTTCAGTGGTAACTGGACAAGTCCTCTAGCCATAATGCTTTCAAGTGAATACAGGCACAGTGACAATATTGCCAGCATAGTTTTCTTTAGAAGTTTTATTTGTTTTCCCTGTGTCCATTATAGATGATGGCTTACTTTAATTGGTTTTGCTGGATATTTATGTTCCTTTGATGCCAAAAGGGAATTGTTAGTTGAAATACATTGCTGTCTGTGTACAGTTACCCTGTTAGTTACTAGAGACTGTGTAACCAAATAAAATACAGTGTGTAAGCTATTACTTAAAGTTTTACTGCTGCACCTTAGAATAATCATTCCACTTGCATGTGCTTTTTGCCTCTGCTTGAGCGAAATCTGGTGTTTTCCTGTTTCTGACTTGCTTTTTCAGTCTTTTTCTAATGCCAGCTTCTGATCTTTGTAATATATTAATTATTTAAAACAACAATCTTTTTTATTATTACTATTATTCCTACATCCAGCACTGCAGTTGCTTTGCAGCAGTATTTGTCTGAGAAGGTGACAGAGTTAGCAGGGGGGAAAGCTGGTGAGAGTAGTTGCAAACAGTGACCTGTATGGCTAGATGCTGTATTTCACAAACCAGGAAATACTTCTTGTTTATAAAAGTATTACAAAATCTTTCTGCAGGAGATTGGAACAGGAGGCACTTGTCAATGGAAGATTTGTGGTCTTAATCCTACTACAACACTTGCACTTTACTTTGAGGTGGTAAACCAGGTAATAAATATTTGTCTAATTGTCTACCAAACACAGTAATCTTACTTTATATGACTGTCATAGCTTGTATTTTTATGTGATTCCCCCAAGCACAGTAACAGGGATAAAAATGATGTTGCCATTTTGTGTTGTCAAAGTTAGAGGTGGACAGTAACTGCTAATGATGGGCTAATCTTCTTGTGTGTGATAATAAGCACTAAAGAACTCTACAAATTTTGGTTTGAGTTCATAATCTCTTAATTTTTTTTTATTTCAATGTGTTACTTATTGAATGTATTTTAATTGCATTATGTGGAAATGCTGTAATCTGTGTATTTAAAAGTGCTTTTCAGTATTTCTCTGATGTTTTAATTACAAGGTAATTACTACATAGTGTTACATTTTAATTTATTGCTCGCTATTTGCAAGCAAAGATTGGTTTCATTGAAATGCGTGAAGGACAAATAGTCTGATTTCCTATTTCCCTCAGGGAAAAGAGGATGAAAATATGAGGAGCAAGTGTGGTATTCATTCTCATACCATTTCTTATTCCAAGAAGCAGCTCGGGAACTGAGCTGACTGTAGTTTCTGTATATTTAGTATGCTGTATTTCATAGTTTGTTATCTATGCAAAGGTTTGAAAACTTGAACTTACATTAGCCAGGTTTTGATTTTACTTATTGTGTATTTATGTTTGGCTCATTTTATTAGTAGCTCTAAAACTGACCTCATTATTTAGTGTAATAGTTGATTTCAACTCTTCTTCTCTTTCAAATTGTTTATATAGCATATAAACCTGTATTTTCACTGAGCAGCGTTTTGAAATTTCAGTTTACTCCCGGATTCCAATCTTTGTTTGACAGTGCTATTGGAGATCCACTGATCAATATTTTAGACTAGTATCAGTTTTCTTATGTTGTAATTCCAGTGAGTCATATGGTGTTCAAATAGAATGTGATGAAACCAGGAATTGTAAGGCCCCCCTTGGAAAATGTAGTATCTTTAGGGGCATGTGTGAGGAGGGGGCATTGGTTGCTTGAAGGATATCTGGTGAAGCCAGCAGCTGCTTCTAACATCCCTGAACAATCTCCAAGTTGATTATAAAGGTACTCAACATAACAAAAGCACCAGACAATGAGTTAATATAACTTGGGCTGCCTGTTGGAAAGAATGTTACAATTTTCTGGTAATTAGTTATACATTTTCAAATTATACTGTAAAATCTTGAGATTCTCTTTCATTTTCTTTCCCTTTTGTACTTAGCACAATGCTCCCATTCCTCAAGGAGGACGTGGTGCAATCCAGTTTGTGACTCAGTACCAGCATTCCAGTGGACAGAGACGTATCAGAGTGACCACTGTTGCCAGAAAGTATGTTTTACTTGTGGTGAATAATTTTTGAAAAGTCAGAGTGTATATCTTATATATATGCCTTTTACTTTGTAGATTTTGTAAGCAGTCTCTTGTTTAAGACAGTTTCCTCTCTTGTTCTGTGGACTGTTTTTTCTCAGAGAGGTTACAGTGGCTGTATAATGTTATTGTAGGAGTGCTCTGAAGAAAGCCAAGTGATTTTAGACTAAGGGGAAACTTTGAATGAAATTCTGTGGCCTAAACTGAGGATATGTTTGGAGTTAGAGAATGGCAAAAAATCACTTCATAGCTTAACTGGAGAATGCTAACTGCAGTTCAGAGGGATGTAAATATCTGGTATTCTATCTACAACCTTTACCTGCAGTTTCCTTGATTCAATATGCTTCACAATTTTAGGAAATTATGTTTAATATTTTGAAGACATTTTTCAATGTCCAGTGACATTTATTTACTCTAAGCTGAAGATCATTTCTTGGTTAATTCAATGGAAGATTCAGTTTATTGAAAAAAGTATTGCCCTAATTGTTAAAAAGACTATGTTGTTAACTTAACTAGTTGTATTAGTAGACTTCTGGTGACTGATGAAAGGTCTAATTAATAGTTTACTCTATAAATTAAAAAGAACTGGCAAAGTGCACAAGAAAATTGCTTATGTGGGAGTGTGTGATTAGATTAGTGGATGGTGTTTTCTGTAACAACCTTTCATCATTAATTTTTTTAAAAATTCGGTACCTGTTCTATTAGTGGCATTACATTTTATTTCACTGGTTGCATGGCATCTGTATGAATAAGGAACATTTCTAATTAATGAATGGTTAACTGGGAGGCTGCTCATTTAATCTGTCTAGTAGATTTTTTGAAACTTCAGCATGAGTTTGTTGAACTGCTAACTGTTAAGGTTTCTTTGCCTTAATTTTGTAGGGATGTTTTGAGGTTGGATTTTTTCCTTTCACTGTGATGCAAATCCCTGTATTTTTATTTTGCAGCTGGGCAGATGCACAGACCCAGATTCAAAACATTGCTGCATCTTTTGACCAGGAAGCTGCTGCAATTCTCATGGCCAGGTTGGCAGTGTACAGGGCAGAGACAGAGGAGGGCCCTGATGTGCTGAGGTGGCTGGACAGACAGCTTATACGACTGGTAAAACGAGCTGTCTTGAATGACTCAGCTGCGTTTCTTGTTTGCAGACACAGAAGTGACTACTGTTCAGTGATCGTTTCTTTTAAATTAAAAGCAAAAAATGAACTGAATGCTTAACTTCCATGTGAGATTATACAGAATTAACAAAGATTTTATATTTTAAATTTAAAAAAGAGCAGGCGTATTTTCAGTTTATGTTTCATGTATTTTCATTTATTTGTTTCCTCAGCATATTATAATTGCCAGGAATTAAGAGAAATTTCAGCATGCGATTAGCAGAATTTTTTTTTTTCAGAAGTAGTTTTTTCTGCTTTCTGTTGTCTGTAATAATATTGTAGAATAAATATTTTTAGCAAAATAAAAAAAGAGACAAAGTATTAGAAAACCATATGGATTTTTTTTTATTTTCAACAGTTCAATTTTCTGTCTGGTCTTTTTAATGTATTTTAATTTTTATTTGTAAGTAATTAGTTATAAATAATTTAATTTTAAACAATTTCTTCAGGGCTGTTTAATCATCTAAGTCTGCTTAGTGATTTTTGAGGGGAAAACAGCCAACACACAAAGTTCTTAAAGCTTCATATGCAAGAAAATCACTGCTTGTTAAAAAGAGAACTTGTGTCAGTGTTTTTGCTAGGTTTTTGTTCTCAAAGTTGCAAGCACCACAAGTCATGTGCCTGTTAAAACCAAACTTACAGTAATGGCATGACCATGCAAGTCTACTTCTTAATATAGATTTTCTTTCTTGTTTACTCCAGTGTCAGAAATTTGGAGAATATCACAAGGATGATCCAAGCTCTTTCAGATTTTCAGAAACATTTTCACTTTATCCACAGGTGAGTTTGTCTATAGGAAGGTTTGTCTATAGGGATGGAAGAGAATGCTCAGTGAAGAAAGAGTCCTTGTCACACTAAGTACAATAAGGCATATCAGGATGAACAGAAACCCTGCCCCTAACTACTGTCTGGCATGTGACATTAGGAAAATCATTTCTGTTGTCTGTGCTTTTGCATTCCATTTTTTCCTCTACCCTTACAATTAAATGTCTAACTCTGTATATTTTTTGTTTCTCCTACGATGAAATCCTTGTCTCACCTGAATTTGTAATTCATGTAATGACACTTCTAAAAGGGCTGCTCTAATGAAGAAATTCAGAAAACATGAGGAAAATAAATGGATTTGCTTTACTGTTTCTCTCCCATAAGATTTATGATGCTGACCAGAAAAGAGACACTTCTGTGTAAAATGAACTTGACCTTCACTGTATTAAACTTCAAATAGTTTCTTTGCTAGATAAATTTCTCCCTTCTGATAGCTCCAAATATTCACTTTTGGACTCTTCATGCACTTCCATGATATTTCTGTTTCAGTTACGAACTAATCTGTCTGTAGGTGTTAAGTGTTGTGTAGAGTTTGAATCAGCAGGTGGAGAATTTGTTTCAGCAATGAAAGCATATGCTTTTACTAGCAAAGTTTGACTTTGCTGTGGTTAATGTTCCTTTTTCTGTTCATGTGCTATAACTTCGTTGTAGAACAGCAACCTCCCTCATAGAAATGGTAGAACTTACAGTAAAGGATGCATTTCAAAGCTGCTTTGTAGGTTTACCCATTCTGTTACCTCTCTTGCTGTCATGGGAGTGTGTAAAAACTAGCAAAGGTGCCTATAGAGATCGAAAATGTTAAAGGAGCTGGAATTCAGTTTTGTTGTGGCATTGGTCTCACGCAGTTTGTGGAAAATATTTCTCTCTTTGTACAACTGTCCTTTTGTTCTGTCAAAGTTCAAAACAGTGGTTTATTGTTTTGCAGTTCATGTTTCACTTGAGAAGATCTCCTTTCTTACAAGTTTTTAACAACAGTCCAGACGAGAGCTCCTACTATCGTCATCATTTTATGCGTCAAGATCTAACCCAGTCGCTTATCATGGTTCAGCCAATTCTTTATGCCTACTCTTTCAATGGACCTCCAGAGGTATCAGTAAAATAACTCTATAGTGGGTTAAAAGGTGCTTTGTTGAGAAAGAGGTGATTGCTGTCTTCACTGTTGCATGTTGTAAAATGTGTTGGTTTAAAATTTGTTGTATGAGAAATAACATTCATTTAATTTAAAGCAGCTATGAATAAGGCATATCTCAGAATTTTGATGAAGCAATCTTGAGAATAAAAGTCACTTTGTAAAGAAGTTATGTTTTAAACTTAAAGATGGTATTTTTTGTTAGTTTTTGAGAGCTTTTTTTGGCTTTGTGGAGCCAGAATATAAATATAAACAAAAATTATTTTATTTAAAAGGTACTTTCACTGTTGCCTGAAAGAAAAGTTGAGGTTTTTTTTAAATGGACAAAATTTCTTTGATTTTATTGCCTTCATCCAAAGCTTCTAATTTTAGTATGGTTCCCATTATGTGTAGATTTAGTACAGAACCTTCCAGCTGACCTTGTCATGGCACATTCTGTATAAACTTAAAATAAAAAGCTGGTCTTCCAAGAAGCTTCTGAAAGAAGTATCAGGCATTTCTTTGTGTCAGCAGATAACAAAAGTAGTCTGTTACATAAAAGAGAGTGAGGCAGTGAAAACAAACATAGTAGTCAAGGATCTTGGCAGGTTGTATTTCTAACTTTTTTTAGGATTTTTTTTTAGATTATTCATGAGGATATAAAAAAAAAAAAGACTTTTAGAAGTGGAGTTCAAATGAAAGTAATAAGGTGGCTTGTGAAGAGCAGCTTGCAAGTCTTCCATGTATGAAAAACAAGTAGTTCCATTGGTGATTGAAGGGTAAATATGATTAAACAGGAGCTGATGTCTCAGTGTAGCATGAATAATATTTTTTTCTTGATTCTTGAAATAGTTAACATTTTTTTAATCTCTAGTAATACTGATTCAGTTAAATCATATATCACTGATACAGTGTCACTACCCTTAAAAAGGTGACTTAAAACCTTAAATATTTTATTACATTTCATAAGTCATGAGTATTTATTATATACACTATTGGGGGATATATATGCACAGTACTAATATGCTGCAAGAACAAGACTTAAAAAAAACGCCCAAACAACCCACAAATCCCAAATCTTATACTTGAACTGCTGAATCTTTATGCATTAAAATACAATTCAAATTAATGGCATTGTGTGGGTAAATAAGAGGTACATGAAAGACTAGTAAAGTGCATAATAATGAAAGGGGTTTTAGCTCTTGAATACATTTTTTATTACTTGCATGAAGTTTCAGCTATAGAATCAGGCAGGATAACTCCAGAATGAAATTGTGTGGGTTGCAGATGTGTAACATGAAAAGGAGCAAATATGGAGCTTTAGTAAGTGATTGAAAAAGTTCCTAAGTTACTGATTAAAAAAATTTGGCAATGCCATATGATTGCTCAATTCTGCATCAGTTGATAATTTTAATTTATTTTTAAATCTTAGCCTGTTCTTCTGGATAGCAGCAGCATTTTACCAGATCGCATTCTCCTTATGGACACCTTTTTCCAAATCCTTATTTATCATGGAGAGGTAAGAGTTGTCATTTCTTACACAAATACTCTTTTTCTGTAGGAGTGCTACATTATGGAAATCACTGGAAGCCAGGCTCCAATTCTCATGCACCTCCAATGCTTGGCCGTCTTATCTGCGTGGCTGACAGCAGAGTCCAGGTTTATGTTTGTAGTTTGGTAGTTTAAAATGTCTATATGCAGATACCTGACATGACTTGACATTTTGGTCCTGTTTCTTAAGATGAGTTTGAGATGAATTAGCTTTAATATGCAGAGTATCTTTTTAGATCAATATTTTTCCTACTTTAGAGAGTGTTATACCCTGCCTCCCCCTCCTCCCCACTTTTCACTCCTTTATTTTAGACCTTTAAATTGGTTCTTCAGGGATGGGTAGTCAGAGCATCAAGTTTATAGTTACCCTTTGTTTGTACTCTCCTGGAGGAATGGAGCTGCTCCTGGCAGTTTGGTAGGTAGACATTCCTTAGTAATAAAATTAAAGTGCTTGTGACTTGTTACTGGTCTGCCTCCCTGCAGGAATTGAGATGCTGGTTTTCACTACTTTGCAGCTGTAAATGGTTCATAGCTGAGAATTTGAAAAATACTATTCTGGATCATGTCTCTGTAGCTGCACTGATAAAAATATTTACTAAACTTCAACACTTCTTAAGTAGCAAAATATTATCTCATTTTTGTGAGGTGCTATCAGTAAACAGAAATGGTGGGCTTCTCCCTGAGGGAACAGGGGCTGAGCATCACTGCAAGGCAGGCAGGGTCTTGTCACTGAGGACCTGTCCCCACTGTACCTGAGCAAGTCAAGCAGAGCAGTTGTGGGCTGTAGCCAGACTCAGCCTTCAGGCTGAGTGACCAGCTCACCAGACAAGTTGATGGGGATGAGGCAGCTCCAAGTTCTGGCCATGAAGTCAAGTCCTGAATGGGGGGTCCAGATCAGTAGGTACATGGCCTGGTCCAGGCATGTAGCTCAGGCAGGAGCCAGGAATGAGACCCTCAGTTTAAAAGCAGCTGCCAAGCAGAGCAGGGAGGAGCCCCTGCTGAGGGTCCCTCCAGGGCTTTGCTGACGGCTGCCAGAATCAGTGAGCTGACCTTGAGCAGCAGCTTCTCTCCTAGATGATGGTGAGGTTGTGCTACAGACTCTGAAAGGTATCAGTATAAATACTTATTTCTTATATGTCACAGACATGCATATTAGAGAAGTGTAAATAATATCTTTGACCTCCTCCAAACAAAATATTTGGCATGTTAAAGATGACAAAAAAAGAGGAAATTCAAATGGACCACAAATCGTTAAAAGTTTGAAAAAAAAAATCTAGTAGCATGTTACCTGCATGTCTTGGCTTTTAAAAATTAACTTGCATACTCTAGGGCAGAAAGGGATGAGTGATAGAAAAGAGGCCAGCAATGGCACATTCTCCTCTGAAAAGACCTGTGTATTCTCTAAGAAAGTTTGGTGAATCAGTTCTAAACTTCTTTCTTTCTCCTGTCCCCAGACCATAGCACAGTGGCGTAAGTCGGGCTACCAAGATATGCCAGAATATGAAAATTTCCACCACTTGCTGCAAGCTCCAGTAGACGATGCTCAAGAAATTCTCCATTCCAGATTTCCAATGCCCAGATACATTGATACAGAGCATGGAGGAAGCCAGGTATGGTGAAATGTATATTATATAATCTTGGAAATGATATGTTAGTAATGCTGTGAGATATCTTTGGTAGTAAACATCCATTTCTCTGCTAAAATATACTTAAATTGCAAATCAGTGTTTTGACTCTTAAAGGTTTTACAGAACAAGATATTTAATAGTAGCTTTCTCCCTAATTTGTGAATCCTGCTATGTATTATTATTTTAATCATACCGACTTGGACCCTTAGATTCTTTGTGTAAGGTGCATAGGGCAGAAAAGACAGTACTTGTCTGGGTCTCTAGACCAATACCAGAATTACTATTTGCATCATTTTTTAAAAACTTATTCCTTAATGTCTTGTTGATATTCACATTTGCTTTCCTAGTGCTGGAAAAATACAAGAGCTTACTTTCAGCTGTATCAGAAAGTTGTTAGCAGTTCTTCATTAGAGCTGTGGAATCAGTGAGTGGCTTTATTTACAGAGGTGCTGTTTGCAGTGTCTGTATCTCTGGATAATAGAAATGACATATTTCATACGTACACAATTTTTTTCTGAGTGCAGGAAAAGTATGTTTGAGAAGATAAATTTCTTGTCTTTGTTTTATCTTTTTAAAGGCTCGTTTCCTGCTTTCAAAAGTAAATCCCTCTCAGACTCATAACAATATGTATGCGTGGGGACAGGTGAGTATGAGTCTCCTGATGAAGCTTGTATACATGATTTTTTCCCCCCCTATTTTAGAAGGCAAGTGAGGTGGCATGTTATATACATATAAGTAATATTGCAAAGTTCTTGAAACTGAAAAAGAAGTGCAGTTTTGGTCTGATGTGACCAAAATTACAAGTGTTAAGAAAAGTGGCATTTATTTCTTCATACACGAGTGATCTGGTGTACTATTTTAAGCTTCTGTTAGGCTGCTTTCATGTCTAGCCTACTTTGTTAGACAGCGTTGTCTTAAGACTATGGGTTTGATGTTTGCCTGACAGAGCCCCTCCAAGGACTTTCACTGAAACAGTTTTGCAAAATCAAAAGCAGATATTTTGTTGAGGCAACAGATAAAAAGATTTGGAGTAGTCACTGATAAATGCACTTGCTGCCTTAGTGCTAAATATTTTAAGGCTAGACAATGATTGATTAAGCTAAATATACCATTTATAATTCATTAAGCTTAACTTCACCAGTAATTAAGTTTAGTTTCATTCTGCTTAGTAGCAGAGATGCAGGTCTTACCAAACAGTGTTTCTGCTTTGGAGGGAGAGAGGAGCAAACCCATCAGCCTATCTGAAAGGTAGAAAGATAGAATCATATTCTTGTCTACACCACGGTGGAATTAGAATAATTTTATACCTGCTGTAGTCAAATAGGATGTTCCCTGTTGCTGCTGTGAAAGATGTAAGAATGGCAGCCACTTTATAATTTTCATATTTGTGGGTGTGTTTTTTCATACATAAATTAGTGACAGTGGGGGCTTAGGCAGCTTTAGTCAGGCTGAGCTGTCTTGTGAATGAAAATTGCTCCAGGGCAGAACAGAACAGTAACACTTCAGTATTCCTTCTTCTGCCTGGCTGAGCCATTAGAAAGGCTGCTTGACCTTCGGCTGGTGGCCTTCTCTTTAAGTCAGCATGTTGCAGCCTTGTATTGTTATCTTCCTGTCCACCTGTATCACAGAGCTTTAGAGCTCATCGCTATCAATACCTTCAAAATACTGGAAATGAGAGTACTTTCCACACAGGAAGTCTAAGGGACTTTTTTGTGATAGGGCAGAGAAGTGTTGAAGGTAGTTATAAGCAAGAACTGGAAAATACATCAGTGCCAATGTACTGATGTTTTCCAGAATTTCTGTGGCCTGGTTGATCAGGAATCAGTTTTCAGTCTTTGGTTAGAAAGCTTTATTCAGAAGTTAAACATTCTATAGCAGCTTGTATTCTTGAATGGCGCATCTCTGTTCCATGATTTACATTCCACATTTACCTTCTATAGCAAGTGCTAATGCAGTGACATCTTCTCATGCAAATCTAATGGCATCAGACATTTGAAGCTACATTTTAGTTGTGCTCTTAGAGTATTTTGCTAAATGATGTACAGTATTGAAGTCATGAGGGAGAAAGTTCTGTAGCAATTTCATGGCAGTCACTTTGTCAAGTAAGTTTTATCAGGCTACGTTTTCATAGGGATGAATTGATTCTAATGAAGCTTCTGGCAATGAAGAGCACTGAGGTCCAGAGTGAAAATACTTGAAAATTTGGTACTGAGTCAGGTCCACCATAATTTGAACACAAATCCCAAATTCTTTTGCTTCCAAAGTTTGTAATCTTACCAGAAGTTCATTAGTGCTTCTCTTCATCATGTTTCCCCTCAACATACACACAAATGCTGTAGTTTGGAAGTCTTATTTTTAATTTAAATATTACCTGGAATTTTTTGAAGTTTCCACATTTCAGTATAGGACAACTGTTTTCTGTTTGTTTAATTAATAAGCAAATGAAACAGTATTCCAAATGTAAATTTAAAAAGAAAAATCTTCAACTGATCTGTAAGATAATGTTTCATGCTGGACAGGTGAGACTGATACATCTTAAAAAACATAGCTGTCCGTTTTAATGCTGAAAAGAATTTAGTTCTAGGGTAACATAAGAAATGGTGTATTAACCTCCCCAGGGGCACTGCAGTGTGTGTGCTCAAGGTAGTGTGCTAGTACTTCATATGGTAGCATTTGCAGGTTTTTTGTGAAAAAAAGTTGAAGTACTAATTATGAAATGAGAAATGTTATACCTGGAAGAAATTTAAAACTGATTTGCATCTTGCTCTTTTTTTTCTCATGACATTCCTGGATTGTTTTATATTTTATTTTGTGCACAACTGAAAGTCCACATTGACCTGAAGAGGGCACCCACACACCACTGAAATATGTTTCAGGAGGTGATGAATTGCCTAGTTTGGTTTTTAATATTCTAAGTAAAGATTTTCTTTAACCTTTAGCAGGCAGGTGCCTTAATAATATAGAAAGCATTTTCAGAAAATAATGATAAACTTTTTGTGTGACTCGATTATGTGGTTGATGTTTGAAGATGCAGTTGAAATTTTCAAAAAGGACCTGTGAGTGCTGATGAGCAGTTGCTGAACATGAGCCAGTGTGTGCCCAGGTGGCGAAGAAGGCCAATGGCACTCTGGCTTGGATCAAGAATATTGTGTCCAGCAGGACCAGGGAGGGGATTGTCCTCCTGTGCTCAGCACTGGCGAGTCCACACCTTGAGTTTTGAGCCCCTCACTGCAAGGAGGACACTGAGGTGCTGGAGTGTGTCCAGGAAAGGGAAATGGAGCTGGTGAGGGCTCTGGAGCACAAGTCCTGTGAGGAGTGGCTGAGGGAGCTGGGTGTGCTTAGTCTGGAAAAGAGGAGGTTCAGGGAAGACTGTATCACTCTCCACAGCTACCTGAAAGGAGCCAGGTAGGAGTTGGGCTCTTCTCACAGATGACAAGCAATACAAAAAGAAAAAATGGCCTCAATATGCCAGAGGACATTTAGAGTGGATATTAGGAAAAATTTCTTCATAGGAAGTGTTGTCAAGCGTTGGACTGGGCTGCCCAAGGAAGTGGTAGAGTCACTGTCCCTGGAGGTATTTAGGAGTTGAGTAGATGTGGCATTTAGGGGCATGGTTTAGCAGTGGGTTTAGCAGTGCTGGGTTAATGGTTGGACTCACTGACCTTAGAGGTCTTTTCTACGTAAATGATTCTATGATTCTTTTATAAGAGAGCTCAGACTTAGCATTTTACAGGCTTGGAAGTAGCGCATCTATAATCTCATCTTGCTGCCATCAGATGAGCTAATTTAGTGTGCCTTCCCTGAGAGAGGCTGTGCATCGTAGTGATCCAAGAAATCTTGCTGCACTTGGATTTGTCTCTTGATCATTCACTGACAACTGTTTCTGGTCAGGTCTCAGAAAACCAGCACCAGTTCTGAGCTTCCTCGTTAGGACTTTTATGTCTGTGGTTTGGAAGACTTTACAAGAGTTCCAACAGTTCTGGTTTTATTTGGAAATATGGATGCTTAGTACTTTTGAAAAGGTTTAAGTGTTGAGCTGTTCAGGAATTCTTCCTATATCTGTAAATGGAAATAGTGGCAGACTGGTCTCAAAAGACTTAAGGGAGTTACTGTGTAATATTTGCAGAGTTGCCAACTGCTTGTTTATTTTGACTTTGTTAAATTTGGTAAATTTGTTTAAAAATAGGAATTAAAATGTGACCATTTTGAACTTCTTGGATTTGTGAAATTGCAAGAATCCACCCGAAAGGTTTTTTCAGTTCTTTTGTGATCTGATTGCTCGTGACTTTCAGCTGCTTTTAGTCTTTCTCTGACATGGTCCAGAGCCACAGGAGAAAACAGGACCACCTCTCTTTAGGGAAGCTGGATGACCTTCACTTGGTGTCAAATCAGACCCTTAGGGGATTTGTTTCCTCCTTTCACCATTTCAGTATGTCTGAGCTTCATTGACTGATACTGATGTGTTTGTTGTGTCATTTGCATATTACTGTTTCTCTCCTTTTTGCTCTACTGAGGTAGGAATGATGCAGGAACTGTGCCATGGAAATTTTATTTACATGTAGAAGTTTGTAAGTTAATATTTGGCAGCTCTCGAGTTTTGTGTGGCTGATGTAAAGATCTTGCTATCCAGCAAGTCATTGCTCTGTGTGTTAATGGAAGAGAATGTAGTTGTGGTTTATGCTTGAATTCATGTAAATGTATGAAAATTTATGTAAATGTACAGTCTGCTGGGTTTTTTTTGTTAGAATTTCAGCAATGATACGCTTCTAAAATCTTGCTAAATTTATAAAATGTTTGTTCAGTGGAACATATTGTGTCTTAAAATGCTTTTTCTTCATAATGTGTATAATCAGTTCTCTTTTTTCCCCTTATTTCATAGGAGTCTGGAGCACCCATTCTTACTGATGATGTCAGCTTACAAGTATTTATGGATCATCTGAAGAAACTCGCTGTCTCAAGTGCTGCCTGAAATTCTGCAGTGCATTGGAGGCACAGATGAACTGCAGCCATATTTCAGCTTTTTTCTCCTTTACCCTTTTCCATGTCTCTCTTGACAGAATGCTCTGATATGCACAAGCTGCCTGACTAGATGTAAAGCAGTGTTGTTTTCAAAGAAAAGCTTTGTTATCAGCAAATGTTTTAATGTGAACTGCAGTTTGTAAAAATTACAGGTAGTAGATTAAGTTATAAGCAGAGGAAAAAGAACAGTCATTTTGATTACTGTGATACTATAATTACTTTGAGCTCATTTGCAACAACTTTGAGATGTGATTTCAGTTTCTTGTTTAAAAATGGTTGGGGTTGATTATGCTCTGCAGTACAAAGGCCCATTGAACAATAAAGGAAATCTTTGGTGATGTCTGGCTTTCCAGACTGCCATGTGATAACTTTTGTTCACTCAGTCTGAGCCTGAAGTGAACAAAGCAACAACAAAAAGCCTATAAGAATAGTATTAACTCAGTCTTTTGGTTTAGGCTGATGAACTTCTATTTCCTGCAGAGATATTACTGTTCATGAATTGTTTATTTTAGGGGTATTTAATTTCAAGTATTTCTTCCCATTTGCCGTATTTGTTTCTTTGGGAACAGAGTTTTTCTTTATTTCAACATAAAGAATTTGAACTAAAAACATAAAAACTCCACTGTTGCATAAATTTTAAATCCACATGTATTTTGACCAAAGTATCTATTATCAAACACAGTAACAGGTGAATATGCTAAAAGTTAACACTTTCAGCTTATGCTAAGAAGAAATCCTACACTACCAAAATGAACTAAGAGAACAGGCTTGATTTTTGTCTTGGTAAGTATAGTTAAAAATAAAATTTACCTTTTTTATTATTGCCTTATAATGTTATTACACTAATGCATGACACTGCACATCTGCTTTTTGTTTCTGCATCCTTTTTGTTATGAATTCAACAGGCTATAGTTCTTGTTGAAACAGTATTACATAGAATATGATGTAATTAATTTGATATTTAGTTCATACTTGATTTTTTGGGGGGGTGGATAAATTAGTAGGCTTTCCCATTTACTTGTTGAAGTTTACACATAAAACAGATGTTTACATAGGTAATATAACATTTTGACAAGCAAAGATGTGAAGTATGGTAGTGGGCAATAAAAAAATGTGCCAAGTCTAAAGGAATAGAGAGTTCATAGGAAATTCAGTTGTTTATTGGTGTGATAAACATGAAGATGGTTTTTCTGTTTTCTGTAAATTCTTAAAAACTTGTTTCAATCATTTGCTCTCCATTTCTTTGATCTAAATGAGATGAGCTCCTTTTGCCTCAAAACAAATAAAATACATGTTCTTCTCTCACTTTTTTTATTTATTGTGCTGGTTTCTGTCAGTTCTTGAAATGAACTGTGGAAATAAAGGTGGTAGTGATAAAATTTAGAATAACTTCACTTTTTTTGGTGTCAAACTAATTTAACTTCCAGTAGTTAAATTAGTTAACTAATTTTAACTAGTTAACTAATTTAAACTAAGTTAAATACTGCTTGAACTACTTTTTTTAACACTAAATATGTTCAGTTTATTTGATAGTTAGGTAGTTTGCATAATAAATCGATTCATCACCAAGTCATGATAATGCATGGGGATTTTTGTGTTTTCATTCCTACCCTTTAACCAGCTTTCACCTTTTAATAGTTCTTTTAAATCCAATTTCTTAGCAACACTAGCTTATCAAGTATTTAACATTGCCAAAGACTTTTTTGAAATCCAGATATGTCTGATGTATCACCTTTTTCCTCCTGCTTATTCACCTCTTCAGAGACTCTGGTTAGTGACAGGATTTTCCTTCTTTAGAAGCATGTAAATTCTTTCCAAAATGTTCATATCTATCCATAGGCTCATAAGTCTTATTACAGGCTCTACATTTTTACCAGGGATTGAAATCAGACTCATCAGTCTGTGACTTATAGGATTCCCTCAACAGGCCTTTTTGTGGATGAGAATGACATGGGCAGTGATTTGCCAGTTGTCTGACTCAGGGACTGCCTGTAATGGTAGTTACAAGTGTTCACTGGCATGTCTGCCCTTCTGTGTCTCACTTCCTTTAGAATTCCTTAGTGAAGGCCATCCAGTCCCAGTAACTTGTAACATCTCATTCATCTGCTTGATCCAATACCTCTTGCACGTTGGCATAGGTCAGGTGAGCTACAGTAGGGGAAGGAAGCCATTTGTTCCCTGAGAATTGATCAACATTTAAAATTAGTGTGTTTGTAGGGTTACACCATTTGAGAAAATGGTTTAAAAAAAGATAAATTGCTGCAATTTGAAGTCCTTGCTAGTGTCTGTATTACTGGGTTTCTTGGTGAAGAGTTTCTACCAATCTGCAATATTCATGACACTCAAAATTATTATCTATTTATGATTCCTTTGAACATATGATTTTGGCTGGAAACAGCTCAGAAATCAGATGAAGAGTTGGTCAAATGTTTTTGAAAAAAAGACTTGGAAGAGCTTACCTCCTGCAGAACAAGGGATAAAACAGTGCTGACTGTTCTGTTAAGGACTGGCAAGTTAAAGACTGAAAATCAGCCATGGCAAGTCTGAGGTAGGGGAACAAGCAGCCAGGTGCTGCTTTCTTCATGTTAGGCAGGCTGTGAGTTTGAGAACAGTGCAAGATCTGTTCTTGATCTGAAGTTCCTCACTTGACATGTATAAAACTGAAGCATTGCCATCTGGGAAATACATTCGTCTCAGAGAGCAACATGGGAGATTTTGAAGTTAAACTTTTGCCAGGATCATAAAATCAGATGGAGCTCACAGCAATATAGCAGCTGTTCCTGTTCTTTGATGTTCTTGTGTCTGGTGTTAGGACGTATAGAAAACCACATTTGATTGACAATGATTACATAGTGCATGGTCTATAAGCTGCTTAGTTCTAGCCTGCTGCCTGTTTCTCTGCACACCTTTACAGGCAGTACACGCTACATAACCATCTAAATTTTTCTTCTCTTTCCAGTGCCTTTAAGTCCTGAAGTCAGGTCCATTTATTATGGACTATGACATATATATATATATATATATATATATATATATATATGCATGCCATTCATGTGTTAAATCAGCCCACAACACAAAGCTCCTTTTGTCAGTGTCTTAAAGATTAGGTAAAAGTTTTCTGAACCTTGTAAGTGTGAGAGCTACCCATTGTTCAGGATGGTGGTTAATTATTTTGAAACAAGCCATTTAGAGCAATAGAAGCTATACTCTAAAATGTGGATGATAATTTAATATGTATAAAAACCTTTAAACTCTGACTCAAAATGAGAATCGTTGCCATCCACATAGATATTTAAGTATGCTAGAAAGAAGGTCAGAATATCTTTGACAGTGCACTGTTCTTTCACTAGCAAGACATCAAGCCTCAGCTGTTCAGTTTCTTGCTGACTCTGAGCTGTTGTGATAAATGCCCTGGCTTGGCCTTTTGGCTGCTTCTGCTTCACAGGGCTAGGGCTGGTGCAGTCAGTGTGTTAAGAATCTTTGAAAATACTTGACGGTAACTTAATCTGTGGCAATACAGCTTCAGGATATCTTTTTTTTTTTTGGAGAGTCTAGGATTGGTTTTTTTTAGCAACTCTCAGTTTTGTATTTTCTGGGTTTTTTTTAAAATATAAATTGTTAATAATTTGCTTTCCTCTTCCTGAGGAAAAAGTACTGGATTGTTAACTGTAGACTGTCTTCTGTTGGGCTAACTCCCAGGTTTAGACACATATTTAACAAGATCAGCCAAAAGTTGAAGTTAAGTTGCTTAAAGGCATGTGGATTTGCCTAGAATAATTTGCCTATTAAATTCCTAGAACTTCACGTCTTGGTGTGTGGAACTGTGACATCAATAAGTGGTCCTATGGCTGCCATCAGTGTTAGGGAAATTGCATTTCTCAATATTTCCTTTTCTCCTTGGTTAAATAGAATAGTTGGTGAACAGTGATGAGAAACCTATCCTATTCAACAAAATCTGAGACAAATTATTAGATTACCTTCTGTCAGATTGTGAAGCACAATAAAATTGAGCTCAGTTTAACTTTTGGAATTTTGTGTTCATACAAAAGTTAAATGTTACATGAAAGCCAACAAGCCTGAATAGAACAGATGGAAAAATTAATGAAGCTGTTGCTCTGCTCTGAATTTAATCTAAAATCTTGTTTAAAATAGCAGATTGTTCCTAATAGTGTAAGCTTTTGTCTGAAGGAAGAACTGCGATGCTAAAAGATAAACAATTTAATCAATGTCCATAAATTGATTTTAGAAAAAAATTAAGCAAAATAATCCCCACATACTTTAATAAGGGAGCCTGTCCCCAGTTCTTACAGATCATCCATTTTGTGTGTCCTTCCATCCTTTTCTATGACTGCCTGGAGGTATCCAGCTGTGTGGTACACTTGCCATGAAGCAGGGTAGGACTTTGCTTGCTGGCTTATGTGTGTGGAGCAAGCAATAGGCTGTTCTTTTGCTTTCTTGGGGAGAAATACGTACATTTTGTCATGATCTGCAGTCAGCTTAATGCATTGGACCTGTTCACATTTAGGGAATGTTTCTTTGTCTAGAGAATGGCCAATATACCAATATACCTTACTAGAAAAGGAACCTGTGTCTTATAAAGTCCAGGCATGACAGCCCTGTCATAGTCTCACTTCCTGAATACTGGGAACAGACAACTGCTCAAGGGACTTACCACTTTCAAAGCATGTGTATAAATTACATGATCAGGATCAGGATTACAACCATAATGAAGTGGGGTCAAAATAAAATTGAGATGCTTCTGAACTCCCTGAACTTCCTTGTGGGTTAGAACTCACCTCTTTGTGGTTACCAACCTTTCAACCTCAGCAGGCATGCCAGTGACTCATGTACCAGAGTTCATAGTCTACAGATAGCAGGTGGAACTGCATTGCTTTTATAGGGTTATTAGTAAAAGTTTAGCAAGGGAGCATATAGCCATGTGTGAAAAACTAAAGCGAGGCAGAGACCTAGAAAAGCTTAGGTGGTACTAGGTTGATATGAAGTAGCCCTTGCATTTAATAAGTACCAAAGAAGAGGCTTTTCTATTTTTAGCATTCAAGTATGAGGTCCTTTTCAGCTGCATACCATGACCTGGTGTGGATTTTGCTGTTTTCTGTAGCAGCAGATATGTTTGAGTCTTGGCTCTGAATTGTTGTGAACATTTTAAGGCCCTATCCTGTGTGACCTGAAGCAAGTGCTTCCATGGGAGACAGATTGTTTTTTCTTATTGTGTTTCTTCCTGCTAGATATGTCAGCATAACAGGATAGCTTGCATTGCTAATTGAAACATGAAGAGTTTGAGCTATCTGTCACACCTGGCTAATGAAGTATTTTTATACGGAGTTTATAGCACTACTGCTCTTTATTCATCCTTGAGTGTACTTTTGTTAGTCCTGTTTTTTAAAAGGACTTGAACTTTTGTAGAAAACTCACAGGAAGTTTATAGGTGGGCAGAACACTACTTACTGTGTTTTTCTGGTGTGCTGTGAAACTGCCAAAAGAGCAGTGAATGACCCTCAGATCTCTTCTTGCTACCCCAGTCGCTGTCTGCATGGAAGCCCAGCTGCTGACACTCGTTGGTCCAAGAGCAGATGTGAGAGACAAACTGCAAGGGGAGGTACTAACAGCTGGCCAAGCTGCCTCTCCAGGGCCAGGCTGGGGCTATTGTGGCTTGTGATTTCAGGCAATGCTGCCAGTCTAGTTAGGATCAAAATGTGACCCTCCTGCACAAGTTGCTGTGATGTTTCCTTCCACTCTGGGTTTACACACTGCACTGAGGGGGAAGATGGCCCAGATGTGGTGTGAGCAGTGCTTGAGCATGAGGGGGATATAACTTCTCATTTCAGACTTGCTCCCACTCACCTTCTAGAGGAGGAGGTAAATGCAGTGACCCCCCATAAATGATGGCATTGAATCAGACGATGGAACTGTTCTCCGTTTTTTGCCCTGTAAAAGCAGAAATGAGAAGGCTAACTTACTGCAGAACTCTGAAGAATGTATATTGTGTCATTTAGAAACTGAGGGTTTTATCACAGTCTCCTTGGAGTTAAAACCATTTGCAGAACATCCAGCATTTTCTCACTGGAGTGCAGATGGGGCTGGAAAGAGAGATTGCCATCAGCTTAGTCCCCACAGTCATACTTGAGTAACAGAGACTTTGCTCAGGTCGGTCAATGTTTTGCTGTTTCTGCTGTGAATGAGATGTCAGCCACAGAAGATATTTTACCATCTATTGAAAACCTAACTTCTCTCACAAAAATGTAAGATAAAATTTGCTCTGTGATATGGCAGAAAAACCAGCTGAGACTGGAGGCATGTAACAGTGTCTGGGATTCTCTGCAATAGCAAAGAATTTTAAGTGAAATGCTCAGGTGATGGAACAAGTTAGCCATGTGAAATGGCGTACCTTGGAGGTCCCTGCCAATCTAACCAGAGCAGAAAAATCCTTGCTATGTTCCAATCAGGAAGCTAATTTAATGTGAAATGCTAGCAAGACACCCTGGAGCTTTCATTTGATTATGAGCACCGGTTTGGCATCCTAGAGCAAGCAGTTGTTAGTGGCTGTTTCCGAGGAAGGCAAAAAGGCCTCAGAAGCACAGCTGTGCCATGAATGGGTGGTAGAGCAGACTACTGCAGCCCTTGCAGAATAGATTATACAGTATATTCATGGCAAAAAGTTCTTTACTTAATTCTGTTTTCTGGTTTTTGGCCCATCAAAAGCAAATCGAGCCGAGTACACTGTGATTGCTATTTTTATAATTTGGCTGACTACAATAAAATAGATGGTTGTGCTGAAATTTTAGTGCATAAATGTTCTGCTGTTACTTAATTTCCTTTGTGAATACCTGAAATTGATTTACTTTGTACTTATGAGATGCGTTAGTCACATGTTGACAGGATACTTTTGATCACAGGTGCACAAAATGATGGCTCCAGCTTCCAGATTGAAGTGATTAAATGACTTACTAACCTCATATCCTCTTTCTGGCTAAGGGATATGAAAGCATTTTCCTTGAGAAAGGGAGAATACAACCCTGATAGGTAACTGTAGAAAATGGATGGATTTGGTAATTACATATGAACTCCTGCAGGGTAGAATCCTTTTACTGTATGTGCTACTTTTCACAGAATCACAGGAAGGTGAAGATTGGAAAGGATCTCTGGAAAGGACCTTCTTGTCCAGCCTGTTCAAGCAGGCCCACCTGCAGCTGGTTACCCAGCATCTTGTGTAGAGGGCTCTTTTTGACTTGAAAAAGAATTGAAAATTCACAAACTGAAGTCCTGGCACAGGAACCTGTTATCCGGCATAATTGTAGCCCAAATGGAAATAGTCCCACAAACTGCAGGAGGTGGACCAAAATCTCTCTGCTTCCTATGCTCTTTTTGGCATGGTGCAAAACTACATGTATAAACACACAGGGAGTAATTCTTGAGAGATGATTTTAACTGAAAACAAAACACTTGGGCAGGGCGCTTTCAAATCCATATTAATAAGTAGACTGAAAGCAGATTAAACAAAAAATTAAATTGTTCCCTATGTGTGAGATTCTTAAATACATGAAATGACAGGTCCGCAGAGTAGACCAGTTGCATCAGCATGAAAAATTATACTTTTTCCTAGTTAAGTAATGTATATAAGTAAGTCTGGATTTATTTTTGGAGTTGCTATATTTGGCAATGTATGATATAATGCCATTCAAAGCAGAGCTTGAAATAATTGGAATTGAGTTGAACAGAACAAATAGGACATCTGTTTTAGTCAGATTTCTGCATTTTCTTAATCTTAGATGCAACCATTTAATTTGCTGACAGAACTATATTTCAAAAAGATGTAATATTTGAAATACTGTGTTGCCTATTGCAATTGACAGTTCCCGAGTCCTTGCAAGAAGCAGAGAATACTTTTACAGCTTCTGCCTCAAGTTTCACAAAGGAATGGAATAATTTGATTTTGCAGCTTTGATCCCAATGGAACAAGTGGTTGCTTTGCTCTGTGGATCAAATGTGTGTGCTAATCTCCTGAAGGATCAGAGCTTTGGTTAAAAGAAAATGTTCTCGTCTAGATGAGTATCAGTACTTAATGCTAACAGCTAAGCCCTTTCCACCACACTCTGGCTGCTATTCCATGTTTTTGTAGAATTGCAGTAGCAGACCAACTGCAGAGAAAATAGTGATATGGATTTGCAGCTTCCCAGTGAGTGGGAGTATTTCCATCACTGCATTACCTTGAGCAAACCTCCAGACGGCAGTAGATACATGAAGCTTCTGGTCTGATTCTTGTTCCAGTTAGTTACTGGTGTAATCAAGTGTCTTTGATTGTTCCTCTTTTACATGCTGCTGTGGTTTAACTCCAGTCAGCAACTAAGTACCACTCAGCAGCTTGCTCACTGCCCACCCTGCCTCTGCTGTGATAGGAAGGAGATTTGGAAAAGGTAGAACCCATGGTTTGAGATAAGAACAGTTTAATAACTGAAAAAAAAAAGAAATTAAAGTTGCCCTGCTCCTGCAGTCCTACAAAAACACAGAATGCAAATGACAGGGCTATCTTTCTTTATTTAACATTAAGTCCTGATACTTGCCTCACAATACATTTTCCTTTAACCAGAAACAACAATAATAATAGTCATGAAAAGGAGAAGGAGAGAAAGGAATAAAACCCAAGAGCAACAAGTGATGCACAATGCAGTTTTTCACCTCCTGCTGACTGATGTCTAGTCCATCCCTGAGCACCAATTGGCAGCTCCTGGCCAGCTTCCCCCAGTTTATATACTGGGCATGGCATTCTGTCACATGGAATATCACTTTGGCCAGTTCAGTCAGCTATCCTGGCCAGGATCCCTCCTGGCTTCTTGTGCACTAGGAAATCTTCATGACTTTTGCTTTGGCTTTAGCAGCATCTAAAACATCAGTGTGCTATCAAACACTATTCTCATACTGAATGCAAAACACAACATTGTACCAGCTACTAGGAAGAAATATAAATTTATCCCAGCTGAAACCAGAACACATCCATAAAAGTGTGGGCCCAATCAGTGTAGAATTTCACTTAAATTCACATTCACTTAGAAAAACACAGGAATATTTTCTTTCTATATTTCTTAAGAACTTTTTTGAACTTTTATGGTAAAAATGACAACACTTAAAAGGGAACAACCTGTCATAATGATTTTTGACATTATATTAAGAAATAATATAAAAAGAGTTAAAAAAAAATTGATGTAAAACTGAAATTCCCCTAGGTGTAACATAGCATATTCTTTTAAAAAGGTGAATTTTTGAGATGTGCACAAATAAACATGAAAGAGAGAATTCAGCACAATGATCCTGTTTTTTCATCCTCATCTTCTAACACATAAACGAAATGAGAAGAAACTGAATACACAGACAGTGATTTGCATGCATGTTTTTGTTTTTTATATCTGTGAAAATAGGAAAACGGGCTGTGATTGACTACAGGAAATGAGATGTGTTGTGTCTAGGGGCTGGTCACAGTCTTGCCCAAAATGTTTACTCAGCTGGAACTAATATAAGAAAACAATTATCTAGAAGGTGTAAAATGACCTGAAGAAAACTTCTTAAGTTAGGATTTTTAGGATTGATTGAATGCTTCTGATAACTCCAGGTTCATTTTTGGGAACAAAACCCTGTGGAATACATAAAGAATTATTAGTTCATAGAACAAGAGGACCATCACACCTAATCACTGTTCTACGTCTCGTACAGTGAAGCATCTCTACAGAATACTCATCTGGGGGCTGTTCTATGGCATGAAACAGGCAAAACCAGAGTCTAGCTGGAGACCTGTCACTAACCTTGGCATCCCAAAAGGTTCAATAGTGGGCCCTGTACTGTTTAACTCGGATGAAGGGGTAGATGCCTTCTCAGCAAGATCACTGAGGACACAAAGTGGGGAGGAGCAGCCGATTCCCCTGGGAGGGTGTCAAGAGGTTGGATCCATGCTGTTCGTGGTGCTGAGCATGAGGACAGGAGGCAACGAGCAGAATGTGATGCACAGGAGGTTCCACTTGAACGTGAGTTAAAACTTTACTGTGTGGGTGAGTGAGCTCTGTAACATTGCCCAGAGATGATGTGGAGTCTCCAATATACTCCAATATCACTGGAGATATTCAAGAAGCCCGTGGACACAAATCCTGTGTTACGTGCTCTAGGATGACCCTGCTTGACCGGGGAGATTGGACCAGATGACCTACCGCATTCCCTTCCAATCTTGTCCATTTTATCATTCTGTGAAAACAGGCAAACCTGAGGCAGGAGGTTCTAAGGCTCAGGAAAGAGAAGCAAATGATTGTGGAGGGCTGGAGCAGCCATAGATGTTTTTGCAGCTGAGGCATGGTACTTGTGACCTGTACACATTATGGGAGAAGTTCTTACAACGGTAAAACTGTTGGCTTTGATGCATGGAGTCACTGTGGTGTGCATATCCTATTCACTACTGCCTCCTTGTCCACATGGCAAGTAATTTAATAAGAGAAAGCAGATTATCAGCGCTGATCTGCCCTTTGTAAATCCACATTTTTCTCACTGCCTACATGTCCTTCAGTTGTTTGGAAATGGATCCTCAAGAGTTGTGCTGCAGGTCTTTCTAGGGACTGAGTTGAAGCTGGCCAGCATGTAGTTCTTCAGATCCTCTGCAGCCTTCTTAAAGATGACTACAATATTTAGCCCCTTTCCCTGGACTTCCCTGGATGATTACATGTGCGTATAATGATGTGCTTCACAATCATATCCCCTGGGTTTTTATCATCCTTCTATGTCCCATCTATCTCTGTAGCCATGAATATACCCAATGTCTCCAAATAGTCCTTAACTCTCTCACTTGTGTGTTTCCTCAGTCCTCAAACTGCAGGTGTGTATGGAGGTCTGGAAATGTTTTGAAGACTGAGGCAAAAAAATCTTTCCATATTTCCCTGTTAAACACCAGTTTCACATTTCCTTTGAATGTCAGTTTGCTACTAGGCTGCTTACAGGATTCTTTTCCTTTAACCTTTTATGCCCCAGACAGCTTGAGCTTCAACTGGGCTCTGTCTTTACTGACACCATCCCTGACTGCCTAAGCAATATTTTATAGTCCTCCTTTGCTGCCTGTCCTTGTTCCTGCTTTTTGGATTTTTTTAAAAAAATTTAATTCATTAGCTGCTTCTTGCCTTGTCAGTTGGGCCTTTTGCCAAAGTTTTTGGCAGTACACAAAATTAGCCTTTAATTAGAATTCAAGGGTATTTTTTGGTACATCTATCAATTTATTATTTTTAGACTAAATTCTGCCATTGGCCAACTCACAGATCTTGTGACCCAGTTTTTATGACAATCCTGCCCTGGAGGAGCCACTTTAAATCTGAATGATTCCCTTCTGTTTCTTTGTTCAGTAACTGGGAGTTTTTACTTTAATGCAATGCAGATGTAGTTAAGGTGACATTCACTTGTAACCTTTGCAAGATGCAGATGTAGCTCAGATCCAGGTGACCTATCTTTATTCAGATTGCTAATACATTCTTCAATAACTCCAAGTCTTTAATGTCATACACCACGGAATGTGTTTATTGTACATGCATATTGCATAAGGCCATGGCTTTTGGTGGACCCAGCTTTTGATAAAGCAATGCTTTTATCTTTGAACACAACACTCAAGGTACACAAATTGGGAAAAGAAAATCTTTGTTCCACAAATATTAGAGCCTCTATTGTTGGCTTGGAAGGCTCAGGTCACAAGAACTCAATTTTGATAGAAGGTTTTTATGTATGTGAGGACTACAGAGACCTTGCTAAGGTCTTCCCATGTCAAACAGAATTGAAGATTTTTCTATGGGGAAAAAGAGGCGTTGAAGGTCAGCATATCCAGTAGTGTGAAGTCAAGGCTTCTTCCATACCATGAGTAATAGGGAGAGTGAGCTCAGCAATGAAAAAAAGGCAATTTTGACTGTAAGAAAAATCTATAGGAAAAAGGTGATAGTGGTAACTTGTGATCATGGAATGAATTTTCAGATTCATTACTAGTAGTAAGAATATATTGACCCTGTGTTTTGGGAAATAGCTTGAATATATAGCTTTAAAAAACCTATTATTTTAATTCAAAACAGAGAAAATTATATAATAAAAAATCTACCCAGAACCAGGCAATGTAAAATTACCTTCTACTACAGGATCATCCAGCGATGACTTTGGTAAGGGCAGGATTTGATTTCACTTGCCAAGCAGCTATTGCATGCAAAGGTTAGGCTGCAGACAGGAGCTGCTGCACCATGAAGCAGCAGTTCTCACCGTGTGATTGAATTAGCTGATTTCCCAAACTGTGGCTACAGATGTAGAGGCTCAGGCTTGTCTTACAGCATGAAATGTCTCTTGGAGGGAGTGAGCTGTGAACCCACAGAGCTGTGGGAAAGGGCTCTAAGACATTTGATTTACGTAACACCTCATTTTGCTTACTGTGTTGGATCAGGAGCCTGCTCTGCACCCAGCCTGGCTGTGTCCTCCCTCCTGTGAGGGCAGCACAGCCTGGCTGCTCTACCTTCAGTTTCAGGCGGAAGGAGTATATGTCAGGGCATCCTGTCAGAGACTGAGGTATTTGGCTTCTTCAGTCTCCAAGGAAGTGCAGGAAATGCCATTTCTGCAGCACACCCAGCACTGGGTTCTCTCCTGCTGTGAGGCGAGTCCTGGCCTCCTGTCACTGCGGACACCTCAAGCACAAAAACAGTCTCCCTGCTGGAAAGCTGCTGGGGTGCCATGACAAGGGCCAAACGTGCTGTCCTGTGCGCTCTGGGAGCATCTCCAGGCACAGGGTTCCATGCTAGGAAAGGGCTGGCGCAGCTGTTTTCTCTCTGGAGTGCGGTCACCAGACGGTCTGGCTAGGCCTCGGGTGCCGCGTGCAGGGTGACATGGTGAATGTCACCTGTGTGAGGCGGTGCTGGGTGGCTGTACATTCCTGGTGACTCCCATCAGCGTGCCAGCAGGACCTGAGAGAAGGATTTATTTAAAGCTGCTCTAGGACCTTCTAGTGAGGGTAGAGAGCACGTCTGCAAGGCCTGCATGTGGTGCCATGCATATGTTCATGCCGCCGTTATTCATTCGAGCACCCGAGACAGAACCTGACAAAAAATCACTCTTTACAGTGATTTTTTCATTACAGAAAAGAATGCTCATTTTGCTATTTGCTGGAAATAAGGGCAGTTTTCAACATTATCCTGCAACCCGAGAAGGAAGAAAGGAAATAATTTGGAGAGAATTTTTTGCTTTCTAAAGTAGCAGTGACTTAACTTCTTTGTAGTTTGCGTACTGCTGTGAAATACCTCACCACTGTGGCCTGTTCTGTACAGCAGATTTTTGTGCAGCATTGTTCTTCCTTCAGTGCAGCTCCCTTATTCAGTGTGACTGCATCCTCAAACGGGATTAGATGAGAGCCTGCTTGAAGTGCAGTGCTGATTAAAATCAAACCCATCTACTTCCTTATGTATTCAGCACATGGCTTTTGGAATACAGCATGACCTAGAAATTTTTCCCCTAAATCTGTGCTGCTACTTTCTACTTGGTTTCATAGGAGACTAATAAAGTTCCTGCAGGAATAAAGACTGTGAACTCAGTTATTTAGAATTCACCCAACCCTGTAAGATCTGCCACTCTTGATGCTGATGAGTATTAAGAATGTCTCAGAATGAGTTTCAGGTGTGAGACTGTCGTGGCAAAGTCCTGGTTGCTCTAACTGTGCATGCATTTCTGGTTGAAGACTATGTATACTTCAATGTGGAAAAGGATTGCTTTTCTACTTCAGGCTGTCAGGACACACACATAACTGAAGACACAGGTATGCCTGAGTTTTGGTGGCAAGTCACATCCTCGGTGTTACTACTATGTAGGCCATAACACTTGGAATTCCTTTTATCCTTTATGTAGTAATCTGTTTTTCATAATGCTTTTTCACAGCAGATGTAGAGACAGGAGTCCTAGCCTTTTGATAACCCTTTTGCTTTGAGTTGCAAGATAAACCAATGCAAACTTTTACTATCAATGTTGGAAAACAAATCCGTTTTCTCATTATCTACTTTAATGCTACCTGAATGTAATAGAAATCCTGTGACTATTATTCTAATATGTATTGTAGACAAGGAAGGAGGTAGAAAAAACCCATATGACTCTGCAGAATTTGAATACAATGGATTTTTTTCCCTTTACCATCAAAGAGTAAAACAAAAGCTACAGGTTCACAGTTGAAGTACTTCAAGAACAAGGAATGGGACTGAGGGAGCTAGAGAACAAAAGTGTCTGTGGACCTAGTGGAATATGCATGAACATATGGGAAATGTATCAAATAATTTCATTTACCCAGGGTGGCTGGGAGACTTGTCAGTTTAAACAGCCTCAGTGTTTAGAATCAGGAAACTCTTTATTTTAACATTAGCAACTAATTTTCTTAAATGCCGTAGTGTTTAATAACTTTATGTTTGTAGAATGGAAGATGGATGATGCTCTATTAGCAACAGAGTTTGAAAGTGAAGTAAGAGAACAGAGGCTGGCTTAAAATTTCTTGAATGTCAGAAATTTTCTGACTTTTTGAAACATCTGAGCTTTTGCTGCTCTCTGAATTCTAGGGCTCCTTAATGGCAAAAAGGGCTATTGTTTAAATATGTTTTATGTACCCTGAGTTACAGTTGCTCTTCAGTTCTTGAGTTTTCTGATATGCACGTGAGTCCAGAAAATAGTCCAGATTCAACTCACCATATGGAGTGAGTGAAATAATTATCCCCACTCTGATACTGAAAGAGGAACAGAAGACCCTGTGAACATGAAACTCTTCAGACATTTTCTTTGCTCATGTCAGTGTACAGCCTGCAGTTAACAGTGCTGATTGTTTTCAGCCTTGTTGCACTTAGAGCAAACCTCCAAGAGAACAGACTGAAATGTCATTATAAGCCTCTGGTGGTCCAGCTGCAAATCCAGACTTTGGTGGCTAGGGAAATTCTTGTCATCCTGCACAATTCCCATTCCTATTTGTTCTTTGCCCCAGCCCTTCTCTGTTTCAAAGTTTTTGGGGATTTTTATCCTAGTTGAAATCCTCTTCAAGCAATATTTAAGTAAGATTTAAACAGCCCTTACCTATCTTGAAGTCTTCAAGCAAAAAAAATCATATGGTGTGGAAGGGAAGCAATATTACATAGCAGCTAAAAAAGCGGAATAACAAGTGGTAGATGATGCTGATGACAGCAGAAACAGAAGTAGCCTAATGAAATATAGTGCAACTTTTTTTCATTAAGGAAATATACCACACTGATAATCTTTCATGTAAAATTGAGAGTCCACTCTCAGCTGTAGTTAGAAATCCACCAGAGGTGTTTTGTACAAGTTGCCTCCAGCTCGGTTGTGCAGACCAGTGTGTTAAGAAATTCCTCTGAGTATGGTATGGCAGGACGAGTTTTGTCTGTGCCACTGTAGATATTTCCTGATTCAACAGAAGGATGGTGTGTGGATACAAGCCAGGAAGACAACTGGAGCAGCTGCCACTTAATGCTGGCAAATAATTTTCCTTGAGGCATTTCTGGCATGACTGCATGGTCTTTGTCCTTGACTTGACAAGAGGAACAAAATCTTTATCTGTCTTTGGATATCTTAATGGGATATCACGTAGAAGGAAAACCAAACTGAACTGGTAAACTCCATTTTCCCCAACACTAAAGTTTTGATGTCAAGAGGAAGGTAATCTTATCCCAAGAGAATGCTCCCCACCTTAAAGGGAAAGTGTGACACCTCAGTATTCTGGCCCGAAACATACGTCAACACAGTAATGATCTTCAAATGCACAAAACAAAAACTGATTGTCATTCTCTGTAGAGCTCCCTGTCTTAATTCAGTGCTATCATAGGATTATTGCACAACTCTCCTCAGACCCACAGTAACTAAGGTTGCCTTCTGATGCTTTTTGGACTGTGGACTAAGTTATATTTCTTCTTGACATGGTAGTCGAGAGCACGTCCACTACATTTAGGGATCTACCTCAGATCATGTCACTGTACTGATTAAAAACTGAATAAAGATTTAAAGAATTAACTTGTCTATTCTCAAAATGGGTGTGTAGCTTCAGCCTAGGCCATAACTAATGTTGTGGTAATAGTTTTCTTGATAATAATTTAGTCAAATCGGGCCTCAAGATTTAAATTTATTTTTGGCTCCTTTATTTCTTTGCTAATTTTTGTCTGTACTGCTAAAATAGTTTTGAGAAAATTTTGATTTGCTTGCAATTTGGTTTATGATGAGGTGACCACTATCTCAACTGCAATAGCAAAATTACTCGATGTGCGTGTTGCTTACCCAGTGTTTTCTGGCTTGTTTCAGTGAACTGGTTCACAAATTTAGTTATGCAATGATTGTTTAGATTTAATGGTTCTTAACCATATATAAACTGAAATAGCACTGGATATGTGCTATATATAGCACTGGTCATGTGCGAAGTCTTCATGCTCCTCTTAGAGCTTGAAAATACTGTGTCATACCTGTATAGGCATTCCTGTTACAGGAAAAAAAAATAGTTTTTAACAACTCAGTCATTATGGTGGGATTTTTTGTATGCTTGGAGAAGCATAAGACCTTGAACAGAAAACAGATAAATAGAAAAAGTTGGCTTTCAAAACACACCAACAAAATTGTTTCTTTAAAAGAATTCATTACAAATACAGCTGTACAACAGCAGATATGAAATAGTCTTTGAAATATAGAGATTTAAGTTACCTCTAACCTCTTACCTCTAAGAGTAACAGATTTTCTATCCAAGTATCTTTCAATCTTCAGCACACGAATTTCAGCTTTCCAGATGACCTTTGCTGAGTGAGGGTGAGAGTTCGTGTTTGTTACTATGCCCTGTGGGCAAGGCTCCTGAGTTGGAATGCCATCTACAGGTGCTAGCTCAAATACTGCTGAGATTTAACTTGTGCAGGGATTCCTTGAGTAGGGAGGCTGGAGCAGGTGACCCACTCTGGTCCATACCAACCTGACTGATTCCGAGATTCAGCCTGAGCTTTCCCTTTCACTAGCTGTCAAAGATAAGATAAGGTGAGCTGTGTTATCATTCATACTAACAAATCCTCCAGGACCATTCTCTTGCTGCCATGTTCCCAAAGTCTTATTCTTGGTGTAGTATGCAAGAATTTCACTAATGCTGATGAAATGAAGGGCTGTAATTACTGGGTTCTAATGTAGCCCACTTTTCTTAAACTCACTAGACTCAATTATTTTCCTACCCAGGCTTAGCTGATTTGCTATTTAACATTTGTATTACTGCTCAGTATCCAGAAAGGGTTTTCAGTGACATGAGATATGGATAGATATCTGTGCATGACTCCTAGATCTTACACCAAACTTCTGGCTATGACTTAAACCATTCAATTAAGTTCTGAAACTGCTTATAATAGCAACAGTAACTGTTTTGTGACCTCATCTCTGCTATATAAGCTGTTCTGTGGAATTTTCAGTCTAGAGCTTTAGTGGGTGAAGCAGACCTGTTTATTAGCTCATCCTGTGTGCGATAAACTGTGACAAGGATAGGAAATATTAACGACCACATAAAATTGTCATGTAAATGCAATACTATGCAACTTCCATTATAAAAATGGAATTTTTATTAATAAAAATTAATCTACATTTAGGATAAACTTTTTACAAGAAATAAAAGTAGTAACTCTTGCATTTTTCAGCCAAGTTCCTGAAAAAGTTACTGTTTGTTTTTTTCCTTTCACATGGCTTATGCAGGACAGATTTCTGACCATCTTGGTAGCTTGAACTGATTTTCTCACATGGGGTATATGGGAAAATCTCATTTCTTAGATGTTGCCAGTAATACAACATTACCAGGAAAGGCCTACGAGATACTTCTTCTATAGCAGTTGCCAGTGTACAAGTTCACACAAGAAAAAAGGACAGCAATCTTCCCTGTGTGCTGATCAGACTGAGATTTAATAGGTTACTTTTAAGTTTACTATATCGACTGACCTGCTTTGATAATGTTCTTTTCACTCTTTTTCCTCTTTCTATCAGCCCTTCTTTGTGTCCTTAGAAATGTGAACATGCTTTCAGTCACAAAGTAAAGAGTCAGACATTTCTAAACTTTGCTGTTGAATGGAAGCCAGTATGTTTGACTGGGAGCTAATTGCAATGGTTGGGAGATGGCTCAGTACCAGGCCCAGAACTACAGAAGTAATTTTGTCAAGTAGATTGGTGTTATAAGTGATGGCTTATCCATTCTGATTAATTTACAAATGATGTGTATTAGAATGAATTCTGTTCCAGTAACAGGAAGGATTTTAATTCTCCAATTAGTTTCATTTTGGCTAACACAATGGTATGCTTTGTCTGGCGCTAGTTAAAGACATTCACAAGGAATGAAATAGAAACACTTTTTATTCTTGGAAGTGTTCTGTGATACTTATAAATATTCCATTGACTTTTATTTTAATAAATGAGGTTCAGATATAATGGAGCAGAGTGTCAAGTTAAATAATCAAAAAGGCACATTGTTTTCCCATTGGTTTTCAATGTATGCACACACAGAGTATTAAAGAACAAGCCTTGCAGCTATGGTATTCATGATATAGCTGGCATCTGTGTGTTTTGATGGTTGAATGCTCTTTAGAAGGGTTCTGAACAGGCCCCCATGGACTAATTCAGAAGTTGGAAGACTTCCAGATGGTGAGGTCACACTTGGCACCTCCAGCATCTTGAACTTATTTGTAGATGCTTTATCATTCACCTTGGGTTTTTAAATTAGTACTTCCTCACCCACCTCATCAAAGGAAGCCTGTTGGTCCTGCTTATCTGCATGACTGGTTTCTCCCTGCTTGCCCCCTTAACTCCTGCCCCGAGTTCCAGTACTTTCTCTTAAGAAGCAAAATGACCTTTTAATTCTTACCTTTCCTTCTTCTATTAGAATTAGCCCTCTCAGCAACTTTCATATGTTACAGTAAATATATTTGCAGAGCAATAAAATAGTCACTGTTTTCATGGTGGTAAGTCACTTGAAACACATCTCTACCCCGGAATGTTTACCACTGTGCAGATTCATTTAAAGCCAATAAAAACCAGGTAGCACTAATTCTGTAGGTGTCTTGTTTTGTCATTCCAAGATGGAAAATGGAATGCTATGCTTATTTCCTTCACATAACCATGCAAAGTGTCAATGTCTTATTTCTAGCTTATTAATCTTTAGGACAGTTACAGATTCTGTTTCCTGCCAGAGGTATTTGCATTTATCTGTACAAAGTTTTATTAATATTTTAAATATTTTTAATACCAAGGGGGAAGTGGAAAGAGAGTAGAAATGATCTCTGTGTGCAAGTACAACTTCAAAGTAATGCAGCTGGCACAAGAAGAGACAAATCTCTTGAACTGAAGGAAAATAAATAGAAGTGTTTCATTTTTCTGTCTATTAATATAAAAATGTTGAAATCACATTACTTATATTTTAATTTTAATTAATTTTTATTTACTTTTTAGCATAGCCTCTCTTTAAAGATGATTTTCCAAGATAGTAAAGTATCAATGCAATATAGCCATATTTTATTGTGTTTTTTGGTGGAAGAGAAGTACCAGTATGGAACTTGATAATAGAAGAATTTCCACAAGTGAGGGATTTCCTCTAATAGACTGGTGACACCAAGAAAAATAGCAAGCAGAAGGACAGTAGGGGAGTGCTTAAACGTTGAGAGGAAACACAGGAGGAAAGTTTAATATGAAAAACTAAGAGAACTGATAAAGAAATGTGGGCTGGAATATGTCTAAAAAACTACTAATCCCATCTCAATACAGATGGTGTTGGGAAGAAACTGGAGCATAATTTTAGGGCTCACTAGTAGTTTTTCATCACATCTAAATGCACACCCACTTATTGCAGAGTTAGTGCAGCCCTTGGAAGCAGAAGAGATAATTTGATAAAACTGCTTAAGCAAACTATTAAGGAATGTGCTGAGATTCTTGGCTTCATAGTGACAGGATTTTTGCTTACATGCTATACTCATTATTTTTAAAATTTTCTAATTTTTATCTACATATGTCATCACCAGGATTCATGACTTGTGGTCTAAATATTACAGACATTATTAAGTGTTAGGTTTGAGGCTTCATTATAGATTACTAAGGAAGCCAGTGCTGAAAGCTACACCCTCCCAGATAAACACATCCAATCTATCCTCCCTGACCTCCACTAGCTAGCAAAGATTTTCAAATATTAGTACAGGGATGAACTGTAAAGGAATTTTGCGTCATTGACATGCTAAAATATTTAAGCTTCTCTCTGGAATACCTGAAATTATATGTTTAATTCAACTGCCAGCTTTGGATAGATGCAATACAGTGGTTAACAACACAAAATTCCAAAGTTTTTCTACGGAGTGGTAACATATGTCCCTGTGCTCTTTACTAATCTGTGTTGTCCCTTGGAGTGATGAGCCCTGAGCTCTGTCACCTGTGCAGCACCGTGTGCTCTGGTGCATTGTGGTGCATCACAGGAGACTGCGCCTACTTGAAAGGTTTGACCCATAGAAGTGACTGAGGGTACAAAGTACCTGGAAGAGAAGTATTATGAGATGTTGTGAATAATACACAAGAGGCAGACCTGTTGAGCAGTCTGCCATTCCCTGGAATTGTGTCTTGATTGGGCACACCTTCCTTAAGACCTTGAGACTTTCTGAACTGGAATCTGACACCTGAGCAATGCAAGGCAATTGATGAGACCTGCTCATCCAAGCCTCTGCAGCAACTGTAGCAAAACTCTTCATGGAAGGGGAAGAGGCAGATCACTGACAAGTTAATGCCTCAGGAATGCCCAGGCCAATGGAAAACATTAGCATCAAGTTACAAGAAAAAAACCCCACCCAAACTCCCTTCTGCATCACCAGCAGAATAGAAATTTCATTTTAATTGGGATGTCAACAGATAGGAAAGCCAGGCACTAATGCTCTAGCTCATGCCAGATTGGATTGCAATTTAACATTTAAATGAGTTAGCCTGCCTATAAGTCTATTTGTGGCTATTTCTGATCTTCCCCTGAGAAAAGCAAGGAAAAGTGATCTATAAATCATGTTCTTACAAATGTCTTTTATTTTCCTGGTTTCATGAAGAGAAAAGGCGTGTTTGTTTCATCTTCTCCCTTCATTTATGCTTAAAAGACAGCTTTGGTTTTATCTTTATTAAACAGAAACGACCTTTCTGTTGGTAACTAGGCTGATAATGTTGCGTAAGCATTTGGCAGTGGCTGTGTGCTCTGCAGTTTGTGTCAGACAAGGGTAGGTCTCTTCCGTCAAAGCTCCAGTAGAAAGGTAGCTGCACATTCCCTTGCACCATGTAAGAGCAAGCATGCAGGTTTATCTGCTCTGCCTGCTCAGCAGTGATGTGTCTGTGCTGCTGCTGGGGAGCTCTGGGCTTCAAGTTTCTGGGGTATTAGATATGGCTGCCATCTGTGTTCTTTAGCACCTGCCCTCTGACCTGCCAGTAAAATGGACTGGGTTTGGTTTTCTGGCCATCCCTCATCCTCTCCTGGCATTTGGTTGCACATTAGCGACAGGAGGAGAGGACTTAGCCTAAAGCTGTTCCAAGGGAGCTACAGTTTGGAATCAGGAGGAATTCCTTCACGGAAAGAATTGTTAAACATTGGAATGGACTGGCCAGGCAGGTGGTGGAATCACCATCCCCAGAGGTGCTCAAGAAATGACTGGATGTGGCATTTAGTGCCATCAAGTAGGTCGGACTCAATGATCATTGACATCTTTTCTAATCTAAATGATTCTGTGATTATTCCTTCTGCCTTTTACAGAGACCAGTGTTAAGAACCTGTATTATATGGGATAGTGTTATAAAACTGATTAATTTAGAAAGCAGAACTGTGTATTTGCAAAACCTAGGGAAACAAAACCTTGAGTGGAGCTGGAAAAATGGAATAAAATCAATATTAATTTGTTTCAATTAGTCAGTGCCCCAGTAATGCTGCTGTGTCAGGTTCAGTCAGCTGTGCTGGAAGTGGTGGAGTGAGTACATCTTCCCCACTTCCCCTGTGACCGATCAGAGATATCTGTCTCGAGTCCAGGAAATCTTACGTTGTTAGCTGGTGCTGGGTGCAGGAGAGCTTCTCAGACTTCTATTCTAGGCTAACCACTGAAGAGGTTTTTGTCTAAATACATGTTGCTCAAACATATTTTTCTCTAAATTGCAAGCTTAATTTTTTTTTTTTTAAAGATGGATGGCATGTTTTGTTTGCCATGAGTGTTTGGCTTTTATCCCTCTTTGTTTTGGGACATCAGATAATGGTGGAAAGAAAAGGACAACATTTCTCTTAAAACCTCATAGTAAAAAGAGTACTCTAACATTGTATGCACTTTTCAAACTGGCATTTTAAATATTGGTTTGCCAGTGGCTATACTTAATCTCAGTAGAAGGATGTAACTGGACTTTTCTACATTTTTTTCTTTTGTTTTGTTGTTGCCTGTTTTGCAGGTGGTGAATCTGTTTTCTTATGGGCAAGTTTCTTTTGTATGCTGAGGTTGTGCCTTAGGGCTTTGGTAATTAATTCAGTTTGTTACATGTGGCTTTAGGAGTGCTTCAACAGCTAAAAACCCAATCGATGGAAAAAAGAACAAAAAAAAAAAGTATAACTTTGTTCCTTTGGGGAATGAATAGCTGAGCTGATGACTGCAGTGAAGACAATTGCACCGGTCAGTGCAAAACCACAACAGTTCACCTGAGAGCTGACAAGTTCACAACACAGATGAAGAAGGAAGGAGGGAATACAAGGGACAGCAAAACATAGAGTCTATTGTCCTCCATGAATGTTGAGGGTGTAGGTGAAGGTTGGTGTGGGGAATGAGTGGAGCATCTGTGAAAGAGTAGGACATCTTGTTGATTTTATTACCTTTCTGTTACAAGACTGAAGAAATCTGAGCCTCTGTCTGTTCCAGGTGAAATGGAGCCAGGAACTGTGTTAGGGAACTGAGGCCAAGTACCACAGCATACTTGTAGTAGTTGCCATAAATCTCTTGCAAGCCCCATGCAAAGCCTCAGTCCCACTCAAACATAATCCAGGGTAGAAGTGATGAATTTAGAACCTGTGAAATGGCATGTCTTTGTAGCATGAAAACCCGGAGCCTGGCACAAGAACATGCAAGTATGCTTTAGGGTGTGAAGCTGTCTGGGATAGTCTTAGAGGATGGGAGGAAGCCAAGCCTAGTGCAACCTGTCCATCCTGCCAGCTGGGAGTGGGTCTTGGCACTGATGTATCAGCTCTGAGATGTGTTTGTGCGTTTTGCCAGAATACACCAGCTTCAATATGCCAGAATTGTGCCAGGCTGACAGCAAGCTGCAGTCCTGTAGAAGAACTTGTCCTATGCACTTCTTCAGGAATCCATAACTCTGCTTCTGAAACAGACTTCAGAACGTCTCTGCAAGGACAGTTCAGTCCTTTGGAAAGGTTTCACAGATCCTGAAGCCTTTATCTCAGCTGTGATGTATCAAGAAGCTGTGTAATGGTGCAGAAGTTCTCAGTTGTTGTTGGAAAAACGAAGCCTGTGTTGAGAAATACAAGATTTGATCAGTTTTGGGGAGTGCTTCTTGTATGTATTTCTTTATAAAAACAAACATTTGCAGTACCTTAAAGTGTTCTGATAAAATATCAGTAGATGTCAACTGGCTGAGAAAGGGAAAATGGGAAAACTGATCTAAGCTGCCAATAGGAGGGTCATCTTGTCACAGGTATGATTTAGTTTTTGGTGTGTAGAAATTCAGTCACAAATACTACAAAATATATATGCATGCTCCACAGCAAAAATGTGTTACTTTGAATCTTGTTCATCTTTACTAGGACATCTATGAAATTGCAGTGTTTTTCTTCTAAATTATTTCCCCATGAGATCTGGTAGCTTAAAAAAAAAAAAACCAAAAAAACCCCAACCAAACCAAAAAAACCCAAAAAAGTGGGGAAAAAAATCCATGTTCTATATTGCTAGGTTTCCTTTTACTTTGTGTGGAGTTTATAGACACAGCTGCAACTTGAAAATATAGCCTCATATTATAAAAAAAGGTGCAGCGAAGCAGAAGAGGTTCAATGGGGCACCATGAGGGTTTCAGCTTACAAGAGATGTTAAATGAATTTATTGGTACAAGAATGTTTCATAAGCAGGTAGCTCTCCTATGACCTTCCTGGGATCAAAAGAGTTCTGAATTCACTGCCAATGTTTCCTAGGTAGAAATCCAAATAGGTAGTGAACATGATGCATTTGCTATCTGAGGTAAAGTGTTCTAAAAACATGGTGGGAAGGTGTTAGTTCTCTAACCCGAGTTTCTAAAAGCTATTTATGTCCACTTACAACTGATCTCTACCCTGCTTGGCTCTCCTATCTTTTTTCTGTTGGTTAGTGCTCGTAGCTGTGGTTGGGTTTTTGTGTGTGTGGCCAGATTACTTTCTCTAATATGATGACTAGGAGAGTAAGTAGTCTGTAAGGTCATGCCTCAAATTCATAACATAAGATTCCATTGCCCAGGGATCTGTAAGAAGTTTGAAAATCCTACTGAGTGAGTTAGAAACTATGAATCTAGGAAATCATTATTGCTCAAGTCTAGATTTCTTACAACTTTTTTTTTCTTAGGTGTCTGTGTCTTACACCAATTTTCTTTCACTAGGGGAAGATATATTTTCTAAAATAAAACTAAGCTTGTATAGAGGGAACGAAATTTGATGATTTCAAAGTATGAGATTGCATATTTCCAAAGTTGTACAATGATACCCATGGTGAAAATCATGTGCTAAGCCAAAGAGTTAAAAAAAAACCCCTGAAATTGCCTAAAATTGTAATGGGAACTGAAAACAACAGAATTTCTGAAATTACATCATATCTGTGATAGTATTTGGTATTAGGGAACAAATATTCTAGAAGAATTTTGATTTATTACTTTATCTTTAGTTTTCTATTTCACAGTCTTGTTACTTCTTTAATTCTGGAAAGATTAGTAAATGCATTACTTGAATTTCTTCATTCTTGTGACATGGTGACTCATCTGTCGAAGAGTTTAGCTGTATTATGGCAAGTTGTGTCATTCTGATTTCTTCTGGTTTGTAAGGTTGAACAACTACAGGATATAATAATTAGTACCATTCTCTTTTCAGATCTCCCTGAAATTCACTTTTTCTTCTAAGATTAATAAGTGAAGGTCTGGGATGAGAAATGAATGGAAAATTTTACCATTAAAACAGGATGTTTTGACTTGATATTGGTTTGAACTGATAACTTCAGAACCTGCTCAGACTGCATGTGTACCATTTTTTCTTAAAGAGATGCTGCTTTAAAAACTAATTGTATCTGCCCATTTTGTGGTGGAAAGAGTGCTTTCCAATGATCTCAGCTCAGGAAGCCTAAGGGTTAGTCTGCCTTCCCTATACCCAAGGCCATACATTGAAAAAACTTAAGTGTTCCTGGAACCTAAGGGTCAATAGAAGAAGACTAGAGAGTCCTGGTTGGCCCTGGTAAACGTCAAGGATCTGTAGCTTAACAATTGAGAAATATTTGACTTGCAGTTTAATGACTAAAACATCTGCTGTAGAGCTGATAAGTGGGAATTAATATCTGTTTTAATAATGGTTGCAATAATTACCAGAAAACACAGGCATTTTTCAAGTGACTTCAAAGTATTTTGCTAAAAATAAGCTTTTACACAAATCTTTAATAGCTTACAACTGCAGGAAACTTCACTGTACCAAACATGGAATACGCATTTTTCAGAAGAGCTGGGTTGTGTTTTTAGGCTAACATGTACTTCTAAATATCAATCTTGTCATCCTTGAATCAGAACATACAGTGCAACAGTGATGTTCCCATTATTTCATAGTGGCAACAAAATGTCCATGCTCCCACTGCAATGCAAGCAGTAAGACTTATGGTTAGCTGTCCCATGCTGAGGTAATAATAATAGCTGTGTCATGAATTTCTTACTGTAGTAAATGGCAGAGGAGGCAGCTGAGCCTTTTATCTTCCCCTACTTGCACTGTTTCATACTAAGTCTAAAAATCTTTGTTGTCCTCACTTATAAATCTAACATAGAAATTCCAAGTAGTTATTGGAGTTTTTTGTTCTGGGCAAAAGACACTAAAGTCAACATGTGCAAATGCTATCTTTTGCCAATTATGATGGGAAAAACCTATTTTTCCTTAAATAGAAGCAAGTTCCATCTAAAACTGCATGTGTCACTGCTTAGTTGTGGTATAGTCAGACCCTTCAGAAAGTAGGACTGTATGGGCAGAGGAATCTTGCTGTATTGGTGTAAAAAGTGGGGAATGACAAACTAAAGTAGAAAATTGAAAATATACCTACAGAACACAGAACCTCTGAGAGAAATGCTGGATTTCAGTGTTGAGGCTTAGGTACTGACCAGTGGAAAAAAGCTGAAGATTTCAGAAGACTTTTTTTTTTTTTCCTTTTGAGTTCTCTGGCACTCTGAAGAAACAGGATTTAGTATGTTCCTTCTAAAAAAAGATACCAGACTTAATTATGTCTTATCTTCAGTAAAATCAGCCCATATATCTTTGTTACTTTGGTCTGTTTGGATCAGGTACGTTACAGTAATTGTGGTTATTTCCTCAGAAAAGCTCTTTGCTTGCATTTGTCCTGCTATTTCAGAGTGACCCCTTGTTCTGGAAGATTGAGAGAAGCCATTGTGACTTCTAGTAGTCACTGCAGTCTCTGAACACATTATGAACACTGGTATCTACTGTGGCCAAACTAAATGAAGAATCCCCAAAATTCAAGTCAACTATATAATGAAATATTGATGTAAATGTATTATCTCAGGGGAAAATATGAATATAGGGCCCAATTTTCAGCTATATTAAAAGTGGATTGGAACAAAGGAGAATCTGCTTTGTTTTTCAGCAGAAAATATAATCAGGAATCCGTTTTGTGGGCAGTTGTTCATATAAAATAGAAATATGCAATTATTAGTTGGAAAGAATTAAAATCAATGAATCACAGGAAAAAGTGGTTTAATGGCATAGTGAAAGAGGTAGCTATGCGAAGGAGGCCTTAGGCTGACAGAGGAAGAATATATAAGGGAAGGGAAAAGCAAATGTCACAGAGAACAAGAAAGTCAACACATCAAAATTACACTGCAACAGCAGATGGAATGTTTAAGTGTATTGACTGTATCGAAAGCTGAAGGCCATAGAAAGGGTTGGAAGTCTGACTTGCAATGCAGGTACCAGGCTGAATGGTTGTGTCCTCAGGTATCCATGGGCTTGTGCAGATACAATGTTCTATCTCTGTTAAAAGAATAATTTTGGGGAATCTGTGGCCATTTTACAAAGGTTGTTAAAAGATTTTCTTTGTGTTCAGAACTTTCAGCAGTCTTTGAAAGAATGTGATGATCGTTGGTTACTACTTTTACACTGAATAGTGACTTTACTTTTACATCTCCTAAAACATCTCTTCCTTATATTGATGCTAGCTTATAAATAATATACTCTGTAGGATGCTTTTTAAAGAAATTATTAATAAATCTAGAGGTGAAAACTCAGTTTTAAAAGGTGATGTATTTTTTCCTATGTCTGTACATCATCAGATAGTCAAAATACCTGCTCAGTTCTTCTTTTTTGTTTTTAATATGTTTAGGTTTTTTACATCTTTGTAAATCAACCATTACTAGCTGTGTCACATTACCATTCTCCCTTCCATATCTGAACCAAGGGAAGTTTAGGATGGATATTAGGAAAAGTTTCTTCACTGAAAGATTTTTCAACCTTTGGAACAGGTTGTCCAGGTAAGAGGTGGAGTCACCATCTCCTATAGTTGTGGCACTTAGGGACATGGTTCAGTGGTGGACTTGGCAGTGCCAGGTTAAGGGTTGGATTTGATGGTCTTAAAGGTCTTTGTCAACCTAAATGATTCCATGATTCTATGAAAATACTTGGTTGAGAAAGGAAATGGTGTTTGGTAACACTGCAGATGTTCAAAATTCTTCTTGAGTCAGGCAGTGTTCATGATTGAAACTCTTCCTGTTTCCAGGAAGAGGAACCCATCTAGGAATACACTGTTCTTAGAGGGCAAACTCAGGGCTGAGGATGGGAAGAGCTGGTTTTAAAGTTCACAAATAGCAGTGGTCCCAGGGCTGTTAATCTGAGCTTCCTGCAACCTGGAACACAGAAGTGCAATATGAAACTTGGATTTTGTCCAACTTTAGGATTTGTGCTTGGGAAATCACAGTCCTAACTGCAACTTATATACTTTGTTTTTTTTTTTTTTTAATATGTGAGGCAAGCAGTCATTTTAGTGTGAAGAAGAAAGAAGCTTAAATAGTTTATTATACACTTGTCACACTATTCCCTTTCTAGGGTGGTATGGTGACAGTGCTTTGGTACTGCAGTAGTTTGTATGACAAGGTTGTTTTTTCTGTTTTTCCATGTTTTCCCTCTGAAAGGAGAGTGAAATTCTAAGAATTTTTTCAGTGACATAAAAAATGAGCCAAAGTTGTTTGTGATGAGTGCAAGTAATTGAAGTTTCTGAGATTGAGCACATGACTGTAGAAGTAATCTCTTGAGTGCAATTATTTCAAGATGGAACATGCTGATTGGAAATGAGCAGTGCAATTAACAAGCAGGAAAAGATGATGGTATGAACTTTCTCAGGGTCACTAATTCCAGTCCAAGAATGGTTTTGCAGATTTGTGAAAACTCCTTTTCTTGGCCCCCAGGCAGTAAGATGGTTTGGGATTTGTCCAGTAAGTGTTTAGCCCTGCTGAAAATATGAATGGCTATGTAATCTCTGTGGTAGAATCTTAGTGCAAGGGAGAAAATGGAAATGAAAGCAATAAAATAAGCAGCAATGCACTAAGGAAGGTGAAATTTGTTTTGGAAAGAAGAAAAATGTCAGATTATAAAAACTGTGAGGTATGAAAAGACGCAGAATTATATAAACTATTGTGCTGTGAATCTTGGAAATAGATTATTTTTATCCCTGACCTACTAATAATCCTGAAATATTTCAAACCACTGATGTTCAATAGAAACTCTTGCACTGTTATATTGGTCAACTAAGAGAAGGTACTGACAAATAGATGAAGTTGTTTCTCCCTGTGTGCCCCTTCTCCCTCTTTGTGGTTTTGGTCTGCACATTTTGCCTATGTGGATATGAGTATAGTGAAAAGTATGCCTTGTGAAAGCAGCCAATTCAAAAGTTATTGGGAACAGAGAAAATAAGAGGCAATACAGAAACTTCTTTTTTTTTTTCTGAGCTCCTCCTGGAGAGGGCATGGTGACCGTCACTTTATTTGCTCGCTTTGGGTGTGGATACTTTCTCCTCATTCATGCCCTGCTCCCCAGGATACTCTGCTGAATGGGTAGGGTACATTTTGATGATGTGCTTCTGGGAGAGGCCATGGGAAAGGAAATAGAGTGCATTCTGGGCAGGTTACAGAAAATGTTCCCTCTTCTGGGTGAACTGAGAGGCACTGAGGATTAATACAAAGAAACTATTCTCTTCTTGCCAAATGAGTCACTAGAAGCAGTCTCTGACACAATCCTGAACTCTTAATTTTCCCCTAGCACCCCAGGTCATGTTATTCCCTTGTTGGTAGTTCTGGTCTGAAACTTTTTTTAACAGCCTTCTACGTTCTCAATCTCTGCAGAGTTCAAAACCATCTATGTGCTTTTTAATCACTTAGTACAACTTCATTTTTTTAATTCTGTGGACTGAACTGTACAATTTTCTTAAAGAAAATACCTTGGTGAAAATGAATTATGTTGTTCATCTGTTCATTCAGTGTGTAAAATGGACTGGAGATGCAGGTATATTTTTAGATCAGTCATCCAGTAAAATTGAACATATGAGTAATGCTTTCATATAACATAAGAAAAGAAGTAATTAGACTGAAAAAGTCAATCTGCAGTGAATAGCTGAACCAAGCTGTCATTTATAGATATTTAAAAGCTTATAAAAGCAAAAAAGAAGTTAATTTAGGTTGAAAAGGCAAAATAACACCTACATTAATCCCATCAAGAGACCATGCCTCACATGGTATAGCAAGCTTCCTTAGCATTCCTGATGTGTTGACATGTATGAAGTGTTATTTCCAGGATGTCTGTTTAGACAACACATCTAAAGGCAGAATTTAATATGTGTTAGGATTCCATTTTCATGTAAGTAACTCCAGTTTAACTGCAATTTTGGATTGAACAGTGACTAGTGATTATCTGAGTCATATTTTAATACCATAGCAGCTATGAATTTAGATAATACTTTAAAATAATAAGCAAATGCTATTTTAAATGCTGTTTCATGCCTTGGCTGTCACAGATGCAGAGGCTGGAGCAGACTACTGTCAAATATACAGCATTAGCATATTGTTACCAAAACTGTGTGGGAGGAAATACCATTCTGTATCAACTTTTCCAAGATGCAGTTTCCTGCCATTTTTCTTCTACCTGGACCATAACTGCATTTTTAGTATAGTCTTTCTGCATATTCCTTCAGTGCACTTTCCATTTTGCTTACAGCCTTTCTCCTAATTGGAAGCAGGGACAGACTTGATCTTCTTGTGCTTAATTTCTCTGTTCGCTCCCACTTACAGGATGGACAAGATGGCAAAAGGATGAATGATTTTGAGGAAAGAGATAATATCATGCTGGAAGGGATATATTGCATTGGTTACTTCTGACAACCAAGGCAGATATCAAGGCAGAGCAGGCAAGGTAAGAATTGCTTGTATCTGTCAGGGCCTATTTTAGAAGATCCTGACCTGACTGAAGCCTTTTTACAGTCTGTGCAAACTCTCACAAGTAGCAATCAAACACTTCTGCAAGTTATGAAATATTGCCTCTCAATAAATTTTCACAATATAAAATACACCGTTCTTTGGAATGTTATTAGTGGATCCAGGCAGCAAATCTCAAATCCTGACCTTTATTATCTCTTAGAAAACCTGGTTTGACACCATTCCTTGAAAGAGATGGCAATATTTGCATTTAAAAATGACTGTGTGTCTGGTGAATTACGACTGGAATTGCCACCAAAATTCTTCTCACAATGTTTTCACTCCCCCCACCAAAAGTAATCAACCAGCTGACCAAACCCAGAAGTCATTCCTGTCCTGTGCTCATGTAACTTTATTTTTATTGAAATAATTTTTTTGTAGCAACTTTTACTTAGCATTCAGTTTCATTTATTTTAATAGATTTTTCTTTTAACTTGCATGTTCTGATTACTTATTTTACTTTTCTGGATATCAGACACAAATGATGCCATTTCTCTTCTCTGCAGTGGGTAGTTGATAAGTTTGGGTAGCTGAACAGCTTTTAACCATAACAGGAAAATCTCAAGTATTTTCAGAGATTTCTGTTGGAAAAGAATCAGTTGTTACATGTCTACATCTTTCTCCTGAGATCAATAACTTCAGTACTTTTTCATTCACACTGCCCACCATCATTTGCTATTCAGATACCCTAAGTATACCTGCTGTAAGTGAAAGCAAATATTAACACAAGTGTGGTAGTTTTCTTTTTAAATGGCAAACAGAGACTCGAGTTCCCTTTTGTCCGTGACCTTTTCCATAGCCTTAAATAGAATTTAACTCTTCCACTGAGTAATCAACATGAAGAAATAATGAGGCACACATGAAAAAAGTTAATATAACAAGGAAAAAGACTTTTTATCATAGCAACTGACAGTGCTATTTTATCACGTGGGAGAGAAAGCACGTGGATGTGTTTGTTAAAACCGGTTTATTGTTGTGTGCATACGCGGTATTAGTCAGATTAGGCAAAGACAGCAATGTGTAACTTGAAGAGCATAGCAGGAACGGCATTAATGAAAACTTAATTGTGAAAAACTAGTTACCTTATAGTGTTGTTTCTTGTGTTTTTTGGGGTTTTTTTCCACTTTCCCAAAAAGCTCGTTGTGTAATGGAAAATCACAGAAATAAATCACAGAATCAGAGGCTGGGTAAGATTGGAAGGGAGCACAGGGGCTCATGTGGTTCAACCTCCCTGCTCAAGGAGTTTCATCCCAGAGCACATGGCACAGGGCTGTGTATTCCAAACAGTTCTTGGGTATCTTTTTGGGCAATCTGTTCCAATATGCACTCCTTCACACAGTAAAATAGTTCTTCCTTTTGTTCCAAGGCACACTTTTGGCGCAGGAAATTTTAGTCCAGGCTCATAGAGTTCAGGAAGCTTATCAGCATTGAAAATGGGACCTTCAGTTGGAAACCCTGAGGCAAGTTTTTCCAGATGTTCCTATCCTGCAATACCCAGATGGGAAAAAACACACAAGAATAGAATTGTGTGGTGTCACTTAAGGTGTTTAGAGTCCCATGAATTGCAAATCTAAGAATAATATTGCCAGTAAAATGTAGTTATTCTGTTCCAAACTGTGGAAATTGTATTATTAACAAACAGCTTCAAGGCTTTCTGAGACCTTTATATGTCTTGATATGTTCTGGTTTAATATTGTTGACTGCTACAAATAATTCTTTTGCTATACTCCACTTGGCTTTAAAGCAGAAATTCAATGCTGGTGTGCCACAGAAGACAACTTTCTTTCAATGTCTGTTTTAGGATTTTCAATTGTGAGTTGAACAGATACTCCAAATTACTAATTATACTTAAGTGATTCCTAAAAAGTCAATGATAGATAATGACATAGGGTTAGGTAGAAGTAAACAATAAAAAAAATTCTAAAGTTAAAGGAAATTCTACTCCTCTGAATGTTGTTGTTTTCGTATAGTTGTTGCTATGAAAATTACTGTACTATGAATACACTTCCTCTGACTAGCAATGGTTCACGTGTATACTCATCAGGCAGGACAACAGAGATAATTTAGTCTTGATGATTATTCCATTGTGATTAGTAATGGAAACACAAAGGAAATAAGTTCTCTGTATTTTTGCTTTGGGGGTGGGGGAAGACAAAGAAAGTTGAAAAATACCATCAGCTCATCAGCGAGGGGTACAAAAATCAGACAAATTAACAGAAGAGGCTGTTAAAGAGGGTTTGCAGAAGAAAAAAAAGGAAGCACAGCAGAAGATTTTGTTGGCTTAAAGTGTTTGGTTATTCTTTTGAGGCAAGGGCTAGAACCAAGCAAGCAAAATTTTGAAAGCTCACTATTCAGAGGACATTCAACTACTTGTACCAAAGAGCTCCATCCATTTATTCCAGTTCTTCTGTGCCTGTTTCTTAGTTAACTCTTGATCTGTGAGAAAACTTTCCTTTCTGTCTTATGGTGTCTTTAGATTATCTCAGAACTTTGAAAAACAAAATTAACAAAGAGAGAGGAAAAGGGAAGAGACAGAGACATTTTTAACAAGGTAGAGGAGAATGGAAATAATGTGTAGGAAAAATCTGTGCATGTACCTAATAATTTCATTCTACTCATATATGATTCTGGGAGCTGAGTAATCCTGTGGGAAAACAGCAATGACACTAGATTTTCAAAGCAGTCAGATGAAAGGTGACTGTCAAAAATCTCAGCTTTTGTGTTATCATCACTTTCTATGTATGGGTCAGGAGCTTTCAGCTATCTATTACTGCCCAGTAAAGATCTTATCAACACTGGTTTTTGCACTATGAAGTACTAGGGAATAGTAGGAAAGAAGCAAACAGAAAATATGAGGTACCTTACATATTTTTCTAAAATTTTGTCTGTTCCATCCTATGACTTGAATCCCCTCTTCTCATGAGAAAATTTAAACAGTATGGAGGTCTTCTGTGTTGAAGAGAGGAGGTAGACACATGAAAGGGATAAAAAATTCAGAATGTTTTGAAGACATAAACAATATCATCCACTGTTGAGTATAAGGGCTATCCAACAGAAGATTTTGGTAAACAACAGAAATGCAGAATTTTTGTATAGTTTTGTAAATCTTATCAAGATTTTCCACAGGAAATTAAGAGAGATGAGCAATTGTGAAAATCAACATTAGAAAGATTTCTCAAATTCTATTAAATACAATGCTAATGTGTCTGGCTTGAGAACCAAATTCATATCACTAAACTTACTATATTCTTACAGACCCTTGCTCCTAGGACCAAGGGATGACTTTTGGTGATTCAATAAGTCTCCACTTTATGAATTGAAGTGAAAGAAAATGATTGAAATGTTAAAAAAGACCCCTGAAACTCCACCCTGTCCTAGTTTACAGATCCAGTGATAGAAGGAAATTTTTTCTAAACACTGCTGTCACAGATACAATTGTGTCTTCCAGGTTAAGGCAAACAGAGTGTGTGGATGTTATAGCCAGGTAGTTTATTTCCTAACTCTCTGCATTCTTGTATGCTTTACCCCATAAGGAAAGAGCAGAAATTCCTTAGAATGCATGTAAAGCCTATATCTGTGTGTACCTTTCTGTGTGCATCATTCAAATGCTTCCTGAAAAGTTCAGCTGTATACCAGTGAATTTTTACCTTTTGTGCTTAGAGCCCCAAATTTACATGAGGACCCTGTTCTCTGAGCCCAAATCCAAAATGGGGAAATTTGCATTTCAGGAAAGTATATGGGTGAGAGAGAACAACCTTGAGCCTCCTTCAGCTTGGAACTGTTGCACCCAGACCTGCAGTGCAGATGGCTTGGGCCATCCATCTGGTCTCTCCTTTCTTTGGAGAACAGATGGGGAAACACCTCTTGCCAGAAAAAAGGGTACCCAAACCACTGGATTATACTGCTTGCTCCTTTTATAAATCTGTTGGGAAGGGGTGGAAAATGGCTTTTGGGATCAGGAGGGAGGAAAGAGCTCTCTAATACTTCTCTCTAATACTGCTCTCTAATACTTCTGACAGCTTCAGCAGTCTGGATTTTTGAATCAGGACTTGGCAAATATAGCAAGTACCTTTGCTGTCACTGAGGCAAGGAATAGTTGCTGCTGAGACTGGACAATGCGCATTACTTGCTTGGTTCTCCTGGATGCGGTTGCTGGACATAGCCAGAGGTCAGAGCATCCTGATATGACAGAGCAAGAGGGGGGCTGTGACATAAAACCTGTCATATGAAATTAATTTCCTGAAAGTGGAGGGAGAGTATTTGCTCACTTAAAAACACAATAAACCCCGAAGTTACTCACAAGGTGTGTTAGTGATCTGCTGTGCCAAGGGCTGAGGGGCAATGGAGAGAGGGTGGGGTGCAAGACAAGGAAGGTACAAGACAAGGAAGGAAACTGCACAAAGGATAACAAGAAGAAGGGACAAGTTTGAGATGAGCAAATACATGCCACTAGGAAGAGCTAGTGTGGCTAGGTCTAAAATGTGCTTTTTTGGGCTTTTTATCAGTTGCAGAGAGACCCTTTCTGAAGTTTTCTTGGAAATCTGTGTCTTTTTGCATAGATTTTCTGAGATTCATTTATGCAGAGAGAGTTTTGATATTTGCAAAAATATAACATGCTTTTAAAATAAAAGTAATCTGCTTTTCTATGCTGGTTCTATACATATACTCTCAATTAGTGCCACAAAGAGAAGTAAGTGCTTAAAAAAACATACCAATGATTTCTTTTGATTAGTGAAAGTTGCAGTGCAAAGTACAAATAATCTTAAAACTTTCCACTGGCCTCGTACAAAGAAGAGTAGACTTTGGCATTTTGTGTGTGTGTGTGCTACGGGAAACTGATGGTGACAGTCTCTTGTTGAAAAACAGCTCAGTTTTGGTCCAGAGCATATGTGAACATACTGTCTCTCAGCAATTAAATCAGTGCTCATATGCTCTTTTTATGACAAGAGAATTTGTAAATATTAGTAGTCTATTATGAAACATTCTTGGGGAAGAAAACCAGACTGGCATAAGTTTCTTGCTGTTTCACTGTCAAAAATAATGAAATACTATTTTTTAATTTAAATTATTAATAATAATAGTTTCTGCAGAATTTATTGGAGCAGATTTACCCTTTAAAAGTGTTTAATGTTTTTTGCTTTATTTGAGATAAAGTTCACATATTACTGCAAAAGAAATGTTAGTTTTGCTTATGTGATATCCTTTAAACAGTAGAAATAAAATAAATGTTAACTACTGCTGTAGCAATGGTTGTAGTAGTACATGCAAACTACACAGCAGTCTAGCCAAACTAAGTAAAATTATCCAGTATAATGATCCGGTGATCACCAGTGGTATTTAAAAACCAACATAGATATAAGCAACTTAATGCCAGGTAAACAAAACAAAGTGAAATTTAATAAAACCTCAACAAATGATTACATCCTTAGCCTCAAGTATGGTTACTTAACCATGGCATAAAAAACATTCAGACTGGAATGATGATGATGATGTGTAGTAGCTCTGATCCAGGAAAAATATATTTTTCTGGGTTCAGTGCAAGGTAGTAAGACAGTGGACAGACTGTTGGTGGTAATGTGCAGGTGAAACATACTGAATTAATACTTGCTATCTTAAAGTCTTTTAACTATTATTGTGATGAATTATACAGATTTGAAAATTGATTCAGAGGGCTAAACTGAGTTTTATGCCAGACACTTAAAAGAGAGAACCAGTCTTGCAGTCCCAAAGAAGCAGTTTCATCCAAGAGATGCTGAAGAATTCTCCAAAAATTTTTGGAGAAAAATTCTAGTTGCATTAGTAATTAGTTATAATTTAAAAAATATTTTCCCCCTCCTTTCCCCTTTTCTCATCCTTCTTTTGCTGCTCCCACATCGTGCTCTCCGTTTCTGTCCTGAGCTGTTGATCATCCTGACAATTTCATCTATTATTATTCATGTATTTCTATCCTCCATGCTGTGTCATGTTTTCCTTCTGGACCAGCAGTCTAGTGTCTTCCTTGTGGACCAGTCTGGAGACTTTGCAGTGCTGCTTCCTGCAATGCTTATTCTCCTTAAACACCAAAACAAACAAAATTTTTAAATTCAAACAAACCACACAAATTAACAAAATATTCAGAGACCACCTAAAAATTAGTCACACTCAATTATGTTTCCTTCATGTGGAAACATAACTTATTCACTATTTTTATTTCACTATAAATGTCTAGGTGTCCTCTTCACATGTTCAGTTCTTATTTGGGAAAGAAACCTTCTTCACTTGGTTCTCCTCTGTGATATTCCAGAGGCTCACACTCCCCGCTGCTATTACACCAGTGTGCCACCTTCTGCTCCAGTGTGCTTGAGTTGACAGGTGCTAAAATCTGAGGCAACAGCTAAGCTTTCAAAAGTTAAGCCTATAAACATTTCAAAACTTCTTGAACTTCCAGAATTATTATTAGTATCTTATGACACCCTTGGAGACTACACCAGAGTAGTCTGCAATCTGACTGCAGTTCCTTCCCCAACCTCCACCTCCAAATCAACAAAACTTTTAAAGAAGGAAGATCTTCCTTGATCTCCTTTGCTACTGAGCTATGCTGTGTGGCAGTTCATAGCATTTTTTAAAATAATGCATCAGGCAGACTATATTTCTGTGATCATTTCCAGCCTTCAGTTTTTCCAGGAATCTCATTCATGTCCAAAAGAATGTGTCCTATATTGCTGAAATCTTTGACATGCTGAGAAAGGGTAAATCATAGGGGTTAAATTAAGAATATTAAATAGGGTACCAAATATGAAAAAAAATGGTACTGATCTGTAAGTGGATTTTAATGTAAGGAAAAAACCCCCAGTATGTCCTTCATCCATATATTTTGTAGGAACAGTGATAGATAATAACATATTTAAGAACAGAGCATATAATGCAGTCTTCAAAGCATTTTAACCTGCTATTATATTTTCCCCCTCTATTTTAAAGTCGCATGTTTTAGCTGACAATCAACCCATTCACATGAAGTTCCTTTTCATTTTATTCTACCTTGTCAGTTGGAAGCTTAGTACTTCAGCAAATCTTACAGTATCTGATTTTTCTTTTGACGGTTGAAATGAGAGAAAACTCTCCCCATTATTTCTGTGTATTTGGATTACCAAAGAATTGGAATGTATTCAAATGTTATACTGATTGGAATAATAACCACAGAATTGCTAGGTTTGGAAAAAAACTCTGAGATGATTGTGCCCAACCATTAACCCAGAGCTACCATGTTCACCACTAAACCATGTCTGCAAGTGCCCCATTCACAAGCTTTTTTAAACACTTCCAGAGATGGTGATTCCACTACAAATAATGATGATAATAATGATATTAAAAACCCCCAAACCAATAACTTTAAACAACCCTGCCAGTGATGTATCACTTTCAGAGCAAACTTGGACTGCTTCAAGTATGGTACTTCTCTGCTCTCTATTCCTAGCTTGCTGATGCTTAGATCCCATGGAAGAAACTTGTCTCTATAAGCACCCTTTATTGGTACCCTCATCTTTTTACTGATAGCACTCCTCCTCCCCTTAAAAGCTGAATTTCAAAGAAATTCTTAATAAAATATGCAATGAAGCTCCTTAAAATGTTAATAACTCTTGGTTATATAGGTTGTCTACATTGTGAGGTCAAGGTCTATGAACCTTGTTCTCTTTTGCACTCTTGAGTTTTAGTTTTAGGGAGTTTCTCTTCTTTTTAAGTTGACAGCTTTTCACTGTTAATTGTTTGAATATACTAGGGCCAATGACCAACTGGAAACTGGAAAGGGAAGTTGGACAGTAGGAGTAACAAGGTCAGTGGAAGATTTTATAGACTATGTAACAAAGCTGAAGGCTGAAGCCTCATCTAACCCATACTCGTGGTATGGGAAGAGGAGCAAGGATATGAAGTACACAGAACTTGTTTTTTTTTTTTCTGATGCTGCAAATGGGGGAGGAAGGGAAGATAGTTATTTTTCCTAGGAGTAGCTAGCTTGATTCTGGCAATGGCTGTTCCATATACCCAAACTACTCAAAAATGAAGACCATTTATATATGCAAGCAAATGTCTAATCTTCAGAAGTGTCATGTATGTAGCAACTCTCTCTAGAGCAAAATGACTGGTAGACAACATAAAATCTTTGTGGTAGCTCTGGTGCTTAGTATATGATCTTGCTGATTTGATTTTAACTTCAAATACTTTTCTTTCCTGTGTTGGTTATTATTTCAATGAGAAATTCAGTAAATAATACTTGATTTTTTTAACATTGACAAATTTTGGTAATTTCAAATGCTCATGGAAAATTTAAATGCCTAGTTAAATCTTTTAACATTATGATCCTGATGGTTCAACGTCATAAACAACTTACTAAATTATTTTTGTCAGAAAAAAGTGCAAACATGTAAGATAGTTCTGCAGAATAATTTGTGGAACTGGGTCTTGCTTCACAAAGATCACTTTTAAGAAGTACCGATTAAATGGAAGCAGATTTCACTTAAATAATTTTCTGCTCAGGGGATAATATAAAAATTTCTATTGGCAACTTATTTTTAACTTCTAAGCTGCATTCCATGTGCACTTCTAACACATAATCCCTGCTTAAATTTTGAAAGGCAATGTACAGAAAGTCATATAACTAAATAATTAGGATTTAGTTTTGTATAGACTGTAAGAAGAACATGAATGCTACTTTAAACTTGTTCCCTACCATAGATTTAGATCAAATTGGCTTTCTTACTATTCCTATCTTCATATTCTCAAAACGAAACTAGTGATAAAATATAGAGCTCTTAAAAGGCAATAGGACAGATACGTCTGCTCAAATATTTGGATAGACTTGTATTGAAAAGGGAAATGAGACTGAACATTCTTTCATGTCAGTGGTCATTTGCTGTTGGCTTTTATACCTCAAATGTTGTTGTGAGGGGAGCTACTTAAACTCTCAGATGTATTCTGGCTTCAGGGGCATTTTTCACAAGTTATTGCATTGTTCCATTGACACATGCTGCTACAGAACTGGCAACAGTGATACAGTTTAGACACAGGGACTTGCCTGGATCACTTGATCCTGTGGTGGAGCAAAAAATTCTGCTGCAGGCAGTGTGTAGTCCTCGAGCAGTTTAAGGGCAACTGCTGTTGTTGGTGCAGTGTGTGGGAAGGTGGATAATGCTCCCTTCAATTGCCATGGCAGCGTGGTTCAGCTCTCCAGGGCCTTCCTGTTATTCACTGTCACGCTTCCACCCTTTTCCAAGGCAGAATTAGCTTACTTTAATCTCTTCCTCAAGGAGGGTTCTTGTTCTGGGCACACAGCTATGGAAAAACATTAAAAAAAAATCTCTAAGGAATTTTAGCCTGAATGCCTGGAAATACTCAGTATGAGGCATGGCTAGTGATTAGAAATGTACCTGGCAGAGACTATGGGATTTCTCTATCAGTCAGCTTTCCTCTTTGTGAACACAGGCAGGTTCATATCAGCATTCATATAATTTTGTCCTTACTGCTGCTGCTTCTTAGTATAAAGACTTCAAATGGTGTTTTTCTTACTAGCCTTCCTAGCAGATGTTCCCATGGCACTAGGATCTGGGAGCCTCAATATGATGAATTAGTCTCCCCCTCCAATATCTTTATAGGCTGAAGATACCAACTCAGTAAGATGAATTTCATTAGCTTCTTTCTCCTTGTGTGTGTGTTATTTTTTTTTTCTAATGTTTTAGTCTTCAGCCTTATGAGAAGATTACATAAAGTTTACCAATATTTGTAAGTATAGTGATTGCTAGCAAAACAAACCCGGCCACAAAAATCTTCTCATCTTGGTAAAAAAGGATAATAGGGAATCAGGATTAAGCAGGACTCTTCTAAACTTCAATCCTGCAACCTAGCAAAGATATTAAATATATCTCATTTAGCAAACCCATTTGTAATATTGCTGTAATTTGAAAATAAGATGTAGCAATATAAGGAATGGCAGGTAACTGCAGGAATCCCTACAAGGAGAAACAGAGGTCCCTAATGTTCTCTTCCTTTTGGCAGTGAACTCCTTTGTCATGGGTGAGTAGAATGCTGCATCAATTGACTTTGGTCAGAAATATACAAGATTTCTCAATTCATGAATATTTGCTATTTTTTCCTGCTCAAATTTACGTATTTACTTGTACCTGAATGAATTAGTGACATATTTAGTGGAACCTATTATGGATGCAGAATATTTTTTGTAAATAGGAAAAAATATGAATATATCCTTATTTTCTTTCCTGTAGTTGACTAGATGAACCTACAGGGAACTGGAGTAGTTCCATGACTGAGTGTTAAATCTCTGTTTCCTCTTAAGAGGCACAACCAGTAAGTATATACCTCTTGTGTTTATAAAGTTTTTGTGAACCTTAATGGATACTGAGAATTGCAGAGCAGCAGAATCCATCAACAGCTATTTGTATTAGGTAAGAAAATGTTAATTTAATTTTTTCAATCACACAGAATGAGATATATTTGCTACAGATGAAAGATTCTTAATTAAATGTATTTCAAAATCAAAGCTTTGGCAATTAAGTAGTCTACTGCAGCTGATTACAAGGGTCATGCTTTCAAATACTAGAGCATTTTTATCACCAGAGGGCACTATCCTTCCAGGCTAACATTAAACTGTTGTTATATGGGTTTACATACTTTTTTCTAATCTAAGGAAAAGGATCTCAGGCAATACCATTGGGGTTTTTTTCTTATGTATATGTTCATTTAAATAGCTTAATTCTGATCATCCTCTCCTTTAAGTTTTCCATATTTCTATATGAAGAAATATCCAGGTTGATGTTAGACTAGTTTAAGAAACCCCAAAGGATTTGCAGAAAATGAAAAAGGTATATTTGTTGTGCACTGGCAGAGACCTCTTTGTCGCAATCCAGCTGCTATTATAGGAACAGACCTGTGTTTGAAAATATTTGAAAAATACTTTGTGCAGATTATTCCTTCCTGTCTCCCCACTGAAGGATTCTTTAGGCTGCTGGCCTGTTTTTATTGTCTCTGACCAACTAGTGCTCAGCAGCTGGCAGGAGAGGCAGCTTGTGAGTAATGCTGACCTCACCCCAGCATGAAATGCTCCTTTTTGCAGGTGGCTCCTGCCGGGATTTTCTCTTGCTGACTGTTACATTCCAATGACCAGCACTGCACAGATTCCAGTTGCTAGTTGTGCTCCTCTCAAGGGAGTATGGGAGAGAGTAAAAGTCACAACTGATTCAGTGATGGCCACATAGCAGCAACAGTCTGCAGCAGCATAAATCCAAGATGTTTTTTCCTTGTAGCATACAATGATATTTAGCCTTTTGTATGTAGTATTATGCACTAAAAGCATTCATGCTGTGAATATATATCTGATCTTTAAGTGTTTTATTTGTATACTGCCTATATTCATGTAATTCTCTTACTAACAAGACAAGACTTTAATTAGTCCTTTGGACTACAGACATCTTTCTTGTTTGTGTCATTACTAGCTATGTGTTAGCTCTTCCCAAGTTCTGGTAAGTCAGCTGCATGGGTATAGCAGTAAGACATCACATCCCGTAGATGTGCCTACATTGCACTAGCTGTGTTACAGTTCTGGACTGAATTCCTTTCTCAAATTTTCCAGAGGTTATGATCTTGAACTGATATTAAAAGTCACCTCATTCCTAGCAATGATGAGCACCAACAGCTCTTGCCTGAAACAAGATACTTGTAATTGTTGAGTTATTAATCCAAATTTGAGATTGACAGAAAGAGAGATAAGAGTGGAAATGGTTCAGTGTTCTTTGTTGCCTTGCACATCATTGCTGTTTAGTTCCAGGTAGTCACGAAAAATACTTCAAATTTAAGAAGACTAAGAGACCATATCTCTCCAATCCTACACAATTTTGTTTTTAACTTGTAGCAGCAGGCTATGTACGAAGGAAGGAGTTCTTGATGTTATATGGTGGAAACTTCCACAAGGGAAGTACCACTTGTGCAATGATTGCCTTTATTTCTGGTCCTGTGTGTTTATTCTTGATCTGGATATTGGTATCTTCAAAACAGAGGCAAAGAATGGTGCTGTTGGAGCTTTCTCCACCTGCAGGCCATTGCCTAGGAGAAGAACAGACAGCAAGAAAACCTGCTCTCCTGGTTGACTGCAAATATGATCCTCTTTTAAGGGCAAAAGAAGGATTTACTTTGTGGAAGGGAACTCTCATAAGGAATGGTCTGAAAGGAAAAAGACATTTAATTAACCTTTGCTGCCCACAAAGTTTCCCATGGTGTTCATGGGAATGTCTTTTAGTAAAGCAGTAAAGCAGATCAGGTGAAACTACCTTTTCTCTCTTCTCTGAGTATGGCCTTTTAGCATCAGGCCTCAGTATGTCCCTTATGCCTGGTGGCTTCCTCTGGCTGACTCCTTATTTTCCTGAGTGCCTGATCTGCTTTTGGCTGGTCAGAAGCATAGCTCTAAATCCGGAGCTATCACAAACCATCATGTATAGTCACAGGGAACTGCTTGCACAGAACAACATGGGGTTTGTCTTCCCATAGGAGTTTTGCAAGCAAAAAGATTAAAACAACAAATGCTTAGATGCACACAGCCTTATCTAAATCTGGCTATTCTTTGCAAGCTTAGGCAGGTCCTTGCTGCCCAGTTACAATCTGCTTCTCTGCGGAATCTTTTTTTCCCATACTGTGGTTTTTCAACTGTTTCCAAGTTCTGTTTACATTTTCTGCTGAAGATTTCCTGTTCAGAAAAACAGCTTTTCTTCGTTTAATCTTCTTGAAGAAGAAGCTGTAGAAGAGCATCAAAAGAACACATAGCTTTAATTTGCTACATGATTACAAACACCAGTGGCCTTTGGCTCTAGTTCTCCAAAAGTCACTCAAGCTGATGCAATTCTTTGGTTAACTCTTACATGATTATTGAAAGGATCGAAACAGTGGAGATGAAACATTTGTTAGGCCTATGTTTGTCTTACCATACCAGAATATCAAAACCAGGAATCTGTTTTCCAAAGTATCTCTAGCTATGATGTAATTAAATGGTTGGGGGTATTCTAACAGTCTACACTTACAGTAACAAATGTGAAAATGGTTGTACTTTCTCGGTTCAGGAAAAACTCTAAAGTATTTTTCAAGAGGTCTTATCCTTTACTTACTTTATGAATAAAGTGAGTGGTATAATTATTTTAATTTGGAGAGAGCAGATTTGAGCAAACTATAACCACTTGTAAAAATCCCAGTTTCTGAAGAACTTCCAAATAATATTACAGTACCTTGCATAATACCTTAAGTTATTAATGTCCCCAGAACTTTGCAGTCACTGGTATTTTCTTTAGTGAGGATGACACTATCTTGCTCTGAAAAACATCTTGCAGTTGGCAATGTGAGTGACTAGTGTTTGAGAACACGTCTTTTCTAATGCAAAGTAGAACTTGCAAGATTTTAGCAAACTGAAAAGATAAGTTTTTGTCTTTAAAAATCCAAAATGAAACAGAAACCACCTTTACAGAAAGGTATTTTTGAATCAATGTATAGCTAGGTATTTTAGCATCAATATATAGCTAGTTGCTCACTTCAGTGAGCAGTACAGTTGGTTTTGTGCCATTTGCAGCATTTGTCACTGACTTTTGTAGCAAATGGATACAACTTTATGGATGCAATTAGAGTGTCTCTCATTTCATAAATATATATGTTTGTGTATGTGATAGAGAGATATATGTGCATGTGTATGTGTGTAGCTGCATAAAATTATCTCCCTCAGTCACTGAATGTAGCATTGTAAGGCTGCATGATGAAAAATTGTTCAGTGAGGGTTATTTTACTGTTTAAATAGCACATTGAGGTGGGCAGACTTTAGAAGGAGACTTCAATCTTCAAAAAAAAGGAAATTTATTAAGTGCTCTCAATACTTTTCTTCCCCAAGAGGACAGCAGTAGTGAAACCTGCTTGTGGTTTTGGTGTTTAACAGCTGCTTTGTATTTAACATCTCAACAGCAAAAGTGCAATTAATCATATGAGTTCTTGTAGTGACCTGGCTTAAATATGCCAAAGAATTGTTAAGGATTTGAATACTTAATGATGGAAGCTTCCTTCTGCCTTTCTGTTTTTCTGTGGCAGCAGATGCTGTTGATATAGAAAGGAAATGCATCTGAGTTTGAGACTGTGCAATTTTCAGTATTGTTTATAGATTCCCTGCCTAGCTTTAAATGAGGTAACTTGAGTACTGGTAGAAATCTTACTGCAGCAACGCAAGGCTTACCATGAGTAATTTTCTTTTCTTGGAAGTGAGATAAATTATCCTCTGCTGAGCATCATGTGTTCATGTCTGGGCAGACTCATATTCAGGCTTTCTCATTTCAAGCTTGCTCAGATCCCTGCACCATATGGTAGTCTACAGGGTAGCTATGGCCCTTTGAATTAAAATAGAACCAAAACTGAATACTAGAAAGGTAGAGTTTTGAGTGACAGTCAAAAAGCAGCAATCATGAGGTAGCTGGCAATGATAGGCACTGGAGGAAACTTCTCTGGTTTTACAGAAGACAGCTGTTCTCTCTCTGGTGGGAGTCTACATGGAATAGTTGCTCTATGTATGAAAGACATAATGTAAAGCAAAACTTCAGGTGATCTAGCTTGAGAAGGGAAATGTTTAGCTAAATCTGACTGTTCTTTTTCACCTACCTGCCAGTTTACTTTTTGCAAGCTTAAGGGTTGGGCCAGAAATGCAAGCTGAAGTAAACAGTTAAGGATATGGAAGTAGAAAAATAAGAGAAAAAAGAGCAGAGAAATGTTATATTCTGCTGCTAGTGCAGAGCTCTGGTTTGCAGCCCACCCACCTTCTGGAGTACCATTCAGATCTGAGGCTTTCTGTGTCTCAGAGTTATTTTCTCCTGCGCCTTCCGTTATGCAATAACAAGTATCAAATATGATCTGCTCAGCTACGTAATCGACAGCTGAATTGAACTTGTCCCACTACTCAAGAAGGGGTCCTTGTGCAAATTTGCATACTGTTCTTACATCTGTTCCTGCTCTCTCAGCAGTTACTCTGTTGGTCCTCTGTTCTGGGCAGTCTGCCTTTAAATGATAAGCACTGCAAGGGCTGATTTAAGGGCAGGAAGTATAAGTTTTGCTCTTCTTACAGGATGTGCTTTTGTGATTTAGATGTGCCAACATGGTGTTAATTACTGCTTCTTTAACAGCTTAGGTGATAGGAAGACTGACATCGACTCTTCCAAATTTTTTTTGTTCTTAAATTTCAGGCTGGATCACATTGGTAATTACACTCAGATTTTGAAATGTCACACAATGCATCTTGAAAGGAAATAAAATCCCAAATATTTTGTGAAAGCAAAAACTGTTCTGTGTTCCCCAACAAAGGCACTCAAGTATAGACAGTCCTGATTCTTCCCTGTCTTCTGCTTATATAGTAATTTGCACCTCTTTGGGAAGAAAGTATCCAGTAGAATTAGGTAGCATTTCAGCTGAAAACATGATTACAGTATGTGAGGCATACTTGGCCAAGCTTGTAGTACTTACATGAGAATTCAAAATTTTGAAATAATTTTTCTGTGACTCATGTTCCCACCTGCACAGCTGTCATGTTATGGTATATAGAAGATACTTCTTTAACATATCTAAATTCAGAAAAGAATATATGTTCAATGTCAAAAGATTGTAGAATCTCTCCACTAAACATTTCTGGGTGAGATTCAGAGTTCTTTCACTTTGACATGCTCCAGTTTAAGGGCTTTGCTAGACAATAGAACTTATCTTCTGTTGAATTTTTTTTTTAATATAAAAGGTCTTAACTTCTCTGGGAAATTCATTCATTAGTGATGCCATACTGTGTTGCTTGGAAGTAGCAGTAAACTCCATCTTGTGATTTATTATTGCATGCTTACATGGCATGGTGCTTTGGCAGGTCTCCATTTGCCCTCCCACGTTGCTCAGACCACCTGGTCTGTTACCTGCGTGCCTGTAACTGCTCTGCAATTACACAGATAGAGCATTTGTTCCCATGTTTGAATGCTGGGGAGCAATGATGTTCACTTCCTTCCTGCTTTCAAGTTTTACTGATCTGTACAATCACCACGGTTTTCTTTTCAAGTCTTGTTTTCTTGTCTTCATCCAACCAGTTCAAAAACAATTAAAAATGATCCCCAGAGGACAGAGAGTTGGCAGAGGGAAGCAGTTCTCCAGAATTCAGACACCATAAAGTGATGAGGATGCTCATGTTGCTAATGTGGATGCTAGAACAGAGCCATGAATTAAGTACATATGTGCTGTGTCAGAAATCGTAAATGTGAAACCACTTTACAGTAAAACTGGACATCTGCCTTTTGAGGGGAGGTGGGACAGGGAAGGGTTCAACATCTGATGATGAGGAATTAGTACAATTTTAGCACAAGTCTGTAGTGACTATTTAACCTTGGCATTGCTGGAACCCAAAATACAGGCAAGGCCCATGGGTGAGGTCATGATTTTAGGTTCAGGTTATCTGGTAGTCAGGAGGCAACCAGCCCCCTGATGTCTTATCCATGTTCCCCACAAGGCTGCCAGCAGGCTGGCAGAGGGACCAGTAAGCAGCATGGTACTGGCTTCTGCTGTAAGTCAGTCCTACAGTGAACAACCACCCATTGTTTGGTTTTCTTCCTGAAGCCAGAGGCACACTGGATCACCCATAGTGTGCCAGGCGCGGTGTCTTTCATGCTGGCTTTCTCCCTCTCTTCCTCCAGCGACTCCTGTCTGGCCGTACACTGCGTTCAGAAGCTCTCTGTGCTGGTGCTAATTGAAGGAAATGTTACAGTAGAAATGTGTTTTTTGAGGGCACGTCACTCTGTAGCTCTCAATAAAATATGTAGTACATAATGTATTTTAATTAAACTGGAAATTAATTCAATTCATCAGAACCAGTCCACCTACCCTCTCCTTTTTAATATTGTATGCTCCAACAATAAGGAAACTCCAGATAGGAAAATTGCCCATCTTCCTCAACAAGATACTAACACTGTTAGCATTTAGTGTGCTGGGCACTCACTGCAAAGCAGCATTTATTTAAGGGGGGCCTCTGATTGTGTAAAAAAAACATATTCTTAGATTCATAAAGTAATTGAGTTGGCCCTAGCTATTGAAGACCAAGGTGCTTTTGCTTTCCCATCATGGAAGCTGTCTATCTTCTCCAGAATGTCAGGGGAGGAACATTTCAGTGACTCATAGCAGCTGACCTCACTTGTGCTTATTTACTTGGGAGTCTCATGTACAATTTTTTTTCCTTGCTATTCCTGGTCTTAGCCTGTTACAAATGCCCAGTCTCTTGCATTCATTCAGTTGGATTTTGTGGATAGGCACTTTCTTCACCTTACTGACTGAAGACACAGGTCAGGGGTATGTCCTCTAGTATTAATTGATCTGTGTGCAATTATTTGTTTTCCTGTCTTCAGCATCTTTGTCATTCCTGATAGCACCATCAACACTTGTCTTGGCCATGTATTCCTTAAAGCTTTGGCTACACACAAAGCTGTGGCTACAGACATTAATGTGAAATGGAGTTTAAGAGAGTAGCCATCCAACATGCCCTGGGCTCAGCATGACTGTTCCTCCACCTGACTGTTTGAGTGTGTAAACAGGAAAGTTCTTCTTGCAGATGCTGGCAAGCTCTGGTGTTCAAAGAAATTGTCCAGTTTGCTTAGATAAAATACAATATTCTGATCATCAAGATGAGAAATGATCCATCAACCTCTCAAATGCCACTTAACTGAAGGTATGATATGGTTTTCCAAGGCTGAGAGAAAGGAGACACCAGCAGCCTGCTGAGAGAGATGAAGTAATAGGGAAGATTTTTTTTTTTCTGTCAACAGGGAGAAAAGAAAAAACTCTCAGTAACAGGCAAACTCCCAGAGAGAGTAGGCAGCAGATAGTGGGGATGACCAGGCAGATCCTATTTCTGCAACACATACTCTGTGGAAGCTGCTCTTCCAGTGAATGAAAGTGAATTTTTGCTGGGACACTCTGAGCCTCAGTGCCCCATAGCCAGAGTGTTGATTTTTTTTTCTTTTTTTTTGGTACATTTTTCCTTGAGACAAGTCACTGCACAGCCTGTCATGTAGCTCTCTTGTACAAAGTTATCACCATCACCAGTTTACAGAAAACTGTCCTATCTCAATTAAATTCCTGGCAAAACCTTTAGCTTCATGCTTTGACAAAAGCTTTTTGGCACCTGTAGCTGCAGATGAATGACACTGTCTGGGATGTGGTACAATGGACACCAGGCTTTCCAAGACTTTTGTCTTTGTCTTACTGACTGCTCTCTATGATGCACTAAGGGAGCACTGTCAGGTGAAGGCATGACTGTCTGACCGCCTGGGTAGCCTTGGTGCTGAAGGGATGCTTGGATGGCACAGAAATACCGTAACTCTTCCTGCACTGACTTTTGCAGGAGAGTTATTTTACATTACTTCTGTTGTACCTACACACCTGGGACTTTGAGCTGTTACTCAAGAGACGTGGTAAGTCACAAGCTGCTAGCAGTGTTGTATTGTAGGTGTCTGGATCAATAAAAATTGGTTACACCTTTGTCTCCCTGTGTGCAAAGCTAAGCCTAACTGACTAAAAGATGGAGATGCCTTTCTAGGAGGGGGAATTCTAAGATCTTAGATTCCTTGTATAGAGGTGTTTGGCTGCTCACGTGTGAGCAAAGTGAGCTCTGTCTTGTATGCTCTGAACTGAAGCCTGGTATTTATGACATCCTCCTCTTGGGTGAGTTGGAGGGTTTCTGTTTAAACTACGTAGAGGAAAACACTGTTCAACCATTTCCATATCATATATTAATGTCTGGCTAATCACAGCAAGATCTAGATAGGTTGTTTTGTTTTGTCTTGGTTTTGTTTGTTTTTCTGGGAGAAAAAAGCCATTTTATGGTAAAGATGTGGTTTAATGAAGGGGTTAATGTTTAATCAGTCCTGACTCACATTAGATAAGAAATAAAGATTGTAAACAAAGCATAAATCCTAGATTTTGTAGCTACTCCACAGTTATTAAATAAGTCGTAATAACAAATCACAGAGAAGTTTTTTTTCAAATTTTGCATGATTTTTGCTGACTGAGAAATTAATTTTGTTTTCATCAACTTAGACAACAAACAGCAATTAAACATAAATTCAGTGTTAAGTTTAGACATGGCAGAATATTACACAGCTTCAGTGAACAAAGAAGCTGGGGGGAATAATAGGTCAATTAGGCTGTTATTACTTGCTTTGATGAGAAGGATCAAATTTTCAAGACTGATATATACAAACAGACTTGAAGAGCAGCACCAGAGGGTGATCAAGGGACAGGATATGAAACTTATTGAAAGCTCTTCTTTAATGATTTTTTTCCCGATTCTAGCTTGCTCCATGACACTCCTACTTATAAAAAGTTAGCTGGGTTTCTTCAAGAGAAAATTACCTACCATAATTACATCTTTCTGGTTGCCTAGTTTGAGTGAAAAGTCTGAAGGGCATGTCAAAATGCACAACTTCAGCACAGATGTTTATCTCTGTGTAATATCGAAACAAATATTGGCATCTATTACATTACTGCATCTGACTCAAGGTTTGGGAAAAATAAGAAGTTTCTGAATTTCTTTAAGAAACCTTGATATAAGAATTTTTTGCACAGTTTTCAAACAAAGTTACTGGTGTCAATATTAGTTATCTGAGTTATGATTTACGATGCTGAGAATACAAACTAGGTGAAAATGGTTAGGAAAGAGAACTAGAGAGGAAATGGCCTCAAGTTGCACCAGGGGAGATTTAGATTGGATATTAGGAAAAAAATTCTTCACAGAAATGTTGTCAAGCATTGGAACTGCTGCCCAGGGAATTGATTGAGTCCTTGAGGTATTTAAAAGACATATAGATGTGGCCCCTGGGGACATGATTTAATGGTGGACTTGTCAGTGTTACATTAGCAGGTGGATTCAATGATTTTAAAGGTGTTTTGCAACCTAAATGATTCTGTGATTCTATGAAAATAAAATAATCTGTCAGTGTTTTGTTCTGTAGTGGGAGGGTTTTTTTTCACCTGCCTCCTGTTTTGTTTTAGCTTTAAATATAATTGAAAATTACTGTCAATAAGAAGTGGGTGGTTTTGTTGTACTATTGTAGGGGCTTTTAAAATGCATTTAATTTCCTTTTAGATGCGACTCTGCAGTCCTGCAGTAGCAGAGCCCAATGAAGAGGAATAACAAACCAAGCAGTCTTTCTAGGTTTCCTTGCATTGCCCAAGGGCAATCGACTTTGTGTCCAAAAATGATTGACGTTTACTGTTTTGTAAAAGACTTTTGACCTTTCTATTGTCTTTTTTGTCCATCTATTTCAAGGCTGTCCTGCTTGATACATGACTTTTGACATGCTAAAACTGTTTTGAAATGCAATAACAAAGGATCATGCTGCTGACTCTTTTGTCACAGGAGGCAAAAGTAGTATAACACAACTGGGATACAACAGGCACATCCATGCAGTGATGTCACAAGTCCCATGAATATAGAATATCCCATCTGATTTCTTTGTGAAACATAATAGTTGCTAGGGACTCCAGTTATTGTGAGGCAAATCCTGTCTTGAACTTTTGAGATTTTGGGAGGGAACGTTGTGCTTATTTTTCTATCTGTTAGAATGTACGTGGTACTAAATAATACATGCAACTCAAACCTACACCAAAAACCTAAAACAAAAACTGGTTTGCTCAGTGCAAGTCAAATAAAATGAGTTTGTGGCTTTATTCTCCAATTTATTCAGGGAAAAAGATATGTTCATATGTTATTTGTGATTCAATTCTTCCTGATGTGGTCTCTGAAAAGAGGAGGGTCTAGACCTGGGCTCCTGGTTTTACTTAAGCAAAAACCCTCAGGAAAATCCATTCAGTCTGTAGTGAAACATGTGAAGCATGTCAAATATGTTAATGATTAGGGATGAGTGGGTCTTGTTATTTTGATGGCTCTGTGCCTTTCAGGGAGGAGGATGGCAATGCTGTGGAGGGCATGGGCAAGCCAAGCCATGAATGCACAAATCTTTTGCTGCAGAGAGACCCCTTTTTCATGATATGAGTTGTAGCCTGTAACCTCTTACAAGGTAAGCTGCTCTTACTTTTGTTACATCCTTTTCTCATATGCCTCTGGTATACTTGAGAATCTGTGTTCCCTTCCCTTGCTCTTTGCCAGTGATAAATGTCAGTGGTTAAGACAGTTTCACAAAGCAAGTGGAGTCCAGATGAAATCAGTCTGCATCAAACATGTGTCTAAAGGATTGTATGCAACAGAGCATTTATAGAAATTAAATTAGAGTAAATAAATAAGTTAATTCAAAGTGGGTTACTTAAAATCACCTTTACTTCCTGTTCAGGTGTTGCCATTCAAAAATAATAAAGACTCATTGTATCTGTATTAGTTCACTTGAAGATTAAATGAAGCTAAATCTTTGGGTGTTTGATTCTAAGTACTTGATTCAGTACAATTTCTGTTTGATGACAGAGGTGAAAAGCATAAATACACCCCAGTGCTCTTCCACAGCATCCTCCTGAAGTGTACTGTGAAACTGTACAAGAATGCCTTCCTTTTGACCAACAGGTGATGCTGCCCCTGATGCCTCTAGAGCAAGGATTTCCCTCCTGTATTTCTATGTATGCATACATATATATACACACACACACACACACACATATATATATATATATATATCTATATATATACATATAATATATATAATATACATATAATACATACATTCACATGTGCACATGCATATATATATATTTACTGTTCACTAGAGACAGATTTTAGGTGTTCTTCAAATGTTAAGATTGTTAAATGAAACAAATGTGTTTCTGTTTTTCTCATTTGTTACCTACTTTGTTGTATCCTTGTCTTGGGGTTGTTTCATTCTCCATTGGTTCAACATAAATTTTAAATCTTATATGCTTGTTTTTGTAGAAATATTTTCTGTTTGATGTCAAAGTTAAATAGGATCTTGCTGTTTTTTTCTCACATCTTTCATACTTAAATAGGTGCTAAGCCAAGGTGAAGGTGCTAAACAGCAGAGACAGGTGTGTGATAATCTTGCTCCCCCTATGCTGGCTAGTGCAGGACAGAAGAGAATCAGCAAAGGGCTCGAGTAGCAAGTCTCACGTACAGCTGAGGGGATCCATACTTCTAGCTCAGGACAGAGCACGCCCACTCCCTGGCTAGTGCTTGTGAAATCTGGGGCCAGGGAAAATGCTGAAAGGGATATAAACAGAGGTCTTTGCTTTGAGTCCAAAGCAGAGTGAATGTCTGAAGACTGCTGCCTGTAGCTGGTAAGTGTTCCAGGGAGCTGCTTGCTGCTGCTTGCTCATGGAAGCACAATACCTGATTTTGAGAGTGTGTATGGATCCAGCATATACTAATTCAACAAATGTTGATGCAAAATTGCTGGTTAGGGAACTATGCCATGAAGGAACTTAATTTTACAGACAGTAGAATTATACAGCTGTTACAGATGTGCCTGTAAAGCACAACTTACAACAGATAGTTTTAAATATGTGCTGCATTTCTTTTTCTCTTTATACCTTCTAAATGAAAGGTAGTATGGACTAATACAGCAATTTTAAATCCTGGGGATACAATTAATCTATTTTTTCCATTTCTTTGGCTTGTATACTTACTAATTTAACTGATTTTGTTGGAAAGGGGATGGAGTAGCAGATAAAGCATTTATTAAAGTGTAATTCCACACCATAGTGCACAGGGACCATAAGCAAAGGCTATAAATGTTAAGTTCCTGTTTGTAGTGTGAGTCCTACAGCTTCTGCATCCTTTTTGATGAAGACTGACTGAAGTCAGTGAAGGCTTAAGCAGTATTAAGCAGATAAACTGAGAATTCTGAAGCAAAAATTGTGGGTTCTTTTGATTTAAGATCTTACAAGCTAAGACAATATCCACTAGCTGTAAGAGTAAAAAGGGCCTCTTTCATTTGCAGGTCAGGTTCTGAGAAGCCTTTTGTCTGTGGGTCTATTGCTCTTACCACACAGTGTAGTAGAAAACTACTTTTTTCCAGTAGAACTTCCATTTATTTTAGAAAGGTATGCAGTGGGTATGTGTGTAGGCCAAACAGTGGATCATGCCACATATTAAAATTGCAGCCAGGAATGTGTTTGAGGAAGTGTTAAGATGTGAGGTTGCATTCATAATATTATAGTATGTATCTGTAATATAATGTATCTGTAATTCAAGATACTTAACCTTAAACCAAAGGATGATGTGATCCCAAATGATTAGTAGCAGTTTAGGAAATAAAAAAGCAGAAAGGTGGGGTGCAGCTGGAGGATGATAATTTCTGATCTTCAAGAAGTGATTCATACCACTGTTTAAAAGGGCATTGTTATTGAAGGCAAGTGATCCATACTGTATCCTAGTGTTATCCTCTGTGAATAACTGAAACAAACACACTTCTCAAGGTTTATCCCCTTCTTTTCTTTCCCAGCTAAAGCACTGAACACAATCGACTCTTGAGCAGACTGCCTAGGAGAATGCAGTATTTAATTGTTATGCTGAAGGGACTAGTGCAAGATGAACAAACAATCAGATAAACAGGGGTTAAAATTCTGACAAATAGACTAAGATAATCTTTGCTATGTTAAGGGTTACAGCTGCTGCTATTTTAGTTGCATTATCCTTCTCATTGCAGATGTTTAGGGATGGGTCTTCTAAATTACAAAGAAGAAAAGCATTTCCACTATAAAAGCAAATTTTATCATAATAAATATAATTTATAGGATGATAAAAGCTTTTGATACTGAATGATTTGATAGGCTAACAGGAAAAATAGAATATTTGCACAGATACTTATCTGAAGAATAGGGTGAACACAATGACACCAGCCAATGTATTTCCAATTACATTGCTTCTGAAAAAAAACCACTTAGGAACAAGTGATTGGGTTGAATTACTATTGTCTGGTGACATATTGATACCTAATCATGATCATTAACTGTGTTGTCCACTATTGATAGCTAGTTAGCACTATGAAAGCTATAATGGGATAGTTTGGCTAATGTATGCAGCTTCTAACAGTTTCATAAATCATTCTTGCAAACAAATCAAAGTCAATAGAAGAGTAACATGACCACACATAATTTTACAATGTTTTTTCCTATCTCTTAGTTATTGGTAATGTGACCTTCAGCAGTGGTGAAATGTCTGATCGGTTCAAACCTCTTTTGTTTGCTATTTTGGCTATGACTTTAAAGAAAGACAAAACCTACACCTAAAATTTGTTATCCTCAAAAAAACCCCAACAACACAGGCACAAACTGTAAGCACAGGTATTAAACTAGAGGTAAATCTATTTACTAAAGTTCATGCTAAGTGGAAGCACAAAGCTCCTGGGAGCTAATTTACTCTACCTCAAGATACTTAGGCTCTATCTGATACTGACCAAACTAGCTCATTTGGAGCTTGTTTGGAGATCTTGAGCTACCTGCTAGTGTGCAATGTAGGTAAACCATTAGTTTAAGATTTATGCTAGATATTTTATTGCTCAGTCTCCAGAAAGGCTCACAAATCTGTAAGTGTAGGTTGTGGTTAGGACTGCTCTGGATCATAATCTGTCAACAATAATTTGCTGGTGTGCCCATTGCCTGCCTTCTAGAACACATGGAGTTTACATTGGAAGATATTACTTTTACTTATAATAAAAAGCAGAGTGTTTTTTATGTTTTTATGGTAGCAACTGCACTTATCATTTAATACAAAGCTCTGAAAAAAATCAGAAATAAATGATTGGCAAAACCCTTTCATTTTTCTTTGCAACAGTGAAAGTTTTAAATAAACCCTCATACAAGAGAGGCTGTGTCAGAGCATTGTAGTCACCCAGTTGTAGTTCAGTGTCCTTGGTCCTACAAACCTTTAACAAATGTGTAACACATCACATTTGTCATGTCAAACAGTCAGTGGAGCTTATGCCAAGTGAGGTGCAAGGAATTAGATTTCAGATATGGCCTCACCATGGCTGCTATACTTTTCCCATGCCAAAATCCACATGCAGCAATAGGGACTTCACAGTAAAGCCTTAGGGACAGCATCATGTTTCTGCACATGGAGACACTGTGCTTTCAAGCTGAACAAGAGAAGCTTGTAACCAAATGTGGTGTGCTGCAAAAGGGAATGCTGATGCAATTGGACTCCTGTGACTATCTCTGCATGATGTGTGCTCTGCCATTAGGCACATGGGCTGTTTTAGGGCAAGGCTGGATTTCTCCAGCATTTTTCACGTGGTACTGTGTTGATGCAGAACAGCAGAGGAAAAAAAAGGATTGCTGAAGAGTAAAAGTTGAAAACCAAATCTATCTCTTTGGGCATCCTCTAGCTGGAAAATTTAAAATACAAACATCACCAAGGAAGACTGTGTCTGTTGGATCATAGGTGATAGAGAGAAATATTTGTTCAGCATACTCCAAGAAGGGATGTAAACCTTCTGTTCAGAGCTGATTGTATTTGATGAACAGAGCTTGTGTCTTCATCTCTGAAACTCTTTGTGAGGGAGAAAAAAAAGGCTTTTAATGTAATTTTAAATTAATTATGTTTTTTTTTATTTCCTCACTAAATTGAATAGAAAAAAATCCAGAATCCTCATATTTTGTCTTTGTCTTATTTTTTAACTATAAAAATTTTTAACTTTGACCACAATGTCAGTGTAGTAGAATGGAACTGTGGAATACACTCCACCAAACAAAATGGAATACTACACTTCACTTTTTGCTGAAAAAAAAATCCAACCTGGAAATAGAAAATTTTCAGCTCTGAAAAATTGAATTGGGATGAAAACTTTAAGTCTGAGTAAACTGAATGCTGTAGTTTTACAATTTCCCTGTAATTTGATAAGATAGTTGAACAAAAAAAATTCTTGGAGGAAAGAAAGGGAGACAAATGTGGTTTTCTTATCAGTTTCAACCTTTGTGGATCATGCCTTCAAGATCATGGTTTTGTTTTTTTCCTTTGATTTCATCTTCGTGTTGCAGGAGGCTACTGATACCTTGACCTTTTGTTTCTTGGAATACCTAGTGGAAATAATGAAGCAATAACATCCGGGAAGAGTCACTTGATGGTAACTACTGACATTTGTTATTTGCTTTGTGTGAATCTTCTCAGAGTTAAATCTACATTAAGAATACGGTGGTGTCAGAAATTTTCATTGCAAACACAACAAAGAATTTGTTTATGAAATGTACTTTAAAAATATGAATCTATTTAAGTTTCCTGCTTAAAATTAGTTTTGAGATGCTGGTTTCTACTGTGCTCCTGTCTGCTCCATGCTAGGTTTTAACAGGCAGGAGTCAAAATTAGTCCTCAACAGGAGATGCTGGAATAACAAGCTAAATCTTGGGCAGATATGTAGAACATATCCCTGCACTAAGAAGTCTGTAATTTATAGAAGCTAATTGAAATATGTAAAGTAGTTTTCTGGGGATTTTTGTGGGGTGTTTTGAGAGGCATTACTTTTTTTTGGTGTTTTTGAAAGGCACTCAAAACCAGTTCTTGACTTCTTTTTATTCACCCAGCAACCAAACAGCTTTGTTTTGTAGCTAAAACAAAGGATTATTTTTCTTTTCTACCACAGGTTGCATAGACCTCAGTCTCCCACTGAGAAAAAGAAATATCTTTCTGATTCACATGAGTTACCAGCAAATTTCATGAGACGCAGTGACATTTTATTTCTCTTCAAAGGCAATCAGTAAAACTGAAAAAGGTCACGTTTTGTTTTCAGCAGAAAGTGCCTCTGTGTCATAATTTAAAGTGAACAACAACCTCTAGCTTCATGCAGGAAGACATGTATATATTAGACCAAGTTTCAAAGGAAAATGTTAATTTCAAGTTCATTAGAGATTAGTAAATCAAAGTACCTGTTTCTTAATGATTACTCTTCAAGAATATTTATACATTTTTAAAATACTTTCACTTCTGTATGATTTTTTTTCTGTCTTTGAATCATTCCTACCATGTTTTTGAGAAAATTAGAATAATTGCCTATTTTTGTCATGAAAAAATGTAATTTGACAGAAAAAGCACCATGAGATTCAGTTACTGTAGTCGTATAACATGACAAACGTAATATTTTTTTAGATGCAAACTGGATTTTTTTGTGTTAAATAGGCCTTTCCACAGCTTCACTATTCTGGCAGCAGAAGCATCAACTGGGTGAGAGACCAGGAAAACAAATGGCAGATTTTGTTAAATGACCTTGCATTATCTTGCTGCATTCATCCTGGCCTTCAGTGAACATTTGTTTTGGAGAAACTTTGACTGCTTTAGAAGGTGTAAAATCTTAAGTAATTTACTGCTTTTCCAATTTATGGATCTAGTTGTTTCTGGTTTTTGGCTACAATTTTATAAACACTTGAATGTAAAAGTAACTTTAGAAATAGAGAATTGTTACCTTGGTTAAATTATTCATGTGCAAGGATTAATATTTCTGGATCAGGAATATCTTCAGTATCTTCAAGACAGCTAATCAGCACAAAAATTGGGAGAAAATTACCAGTGACCTCATCATGTATTTTATTTAAGAAAAAGAAAAATCTTCTGCAAACAGAAACTTCATGCTGAATGGTTATTACAAAATTGCATTAATTGACACAAGACATATTTTTTTTCCCTTTGCTGTAGTAGAACCTAATTATATCCAAGTTTCCTATGGATCTGAGAGTTTTTAAGAATGAAAGAGGGTTTTTTTGGTTATTTACTAACATTGTAATGGTTAAGGCAGTTGAGATGTTCAAGCTGACTCTTGTGAGATTCAGTCTAAGACTAGGCTGAGACCTTAGACATATGCTCTGAGAATGAAAACAGTGTGTAAATGCACCACTTTGAGAAGAAATCAGATTACAAATGAGTTATTAATGGATCCTACGAGCTCTAAGGAAACAGTCTGCCGGATACTGCTCACCCTTCCTTCAACAACTCCAGTCCTTTGTAGAAATAGCTCATGCGCCTAATGCACACTAGGCTGAAGAACCTTACTGACTTACTTTTTATGCTGATGTGGTATAGGTGCAGCTGGCTCTCTAAAGCAAGCTGGCTCTCTAAAGCACAGAAATGTGGCAAATCTGGTCCACAGGGTGGAAGAAGTTGAGCACCTACTGAGAAAAAGGCTTAATTGCCTTATGGTGTGACAAGGAGCATGAGGCAAATAATTTTTCCTTCTCCTGGAACTCCATTTATTGGTAGGACAGGAAAAAAAAAAGGGGAAAAGGGAGGAAGAATTATCTTCAGCTCTTAATGAAGTATACTTACTCTCCCCCTACATTTCTATGCAACTCTCCTTATTTTTTTCCCTCTAGGTGGCTGGCTGGTATATTTGATTCCTTCATTATGCACAGGTTGAAAATTGATGTTGAGTTTCAGGTCTAAGGTTGTTTTACTGGTCATGCCTCTGAAATCTCCACATTTTCATAAACAGTATTTTTGCAGAGATAAATATATTTTTGAGCTGCTTCACTTGTTTAAAAATAATCTCTTTCAGATGTTGAAGAAGAAAGGAACATTTAAAGGGTTGTTTGAAAATCTCAGCAAGAAAAGATAGTGTTATGGAGATGTACATGGCTGATACGTGTGTGATAGCCTGTGTAGCCTGATAGTTTGGTAAATAAAATGCCAGACAAGTTAGCTATTTTGCAAAAAGATCTCAGTTTAGAGCTTGATAATTTAGCTCATTTATTCCCCTCTTCTTCTACCTTCATCTTTTTTCCCCAGAGGTTGTATTTTCATTTTTTAATCTCTGTGTTTCAGAACTTTGATATATCATCATTAATCACCCTCCTTGATTTCCTTATCCCCATTTTTAAAGGAAAACTTTCCCATTTTAGGGCTAAGTTCTATAAGGTCTAAAATAATAATGAAGAGAATATAAATTGGCGAACCTAAGTCTTTGGCCCTACATCTGTTTCACCAATTACAGCAGAAAACCATGAGTGGAGGCTGATTGCTTGAGAAGATCCTCAGCCTGGCTCACTGCCTTATTTCCCTGTTAAAGACAATAATAACAATTATAATAATAATTTCTCTGTTTGTATTTCTATTGCATAATTATTCAGTTCTTTCTTTTAATCCTACACATTTTTTTGTGCTTTGAGCCAGTCTAGAGCTTGTTCCCTTCTCTCACAATTAGACTGAGGTTGGGGAATAAAAATGGAAGGGATGTTTGAAGCTTTTTAATTGTTCTGTTGAAGAATGAGTGAATGTAAGTACAAGAGTGAAAAATTTGCCTGGAATGTGAGTGGTGCATAGATACCTTCTTTGCAAGAAGGGATTAAAATCCCTCTTGAGAAGAGGGATTTACCTTCTATGGCTTCTTGTTCTCTGAATTGTACTGGATTATACAGAGGGATTTAATGGTTGCAAAATATAGTAATAGGCTATAAGGCAGCCTGGTTTCCAAGTAAAACACTGAAAGCTGAGCAGAAGAAAACTAGGCCTAGGGTTTTATTTTCAGTACATTAGTGCATCCTTCCTCTAAATCCTTTCCCAGCATGTTATATGAGCTTACTGACCTATCCTTCAGTAGTTAGGAGTATGTTTGTTGTCATCTTCCCCTGCCTTGCTGTGCAGTTTGCAACATTGAGCACTTGATGTTGTGCAGACTCATTAGGGACAACAGCCATTTTCAAACTTTGCTCTGGGAAGACGGCTGAGGGGTTAACTGCTGAAGCATAGCAATGATACAGCCATGAGGAGATAAAAGGGTCTCAAGGGAAGAAAGTTTCCAACAGAAGGAGCTCAGCCTGTTTAGGGAAAATGGTATGATGTTGCTGGCTGCCATGCTTTGAGCAGACAGTCTAGACCAGCACTACAGAGGCACAGAATTGGCCTCCTACTCTCACACTGGAGGTAGGTTGACCCCAGCTGAGTGCCAGGCACCCAGCAAAGCCACTCTCTCTCTTCCCTCCTCAACTGGATAGGGAAGAGAAAATATAATGAAAGGCTCATGAATTGAAATAAGGGCAGGGAAAGATCACAAATTGTCATGAGCAAATCATGCTGAGTTTGAGGAAATTAATTGAATTTGTTACCAGTCAAAATCGGAATAGAATAAGGAGAAGTAAATCTAATCTTAAACCCACTTTTCTCTCATTTCTCCCTCCTTCCAGGCTTAACATTTTCCCTGATTCTCTGTTTCTTTCGCCCTCTTCTCCTTCAGTGGCACAGGGGGATGAGAATAGGGGTTGCGGTCAGTTCATCACAGGTTTTTTCTGCTGCTTCTTCCTCCTTAGGGAAAGAAGTCCTTTCCCTATTCAAAAATGGGGCCAATCCCATGAGACACAGTCCTCCACAAACTTCTCTAACGTGAGTCCTTCCCATGGGCTACAGTGCTTCACAAACTGCTTCAACATGGGGCCCAACAGGATTACAAGTCCTACCAGCAAACCTGTTCCAGCGTGGGCTCCTTTCTCCATGGGTCCAAAGACTGCCAGGAGCCTCCTCTAGTATGGGTTTCCCACAGGGTCACAGCCTTCTTGTGGACATCCATCTGCTTCAGCATGGGTCTCTTCCACAGACTGCAAGTGGATCTCTACACCTCAAAGGTCTCCAAGGGCTGACCTTGAGGCGGGGACAGCCTGGCAGTTTCCCTACCCATGGTCTTCATCACAGTCTGCAGCGGAATCTCTGCTCCAGCTCCATGTGCTCCATCTTCCCTGACTTTGGTGTCTGCAGAGTTGTTTCTCTTACAAATTCTCTTCTCTGGCCACAATTACTTCTGCACAATAACATTTTTTCCTTCATAAATAAGTTATCACAGAGGGTCTACTACCTTTGCTGATTGGCCTTGGCCTTGGCCAGCGAAGGTTCTGTTTTGGAGCCAGCTGGAATTTGCTCTGTTGGGCATGGAGGAAGCTTCTAGCGCCTTCTCATGGAAGCCACTTGTCACCTTCCCACCCCCTACCAGAACCTTGCCATGCAAACCCAGTGCAGCAGTTTATGGACTGAGGTTGTTCACGTGTCAAAAGCCATCCTTAACATTTGTCACTTCTGCATTAGAGTAGAAAGAGCTCTTCAACAGTCACATACAACACAGCCTTAGGATGTGTTGGTCATCTGCAGCTCCCACTAGAACCAAAGAAGCAGATCCTCATATCACTCTGGATTTTGTTTCTAAGCAAAGAAGAGTTTGGTGATTTCAGAGGGCAAATATCTAAAACTTCTCCTTTGGACTTGAGTCAGTGGTAAACAGTTCTATTTTGCCACTTTGCCTATGATGAAAGTCCTTTAAGCTTTTAATGGAAGACAGGATGTAAGATTTCTGTGTGACTACTACCACAGGCACTGGGAAAAGAAAATTATTTTTGTTTATTTAAATACTTTAATTTTCAGTCTAACATTTCTCTATTGCACTCAGAGCCAAGATTCATTTACAGTATTAAAGCACTTCATTATGTTTTTTCTTTTTGTAGGAATGAAGAGAATTTATGGAATGACTTGAGGTTTTACAATTTTTTTTTATACTAAAGCCAACAAATTATTCAGAAAGGAGGATTTATTATAAAAATTCCCACTAGAGAAAAAAACTTATTGGAGTTTAAGTATCAGCTAATTTTGCTCGAGACTTTGGATTGTCTTTTATTTGTCCTGAAATTATTTTTCTTATAGGTGCTGAAAAATCCCCTAGTACTTTATTTGGCACAAGAAAAATCCCTCTATGCAATCCTCCAAACCCATTCTCAAAACTCAGAGCCTTAAATGGGTCTATGCCATCTGTTCTGCTTCACTTTGGCAGCTCTGACTTGACATCTGGCAGTTACAGAGCTAAGTGTGAGCTTGTAATTAGAATTGGACAGAGATCTCAAGTTCCTTTTTTAAAATAAAACTTCCCTGTAGTATGTGATGTTGCAGAGATGCTATCTGAATACTGGTATTCAACATGCTTGTATGTTTTTGATGAGTCATCTAGAGTGTGTAGAAAGAAGCAGCTTTATAGTAATGACTTTTGATTTACTTCTTTCAGTCCTAATTAGAGCATGTCTTAATGATGACACTGGAGTAATTTTTGTTAGCTTTGTAATCTTTCAGGCAATATGACTTCTTGCATGGGGAGGGTTCTCAGCTAAGGGATAGCAGGATTAATCCCTGAGGAGGGACTGTGTTCATTTGTGGTAGATAAAATGGTTGACAGCCTCTAGAGGGCAAACCACAAAGAATTTGGAGATTGCCAGTGTTATGAACTGTGAAATTAAACCCAGTTGCCAATGGAGAAGGGAGGGGAGAGAAAAATAAGGACAGGCAGCAATTGATTCAAAGATGAAATTAGCTGGTAGGAGGATAAGCAATGAGAAGGTATATGTAAGAGAGACTTGAGAATCAGTTAAGGAGTTCTTAATTTCTTCTTTTTTTCTATAGCAATCACTCTTTCATCACTCAGGATTTTTTTTCTGAACACTTTCAGATGTGCTCTTTTCATTCATTTGCCCTTGTTTTACTTTGTTCCAGTAGTGGAAATCATCTGGGCAATATATCTTTACTTCAGGGAAGAGACAGCAATTTGGCTTTTTGCTTCAGTTAACAGCTTGAGCTTGGTTCTGCAGGGGATCTTGAAAGTGAACCTGAGCAGCTGAATTTGACTAAGAACCTAGATTAGTGTGCTTCTGCTGCCATTTAAACCCATGCTGTTTAAGAAAGTTAATAATTTCTAAGAAATTCTCCCCACTGCCTCATCCCTCACTCCTCATGTCCCTGTTCTCCTCTTCAGTCAGTGACACTGAATTAGTGTCCTCTTAAAGGCAAGAAGATGATGTTTATTTTCCTCTGATTTGTCATGATGTTACTTTTATGAAAATGGTTTGCTTTTTTTTTTTTTTTTTTTTTGGTAACAGCTTTTAATCTAATATAGACTTGGATTTGGTTATATCTATTACAGTCTGTTTTGCTGTATGTTCCTTATGCAGCTCTAAATTTGAAAGAGAGCCATCATCTTGACATTTTATTTGGCCTAGATTTTGAATAAATGCAATTAGGCTTTGTCATGCCTTTTTAGACAGTCAACACAAAGTTATTTCTTTTCTCTTTGATATAAATAGCTCTTTTAGATGGGTTCTCTTTTAATTACTCTTGAAGATGTTAATATTTTTATAAGGCTGTAAATGTCAAGTCTGAATGAGTCAGACCTAAAATATTAGAAAGCAAACTATCTCCAAATGTTCTCACTCTGTCCTTGTACATGCTGAGGTCTCTTACAGCATTGAAGACAGGGAGATCTGAAATTGCCTGGTGCCTTTGAACACAATCCCTTACCAAACAGGCTGCATTGACACCAAGTATGCCTGATCTCCATACAAAAGATGTTATGACTATTTTTTTTTTAAGAATTAAGTATCTTATAATTGATGTTTTCATTTTTGAAACACAGAGCCAAAGCCAGGTTGCATTTCATGTATTCATACCACATAATCTTTTTGGCGATAAAAATCAAATTAGCAAGAGCTACCTGAATGGAGAGGTGCCTGCATAGAGAGGGGTCAGTGGGAAGTACATGAAAATAAAACTACAGAGCTGTAGAAGTGTGCTTAGATATGTGTACCAATACTAGCTCTCTTCAATAATTTCTTCTGCCTCCCATCTCTTACTTGAGTTGCACTGAGGGATGTTAATCAGAATCCATTTTTACTGGGAAAACAGGTGCAGCCAACTGTGGTAAGTGGAGAAAAGAAGTGGAGTAAGGGTCTGATTTTATGAACCTTCTTAGTTTTCAATGCTTCAGTATTTACAGTGTTACAGTCAGGAGGCAACCTAAACTTTTCACAAAATCTTTAATTCTTCTTTCATCCATCTCATTTTTTTTTCCAAGGACCAAGAATCTTGAGACTGGTCTCCTCTTTCTCCTGTCACCTGACTCTCATGCTCTGCTTGGATATCTATAGGGAGAAGACCTGCAGAGCCATTCTTCTTCCCTAAGCACATGATGATGAAATCAATACTAACTCTTTCTTAGCCTCTCTAGAACAATTCTAGTGATTCTGGTTTGCTATGGAGAAAGGGCTTCAGCCTTATAAATTGCTCTGCAGTCATCATTGTTGCTTTTCCTCAAGACTTTCACTTTGGTTTAGCAGGAAGTGAAAGGCTGGGTAGGTGGAATTAAGCTGGGGTTCCTTGCTCAATAGGGGAAAATAGTATTTCCTTCCATTTACATCTGTCCTTCCACCCATCCCTGAAATATTTTTTCATCTGACCGATAACTTCAGAAGGTTGAGCTCATGCAAAGCAGAGCAAAGTGAAGTAGAGAAATCCAGATTAGTCTTAACCAAATTTGTTTTGTGGGTACATAACTATTCATATCAGAGTTTAGATTTCAGCATTAACTTCCTCTCACTTGCTTCTGCTGTGGCTGCTCCCCTTCCATAAGTCTAGCATACTGAGCTATTTGGCTGGACTTGTCTCTACCCTTTGGGCCTGTGCTGATGACTTCATTGTCTTGTCAGCTGCAGTCTTTGCACAGATTTCTGATCAGAAATCTTGTTAATATCTGTGCACCAGCACCTTTAACTTGCTTGTGTGACAGAGGTTTTTATGGCCCAACCTCTGTGGTAGGGTGGTAAGAAATTGGTCTGTGGGTTTAATGTGTTGACCGTTTTTCTAATATTCATGTGCCCATATTGAAAGAATAAATTGTTTGCATTCTCCATGTTTCCTATGCAATTGTACTTGTCTTTTGTTTTACCATTTTACAATGCCAGCTCAGGTTTAACATGCTGTTCACGGTAGCTCTTGCCAAACATTATTTTTCAGGTGACAGCCATTCGATAACTTTGCTTCACGCTGTAGCTTTTGCAGGTGTTCTAATATTTTGTCCAAGGTGACTCATGTTATATTGCAAATTGTCTTTCTCATTTTAGTATCCAAAGCATTTGCAGTTATTCTTTCCTTTTAGTAGACCTGGTGTTGTGACTTACATTCTAACCCATGAGTTCATTTTTTTATCAACATTAGTAAATTATAAGTTTTTCCAGAACCACGGGTACCTTCCACCAGTGCAGGTTAAATACTCAGCCTGAGTTTACTGCTTAATTTTTTGTCAGTCTTTCTGTATGTATCTTTTATGAAGATAATTTAATTAAGTTTTTTTGACTAGGAGATTCAGGATATAGTAAATGTAGTTCAAAATGGTGATGTTTGTCACTTCAAATTACTATGCTAGGTTTTAAAAGAAAGAAAGATAATCCTTTTTCGGAGTAACAAGTCTGAATGTGAAAGGGAACCATAGAAAACTTCTAAAACGTTTGAATGAACATTCTTTATACAGCTGCTGAAAGATGCAGTAAAGGGAACGGGGTTGGTGGAAAAATTAGAGCTCACCTCACATTGTTAAACTGTTTGGACACTCTGAGCCATTAGATGAAGACAAACTCCAGGAAATACTGGGATGATGGGCAAGATACCACTAACATTCAACAGAGCAGAGGTGATACCAGAAAACTTCTCTTCATATTATTCAACGCTTCCCGATACACTCTCCATTTTCAGTTGTTTGTATTTCTAGCTCAGAATATGCCTTCTGACTGAAAGTATTCAACATTTATTTCTTGTCTCAGCTTGAATTTTGAAAATTTTGGATTCAAAGCTTTCTGCATGGAAAAACAAATTAGGTGGCAGAAGTAAAAATAGTATTTGTCATGTTGAAAGTGCCTGTTGTCTGATTTGATGTTTTTTGGTTTAACTACTTTGGTACCTTGCCTTACGTATATATATATTACATTTCATTAGGCCTCATGCTTATTACTGTAAGGTCTTGGCAGTCAGCCCTCCCCTTTTATAGGCTGAATTATACATTTCATCAGCAAACTGCCTCACATGAAGCTTCATCTTCTTTTCCAGTTTTTTTTTTATGTATATCTAAGAGAGGAAATGGGTTCAGTGAAGATCCCTGTGAAATTCCATTTATGACTAATGAAAAAACCTGACTATTTCTGTCTCATTTTCTTATTTCTAAGGAACTTTACTGACCACTATTCTTTGTGAGACTCTGACGTAAATGTTCCCTATACTTGTGAGTGCATTTGTTTTGTGAGTGCTTGAATTGGAAACAAGCTTGAAGACATTGTTGCTATTGTTATTTAGTGGGGGGCAGCCACCCTTTTATTATAAGTAGTTGTATATCTACATTTGAATCTTAATTATTCTTTTGAATCACATCAATCCTGAAAACAAACTGAAGAATGTTACTAACATATTGAGGAATAAGACAAAGGACAAAAGCAGCTGCTTTTGAACAGTTCTCAGCTTCTGTCCTGTAGAACAGACTATTTTTTTGTAGTGCTAATTCTTAAACAAGATCAGTGATAGTTAATGGAGGTTCAAATATCTTTTCAGACTACTGTATCTATCCAGTTATCTTTTTCTACTATTTCTACTAAGAATATCTACTATTCTTGTAGTCTCATAAAAAAATATTTATTTGTTTGATGAGACCTATATTCTGTAAAATTATTTTGGCTGTCATAAATTATTATTCTATATTTATTAATTGAATTTCATATCAACATTTCTGTTTTTTCCCCCTAGGTTTTTGGCAGGCTACCAAGCCTATAATTACCTGCCATTACTCTTGTTGAGTATCAGCAGAGCACCGGCATCCTTTCAGGCTTCTTGAATGTTCCTGCAATTCTGAAACCAGCAATATGCTCATCCAGAAGTTTTGAGGTGTAAATTACCAAGGGCTCAATTTTAAAAATGTCTAAACTTCACAGGACTGTTTGAAGTTTCTTATTACTAGTGCGCTGTAAGTCAGCTTTAAATCACTTCACAGAAAGACAGAACATTCTGAGCTGAAAGGGACCCACAAGGATCTTTGAAGTCCAACTCCTGGCCCTGCACAGGACACACCAAGAGTCACACCTATGTGCCTAAGAGTATTGTCCAAATGCTTCTTTAACTCTGTCAAGTGCTGTGACCACTTACTTTCCTGGAGAGCTTTTCTAGCACCCAATCACCCTTTGGGTGAAGAATCTCTTCCCAATATTCAACTTAAACCTTGGGTCGTGTCGCTGGTGAGCACAGAGAAGAGATCAGTGCCTTCCCTCTCAAGGCAGTTGTAGATTGCAATGAGGCCTCTCCTCTCTCTTCTTCACGCTGCACAGACCAAGTGACCTCATACAGCTTTCCCTCTAGGCCCTTTTTCATTGCCCGCCTTTGACACTCTCTAATAACTTAATATCCTTTTTACATTGCAGTGACTGACACTGCCCCCAGCACTCGAGGTGAGGCTGGCCCAGTGGGGAGCAGGGCAGGACAATCCCCTCCCTTGCCTGGCTGGCCGTGCTGTGCCTGATGCCCCCCAGGACAGGGCTGGCCCTGCTGGCTGCCAGGGCACTGCTGGCTCAGGTTCAGCTTGTCACTGAACAGGACCCACAGCTCCCTTTCCACAGCACTGTTTTTCAGTATCTCATTCCACATTCTGTATGTACATCCAGGATCTTCTTTGGAATACCTGATTCTGTGTTCTTTTTAGGCAAATATCATAAAGCTAAGAAACAATTTTCAACTTTATAGTGAATATCAAAATCCAATGGTGAGACTATACCACTATACCATTTTAGCACTATTATATTTTGCTGTAAGTATACTTTAAAAGCTTTCATTCTCATTTGCTTTACCTTTACTACTTATGAGTTTTCTCAGACATTAACTTCCCTAAACACTTTACTCCTTTTTCATTTGGTATATCAATATATATATATGTAATTTAAGATATTTTAAATACCCTATCTTCTTTGAATGTCTCTCTTTAGCAGCTATTTACACATAGTCATATCTTTGCTTGATTCTTCTGAAAATAATGGTCTTCAGATTTAGAAAATTAGCTCTCTTGAAGAATATATTTTGCATTGGAATGGAGATCTGCCGTTTTTTAAGACATTTAGGTCATGTTGTAGTTATTGATTCTTAGATATCCACAAATTGTTGTCCAGCAATTATTCTTTATGTATTGTGTGATTCTGTATTTGCATCATCACTGGTGAAATGCAATTTGCATTAGAAAATTATCATCTGTATTTTTTAGTTAAAACAGTTTCAGATTTTGAATTCAGTAATGGAATATGCTTAAATTAGTGATGCAAAATAATTTTCCTATAAAAAACACAGGCTGGAGAAACTTGGGTTTTATGAATCCCTGTCAGATTTTGATGTAACAAACTGAACATAATTTTTAATTATGCCTAAAAGGTTTTTTATTGTGTTTTGAAAATATGATTTGTATATTTTATTGCCCTCAATTAAAATTGTGTGAAAGCAACTATGTATAACTGTTCTTGGAGGATGTCACAAAGAGGAAAACCATGTAAATATCATAGGAGACATTATGTTAAAAGTATATTAAAAGGATTTGTTAATTTGTGCATGGTTACCATAGCAACCAGATGCATGTTTGAAGCTTTCAAATTCACTTAGACACTGAGGTGTGCCATGTTCATTGTTTGTGACCTCTGCCTGTTGTCTCATCCAGGTCCAACTCAACTGCTGTTGTCAGCCTGTGAAGTCGAGAGAAGTGATGGTGACAAGAGATTACTGCCAACTCACTGAGAGATGGGGCTGGCATTCTGCATGGACAGCAGTTTGTAAGGCATTGTCTGTACAGGTGGGTTTATTGAAGCATGGCATGTCTCTGGTGTGCTGTCAAACATTCCCATCCTTCAATGCTTTCGTGACCCCAACCACTGTAATATGCTTCACGTCTTAATTATGTACAAAGTAAACCATGAAATAAGCTATAATTTAATCTTAGTTTTTTATGTAATTGAAACAAAATTTGTAATGGCGGAGTCTAAAAATTATGTAGGCAGAGTGGGTTGCCCATTTCTAATAAGCTTTATTGGTTCAGATGGGATATTCTACAAGGAAAGTTATTTGTCATAAAGAATCCACTAAAATTACTAAACTTAATAGATCTTGCAAATAATTATAGATTGCATTAGTATGAAATATATCCTCTATATAAAATACCTTCAAAACAAGTAATTAAATTCTGCTTCTTTTGCAATTCTGCTTCAAAAGTGCCTGCTTTTGGTCCTTTTTTCCCCTCTATGGAATTGTTATTATTTGTCACTGGGGTCCTCTGCTTAATACAAAGTGAATATTAGATTGAATTAAAATACTTGCATGGTGAAGGAGATATTCAAGACTCTATGAAATGTTTATTGATACCTAAGAATAGGCAACAACCTTGAGTACTTTTTGTCCTCTGAACTATTGTCCAGAGAAATCATCAATGTAAGGATAACAAACACTGCTGATTTTGTCTAAATCTCCTCCACAGATCTGGTTTAAACAGAAAGACCAAAGCCAAAAATAGAAAAAGAATGGTGATAGGCTTAAAGAAAAGGCCACTTTTCAGCTGAAACCTGGCCAAGATAAGAATCTCTCTGGAATTACTTACATAAACTTCATTTGTAGTAGCAGCTTTAGAAAAGAGAGCCATATGCACAGATTTTGCTACAATTTTTTTCTCATATAATTGATTTTAAATTAATATGAAAATAATAAAAATAGCTTCTTAGGTAACAACAAAATTTTTCTTGACTATCACTTTTTGTGCTCTGGATGGAAAATACAAAGTTTTGGCAGTGTGCACTGAATCCCAGTGACTGATTTAAGAAGAGAACCCAGGAATGGTAAAAGCATGAAGCCTAATTCCTACCTGAATGAGCTTATGGAGAAAAGTAAAAATTTCGGTATCTTTGAAAGATATGCTACATGCCACAGGCCAAATTGCAGTAGAATTTGGATTATTCCACGAAGCTTTGCTGTCTGTAAAGTCTGCTTCCTCCTCAGATTTAAAGCAAACAATAAAAAATATATTGTATCTTAAAAACATGGATGAATAAAACAAATACTAAAAGGGATGTAATATATCCTCCTTTTCCTCCTCCTCCCCCACTTTATATCTTCTACATTGAATCCACATTTTCTTCCCCAAAATGTCACCCATCTGCTGGGTTTGGAAAACCTTCCTGAATTCAAGAGCTCTGGATTGCACAAGAAAGTAATGTAATAAACTTGAGCCCCTTCTGGTAAGTGTGGGAAAGCTGGTAAAGCCCACAAGTATTTCCTTACAAGTCAGAAAATTTTTACTAAATTATAGTCATCCTTTTTTTTTTCTTTTTTACTTTATAATTTTTATAATTTTTTTTTACTTTTTATTTTTACTTTATAATTTTCTTTTTTACTTTATAATTTCTACTTTATAATTTTACTAAATTATAGCTATTTGTTAACACAAATAGCAAAGAATCATAAAGTTAGAGAAAATGGCAGGAGCAGAGCAGGTACCTGTAGGTAACAAATACAGCAGGTCCTTTTTCAATAGTTTTGTCAGAAATCCAGCCAGTCCTTTCTCATGGCACGGCAGACGAACCCCACAGAAAACACTCCCTCATCTTCATGTCCTTCTCTCTGGGACCAAAGGGTAGGAGCAGATATTGTTCCTCAGCGTCTGCCTGTCACCTGGTCTGAAGGAAGTTTTATCTCAGTCTCATAAAAAGGGGCAAATATTTGTCGTTACAGCCATGGCAAAACAGGGTAGATATTGCTCTGATTTTGCCCTGGCCTTTGGCAGAAGGGGAGCATGCTACCCCTCTAGATCTGTTCTTCCTCCCTGCATGAAGCTGATACCATTAATTAATCCCAGGAGGGTGGAGGCACACACAAGTCTTCTTGGTGAAGGGAGAATCCACCAAAGACCAAGAAGCAATCTGTTTCTGTAATCATCTACCTATTGCAAACACTGGAGCAGTGCTTGCAGCAAAGCCTTGCTGTGAAGCCTGGCTTTGAACTCCTTTCAATATCCCCCTATGGCATCATAAACTGGGAGGACAGAACATCATGTTCTACATATTCTACTATTCTTCATATTCTACTGCCCTGGAAAGTTTGCTTTTGGCACAAATCTTGATCTCTCCTTCCTTAGTTAAATCAAGGATGTTTAGATGGCAGCTGCTTCCACCTATCAAAAATTACCCCACAAGTATACCTAGGGAAAGTCTGGGATTACCCATGCTGCCAAACCCTGGCATGAAAGATGTTGGATTATTGTTCTTATTGTAAAAGAACCTGCCTAAGCTTCTCCAGGCAATTTTTAAAAGCATTTCAATCAGCCTCCTGCTTTAAATTGCCCTCCAGTTCTATACAGGGATCTGAAGGAGCTTAATCCAAGGAAATATTGAAACTTACTGCATCCCATTGTTGGGTAATTATAAAATGATTTTCACTGGTAGTCCTGACTTCAAAAACCATTCTCATTATACAACTGGTGTCACAGAAATAGGGCTTTGTAATCATGCTGACCTTTTCCTCCCAGATAAATTAGTACTTTATATTATTGAGTTAGGCATACAAAATCCTTTGAGCTTTTATTATTTTTCTTATTTTTTTAAGCTGGCCTTTTGAATTCTCTTTATTTGAGTGAAATAAGCTGAAAAGGAATATTTTAATTTGAATATTCTGATGTAATTTTCATTAAAGCTCTATTCTTGGAGATATTACCTTAAAAAGGGTTGTAAACATTGTAAACATGGCTCAGAATTAGCATAACTGAAGTGGGAGTAATTTTTCATTTTTATCACTCTCTGCCATGCTTCACTTACCTACTTAGTGCAGTCTGTTCTGTGCAGTGTTGATAGATGAAGCAGCATACTTGTAAATAACAGATATATTTATATTGCTAGTTCATCAGGAAAGAAACACATCACTGCCACAGCCATGTATCCATAGCAGCTGTAATACTCTCAGATCAGTTTTTCAGTTTTATATTTTTACAACATGATGGAAAATAACAGGGCTACAAACTTACATCGAAGTTAATTTTACAGTCAACATTTCTGCGTTTTTAATGGTCTCTATTAAAACTCTTTTCATGTTCTTCACAACGAAGGGGGAAACCTTGGTTAGGACAGAGTTTAAATTCAGCTCTTAACTTTGTCTTTCAGGCTCATCAAGATGCACTTGCATGTCAGTGACCTCTGTCACTTTCCTAACCCAGTTAGAGAGAAATCTAGAGGTCACTCCACCAGAAAAAGTCAAGATTTTAAGGCCATGTGGATAATTGTAGTTATAGTTTACTAAAATGCAGAATTCTACACTGCACTCTGAAATATCAGAGCTACCTTTCATGGATATTAAACTTGTTGGCTGCTAAAAAATGCAAAACTGTTGATTGAAACATTGACCTGTCAAGCAATTCTTAAGTGACTGCAAAATATTATAAAAAAATTTAACTTTCTCTAAGTTATAAATTAGGAGGTGAAAAACCACAAGACTAATGTTAATATTGGAACATTCATATGTGCCATTTCATATTTAACAGATTTCTAACTGAGGAAGCTGACAGAGAAGGAAAAATAAACTTTTTCCAGTGTGAAAGAAGACTTGTATTATATTGTTCATTTTTTCCAAAACACAAATTTTGGGGATTAAGAGTAAAAAATCAGATTTTTCTTGTAGTTCACAGGCAGCAGATTTTGAAATCTTCAAAGTCTTTTGATAATTTCATGGAATCATCAACTGAAATTTGTAAGCAAGTTTTGCTCTGTGTACCTGCAAACTAGTGGCCATTTTTCAGCTTAGAAAAGAAGGAAAATCTAAATTCTCCATTTCCAGTCATGAAGCTCTTTTTTCTTTTTGAGTGAATTAAGAAAGATTGTCACAGAGATAACTTTTCTTCAGAAGAGGACAGTGATATGCAAGATGCAATTTCAGTGGACATTTTGTACTTCCATACCGTTGGATTTTCTGTCTTGAGAGGGAGTTTATTTCTACTTGTTCGTTAGGGAACCTATAAGAGGTCTGCCTGTTGGTATTTGTCCACTTCATTTGAAGTCAAATCCTTTTCTTTTCCAGATCAAAGGTTGTGGATAAGAATGATTTGATTATTTGATTCTACAGAGCCGTAGGTGTACTCAGAGACTTCAGAGATTTTGGTTTCAGCAGTAAAAAGTGTGAAATTTGCATTTTATTATCAGATTTCAGCAAGACATCTCTGGATAAAAAGGTAAATTTGTTGATCTCAAGGTGTGTCCAATTTATGTCTGGATCAAGAGCTTAGTTTGAGGTGAATCTGCTCATTCCTGATTTCTGCTTTGGTTTGCATTTTGAAGCAGTTCTAGTCAATATTTTCAGTATCCTTTTTGGCTTTCTTTTGGATGAAGCTAATCTGGAAGATGTGGTCAAGGTGCAGGTTCAGATGAAAATTGTCATTCAGTCAGGCCAAGCTAGAGTTATCCCAAAGTTTAAAAAGCAAACCCCACCACTGCTGGAATAAGTATTGTGTGGACATTAAATCCTTATCACCAACTATTTGGCTTTACTGGTCTCCTCTGACTTGTCTGCATGAGTTTCTAGCTGGATGTATCCCTCATGAGACTGTGCTGAATGATCGGGGCTGGCACTATTGAAAGTAATATCCTGACAATCCAGTCATATCTTATTACAAGCAGATTCCAGAGCAATGTGTACTTGCAAAAATTTAATTGCAGACTTGTATTAATATACAGTTGTATTTGCACTGTAATATAAAAGCAATGAAGAATGCATGTGGTTGGTATTTTATTATTTAAAAGGAGTATGGTAATATAGTCATTAATATATTTTTATGCATCGTTCATTGTAGAAATTTAAATTAGTAGTTCACAATGATGATGAGTTTTAAGGTAACATTTCTTATTAAAAATGGAGTATCTGAAAGTTTTAGGTTCATAAAGGGTTTATAATTAAGCCATGAAAATTAATTTAGCCATGTAAAACGGATTGCTAATTAGTTTGCTAATAGGGCTGTCACTTCCAAACTCATTGCAGAAGGTGAATATTAGGTTAGTTCTGTCTCTTGAGGTTTCAGGGAAGTTTATGACATTCCTTATAAAACGTATTACTGTCCACATTTTTCTTGTGAAGAGAACTTGTCTTGCCAAACATTTAAGGAATATTATTGAGAATAATGATGATTTCTATTCTGCTTTGTCTGCTTTTTGGAATAATTTCCTGGGTAATTGATGCCTTTTTTTTTCCCCTGTGTGGTACTGATAACCACAAATATCACAACAAAATGGAAGTGACAGAAAATCCTGTCTAAATCCTGGAATGACATTACTATACCCCAAGCTTGGAGTATACAAAATACCTCCTAAAAGAAGATGAATTGAGTCTCTTTCGAAAAGTCTATTCAAGAAATTAAATTGTCTTTATTACAGTGATATTTTTTATAAATATTATGCCAGCAATACTAAATCCTGAAACATACAGTGAATCTTAATTCATGTCCATTCTGCACAGAGGTCAGAGTGTATACCAGTGTACCAGTGTTTTTCTGTGCATCCCACCTACAACTAAACACTTCAAAGTGACAAAGATGGGGTTTTTTTTGGGGAAAAGGCTTCCCTTTTCCCCTCTTAGCTGTAGAATCTCTCTCTGGTGGCATTAATGTGGTGGTGTTATTTCTGTCACCTCTTTGACTGAACAGAGCTAAGGCTACTGACAGTTCAAAGATTTCTGATGGATCATCCAGGTTTCTTCAGACACCTTCTGGCACTGTGCTACTTTTAGGTGAATTTGAATTAATTACATCTGCCACCGTAGCCACTAGAAATTCTGAAAGAACTATAATTAAAACGTAAGCTCTAAAAACCCTAGTTATAGAACGAGAGTTTTTAACTTCAGTTTGTCACACAAATTGGCTTAATCCAAGCCTGGGCTATGAGATGAACTCAAAGTCCATTTTGTTCCAATACGATGAGAAGCAATATACTTGGGAGCAAAATACATCTAAAAGATGTATTTGCTTTGTTTTAATACAAATGGAAATTTTTTTTGCCTTGTAATTTTGTCAGTTTTGTTAGATATATAATCTATGACCAGTCAAGTGTAATTCCTGGAATTTCCATAAAGGGTTTCAACCTCATCTTAAGTTGTTTAGTATAAAAAAAATGAGGCATAAGTATATATATTGTATAAATGGTGTTACTGGAGTGAAATATGAGATTCTCCAAAGCAGGGAGTCTTTCTATATTAAGAACTGTATTAAGGAAAAAAAAAGGAGGATTGGATTAGTGTTGGAATTTTTTGGCGGACTGACTTTAACAACAGAATTTCAAATGATGGCACAGATGAGAACTTTTCTAACCAAACATATGCAACTCCATCTTATTCATCCCTTCATGGTTGATCCACTGATGTCCATACACCACTGTTTGTGTCATAAGCAGGCCTGGTGGCAGAATGAGAAAATAATCAATGTCAGTTCTCTTGTTTCTGTACCTGCTGTCACTGGCAGCGCATTCATGGTGTTTTTATTTTTGTCATGGCTGTTTTAAAATAGGGGAGAAGAAATTCCTTAGGCAATAAAAGGAGAAAATTTTAATGGATCCATTTTCAACAAATAAAATACATTTATTCAATGTAAATCAAACACTTCAGGTTCTGTAGAAGTCTTGGTACAAATGCATTAACTTCATATGGATTAATAAATGCAAGGAGTAAAAAGCCTGAAAGTATTTTTAACCTACTTTCTGAAGCTACACCAGCTTACTAATTTTGGATTCTTTCCATAAGGGAAATATTACCATTTTAGAAATTGATTTTCTCTTTCTGCCTTTATCTTAAAAATATTATTGCTTTTAAAAAATGCTTTCCCAAAGATTTCTGTAGTCCTCAAAAAAGGCCCTTGAATTCTTTATTGGTTTCTGGAGAAAAAAGCCTGAGAAGTAGAAATTTCCTTCAATCTTTCTGTTAATAATTAATACAATTAAGCACAATGACATGCAGAGATGTAGAGTCATGGATTCAGTGAGCAAAAATTACCATAAAGTTCACTTACAAATGAAATGTAGGTCTCCAATACTCTGGTTTTCAAGGATGATTCTGGAAACAACCAGAGAAAAGGAATGCATTAACAATTCCAGTATGAGTTGAAATAGAACGAAGATTGTGGTTGTTTTTTTTAGAATGGAAAATTTTGGATGGAAGTTTGTTAAAGTGCATTGGATAGGATTGCTTATTTTGTAATTTGGACAATATTATTGAAAAAGAGAGTGTAGAAAAATATGTTAATGAAAGATTTAATATCCCTTCAACTCACTTTGAAGAAGATGTCTCCAGTATGCAGATCTCAGACTATTCAGTGACAATAACACAGGTGTGTTTTAAAGTCATTGACATTCAAGGTGGAACCTTAATGCCTTTTATTTTCTGATCTACTAAATAAATTATATAGAATACTAAGGCAAACAAATTCAGGTTTGCTAAAATTCTTCAAAAGCTTCAATTAGCTCTTAGCATAGATCTGCTTTTAATTTATTGATTTAGAAAACTTTACAAGTGTAAAGAAACATAGATTAGTAAAAATATGGCAACAGCTGATTAAGCTGATGTATCAGGAAAAAAATTGTTAAAAAATGAATGAGAATTCTAAAACATTCTAAATTATTACCAGTAATCTGATGTATTTTATATTCTTTCTGGAGTATCTATTTTTAGCTGATACCTGCTAATAATGTACTTTTGTGATAAGAAGATTTAAAAAAAGTATTTTTTACCCACCAAAATGAGGATTGCATATTAAACATACTATGCAATTTATGTATACAAAATCTAATTTACATGTACACTATTTTCCTTTATGCCTTGCTATAGTTGAAAAAGTGACTTCCACAACACTTTTTGCAACATTCCCAGTTTTTAAATTAAAGGACATTATATATAGAAAGCAAACATATTGATTTTCTGGGAGAGGGACTTTCTGCATGCTCTGCATTTGACACAGATGGCTCTTATTTTGAATCTCACTTTCCAAAGCTGTATTTTAATAACTAAAGTAGCTTCCTGCATAAAGTGGGGGGAATATGTGATTACAAAGGGGTAAGGAATGGAAAAACTGTGGGGTGTGGAAAGCAGAAAGGTTTTCCTGTGTTATGCCCTTTGATTTTTTTTTTGGTACCTGCTTTTGTTTTCCATCATTGCTTTGCTTGAAGGTGCTGGGTGTTCATAATCTTTTTGCACTTCCTTGCTTCATATTCCTTGCTTCTATACATCCTTACACCTAAGAGAAATCAGCAGCCATATGGCATCTTGAGTGGTTTTTCTGTGTTTGGTTTTACACAGAAATAATTAGTCATCAGCAGGTTCTCCTGCTCTGAGGTAATTGCCCTCATTATGTCTGTGATTTCCATAGTCAAGCACGAACACACCTCTAGTTAGCTCTTTTACCTCCAGCTCTAAGCCTTTTGTCCTTCAACAGAGTGGCCAAAAACCTCAGATGGCTTTCTTGGGTCACCATCAGTGATTTTGTTGCCACAGACACAAACAAACACCTGTGTTCCAGCCTTTGTAACCCGCACCACAGGTGCCTGTGCTTCCATACAACCTCCGTGGTGTTTCTGTTGTAGTCAGTTATTCCTATTAACCTCCAAAAAGGAGTTTAACTGTTGCTGATATCTGTGCTAAGTGAAAAGTAGCTGTCTTACCTTCATTGAGGTTTCATCTTATCCCAAATTAACAATTTCTTCTAGGGGTAGAAAACCTAATGTGAAAAATATCAAAGTATTAGGCATAATACTGAAATTAAGTATGTCATACAGAGAATTCAATGTTTATATACCACAGCAAGTCAAAATACTTTCTATTTTAAGGCCTTGGATGAAGAGCCTTGCTGAAGACCCAGAGGCTGAACATAGCTCCTCAGCAATCCTTTCTATATATGGTCAGCAAAGGGGAAAAACTCAAATCCTGATATGATTTTTTTCCTGGTGTTTCACAGTGCAATGTGGCTTTTTTCATAGTCACGTATTTTTTGTTGCATTAAAATGATCAAATTTAAATATTAAATTAATTTTTTTTCTTTGTCATTTAATGTCCAATTTCTGTAGGAGAGAGACAGGACACTGCATTGTCTAAAAGAATCTTAGTAAGCAGGCTATTAGGATAGAAAGTGGCTGTTTTCATTTTAGCCTAAATACGTATTTCCATAATGTTTTAGGCTGTTAAAATGGAGAAATCTCAACTGATCACTGAAAAAGTGGTGGAAAGGTATCATATAACTTAAATCCTTATGAAAATCAGGCATGAATTTAAGAGAAAGAATAAGGCAGTGTTAGTCCAGAGAACGAACTGTCCTGGAGTTTGGGAAGTGAGTCACTGTGCTATGAGACAAGGCATGGATGAAAAGATGTGCTTTATATTATTTTACATCCAGTCATTCGTTCCTTCCTCTCTGCCACACCACTCCTACACTAGCCATCCAATCCTCTCTGATTTCTTCAGAACTTCACTGCAAGGTCAAAACCCCATTTGTAGCTGAATTATTCCTAGGCTATCTTTTATGAGCTGGTGCATAAACAAGGCATTTCTGCCTACCCAGGCCCAGTCCCTTTTCAAATTTCTTTAGTAAGTCTAGTACATTTTCCTTATTCAGATGCAGTTTGACAAAAGGATTCTTTCAGCCCTTTTTGCAGCTCTCTGCAACTTGATCCATCATGTTTCTCCTGTGTCAGATTCTCTGATTTGTCCTTTGTATTTGTCCCAGATATTTTAATCTTTTATAGAAAAGACTGGCAAGGGTTTTCAAACTCTCCACATGATCTCTGTTATTAAATCCTTTAAATACCTAATCTTTTTCCCGAGGCACTTTGGGAGACAGACATGCCTGTGCTATCCTAGGCTAAAAATCTTATTTCCTATGGTAAAGATTAGTTTTCACACTGCTGTAACAATAAATGACATGGGTAATATTGATTACTAATATAAACAACACAATCTTTACTATGTTCCCACTAAACCACCTCTCCTCACTATGTTAGTTGTGCCTGGAGAGGATGGGATGTGTTTACCATGGGTTCTGCTCCTTTCATGCACCACCCAGTGAAACTGGCAGTGCACAGAAAGGGGAGGAATCTGCTCTCAACATGGCTTTTGCTGAATTGACTGTAAGTGGAATGAATAACCATTTATAAAAGATTTCTTCTCTTTCTTTCTCTGACTTATTAATTCCAAAACTCATTGGATTTTTAATATTTCTCTTTTCTAACAAAGGAAACAATAGCTAGTGGCATGTAATAGGGACATTTACAGTAATGCATCAGTAAATACAGCATGTGTATAGTACAATCCATTTGAATGTAGAAGCAAGGATGGATTATTTTCATGCTTCATTTACACCTGTGTTTATATACAGCCATAATTTTTTGTTTCTCTCTGGCAATACAGACATAAGGTCTTTTTGTACAAACATTTATTAGTAAGTCCTGTAAGTTGAGATAGTCCTCAAGGGCAGGTCATGGACTCTAGTTTGAAACACTGGTTTAATCTAAGTTATTTTACTGTAAGAAAATGAATGCTGAATGGAGAATATAGACCTCAGTGAGACAAAGAGGCCAGTGTCTGATGCTAGCTTAAAACAGCTCTACTGCAAAGTCAAAATTAGAATGAAAAAAAGAAAAAACCAGTGAGCAGTCATCTGAAACACAATCTACTTTGATTTGAGGACTTCAGATAACAATGGAAATTTCTGCAGCTAAAACTTTGCAGCTGGTGAAAACGTAATTTGATTTCTTTGACTGTAAATGAAATTCTATGCTTTAAAACTTTGCTGACATAAAAGAAGACAGAGTTCTGGCCATATTTTGCCTTGCTTATATAGGGATTATCCTTTAGAAACTTTAAAATTGTCTTTGTACGTATTCTACAGATTTCAGTAATGTTACTACAGGCAAGTAGTATGGCAACATTCTTAAATAGGACAGAAATAGTGATTTAAGATTATAATAGGTCATTTCCATGGGGATCTAATTGTGATCCAGATGGCAGATGCTGTTAAAGCTATTTCATGAATTAAACAGAAGAGGCTGGTTTTAGTTGTTACAAACAAGATGTCTCTCAGCACAAAAAGAAAGTCAGATGTGATGGTATTTTTCTTTATGACTACTCTGAAGTGTTTATTAGCAAATTCTTAAAATTTCTTCTTTTCTTATGTGTTTTTCCCTGTCCTCTCAGATATAATACAACTTCTCTAGTTATAGAAAAAAAATACTTCACGCAGTCCCTCTTGTGAATACCCTGGAATGGAGCCACAGCCAGGGCTGCCATGGTAGGCCTTGTTTACTAGCACGCCTTTGTTTCAGGAACCTGAAAGAGGCTTGGTAGATCTGTCTTTAGCCTGGCTGATGTCTATCCTTTGATGACAGGCAGGAAAGCCTCCCTTTTTCTTACAGCTTTCTCCTGAAAGTTGATTTGCCTGTTCAGGGTTAACATAAGGGTACATAACTCCTTCCTTAAACCTCACTTTCCCCTTGTGAACAGTCCCTGCTGTATATGGATTTTTATTACCAAACACTGACAAGTACGAGTATGAGAGAGTTCATTAAAATTTATGTGTGTAGCAAAGTCTGCAGCCTCTATGGGATACACTTACTTTGAAGAGCAGTCATGAGAGTAACAGCTTGTCTGAGCTTATATAGCTCTTTATCATTCTTTCAAGTATGTGGAAGCAGAAACTCTTTGACCTACTGGATCGATACTGCTAATAATTATGAACATATTTCCACCATTAACAAAAAAACTGCCTCTAGTAAAGAGCCCTGAAACAACAATAACTAAAGCCAATCACACGAATGAGAAAGTGTCACATTATATAAAATATCTTCTGCTAGTTTTCCAGAATCTCAAAAGTATACTATAAAGGTCATCAGAATTGTATGTACTAGAATCCATTTGTTTTCCTCTCAACATTCTCTTTTTCAACAATAAAATAATATTAAATATCAATTTTACTATTTAGTGCTAAATTGTTGTCTTTCTTAGTTCTTGGTCCAGAGCAGTTACCATAAAAAAGGAAAAATATTTTAAGCATGAAACTCCTGTTGTATTCATATGTACAAGTGCTTTCAATAGCTCCATAGTCAATTTCTGCTTAAAGAAAGGAAAACAAGCAATACTATCAACTTCATTCATCCACTAAAATATAATTTACATTGTTTAAATGTCCTTTTCCTGCCATATTAAGATGTTTTTAAAGGAAGATTAGTGACTTTGTGGAGGTTCATGTTTCCTTTTTTAAATTGGTCTTTCAGCTGTTTAATAAACTCTGGCTAGACCAAGTCTTTAGCCTTTAATAGTAAAATCTCCTGTAGAAAGGCATAAGGCCAGAGGAAGAAAGGTGTGTTCTGTCTTTAGCCACCAATAGTTGCAGAACTGGCTGCTATGACACATTCACTAGCTGGTTTCTGTTTCATCTTAATAGCTGGAAAGAGCTAGTGAGGACCATACAACTAGCTGCTATTCTGGTTAAAGCTCAGGTTTGAAAATGTCTCCTCCCTCAGCTGTGCCCTTAAGGATGAGACCATTTGGATTTTAAGATCTGAGCTCAGATTCTGCCCTCTAGAAATATTCCTAAAGATAAGCTCTGGCTGTTCAGACTGGAGTGTCTATTTAAGCCTTCTCAGTTGTTGTACTGTCTATCCATGTTTACTGTTTGTAGTGAGATGTGCATGCTGTTATTTTGGCCTTGCTACTTTATCTGCTTTATGAGTTATTCATGTGTGTTTCTGCAGGTTGTTGCTCCAGAAAAATGTGCTTAAATTCCTGACAATGATTCACAGATATGCTATTTTTGCTCTGTTGCTGCAGTCCAAGACAGATGACCATTAGATTAGTTTTTGTATATACTTGCAAAATCCACAATGCTTTTTAAATTATCACCCATCTCAGAGGAACATATCTCAAATTCTCGTTAGGAAAGTTACTCTCAAATGACCCTTGTCTGCTACTGCTTTTGATGGAAAAATTTAAGCTCTAAGTCTGTTTGGAAGTCTAGGTTTGTAATCCTGACTACCTCTACTGTAATCTTTGACTACATCTAAATTCCTCATTTTTAAATTTCTTTTGCATTAATATATCTTAGTATGTGAAGGTGCTTTTACATGTTCTTGGCTTGTGAACTACTCTTGTGTTGATTTTGGGTGTTCTATTTGGAGCTTATCTTCTCTCCTTTTTTATGCTTATTTTTTTTCTCTCAGAAGTTCCTGCATTTCACATGCTTTACTTTTAGAAGGCAGCAAAAGAGTCATAGGATTATAGAATTAAGGATCACTTAGAAGATTTATTTCAGGATTTTAAAATACCTGCAGATAGATGCCCTTTTGGGGGAGTAGAGGTAGTTGTGAAACACAATCTACCATCAAACTGTCATCATCTTGTAACTTTCACTGTCTATGACTTGTTCCTGCAAAGCAAAATTTCTGCTATAATAATGATTTTCAAAGTCTAGAAAATTTTTCAGGAAACAGAAAGTCTATTACCATTGTTTATTCATAGTAAACTGCATAATAAAAAGGTGAGCTGCATTTCTAGCCACTACATATTGACCTTGATTTCTCAAATCCCCTGACTGATACCACAATCTTTTCTATTAAAGATGTAATTTTCAATTAATTAGCCAAATTTTCACAGTTGCTTTTTTTTCCATGAAACTCACTCATCAGGATTTACAGATTCAGACTAGACAGAAGAAAGAAATTTTTTACAATGAAGATCATCAAACATTGGCACAGGTTGCCCAGAGAGGTGGTGGATGCCCCATTCCCTGAAACAATCAAGGTGAGGTTGGATGGGGTCTGAGCCTGATCTAGCTGAACATACCCCTGGCAATGGCAGGGGTTTGGACTAGATGGCTTTAAAGGTCCTTTCCAACTCAAACCTTTCTGTGATTCTATACTACAGATGTAAGAATCAAGTAAATTATTTCTGTATGTATAGAGGTAGAGCTGGATTACTTTTTGGTTTGTTGTTTGCAATTTTTACTGCTTCCTGCCATGTTGCTTCTGCCATGCTGCTTTCCACACTAGAAGACTCTTTTGATGTTTCACAGTATTGTAGTGTGATGGTCAGTAGAAGAAAAAATGGAACAGGAGATTTGCATGAGGTATTAAACTACCACCATGTCACTCTGACCTATGCAATGGGAAGGCAATGGCCCAGAAAACCATTTAGCATATTCGGTAAAAAAAAATCAACGATAGCGAAGACAATGTGCTATACAAAGAAATAAAGCAGAAAAATAGTTCTGACTGGTTCTGACTTTGCTTCGGGGATATAACAGCTGGGGTTGTGAGTGCAACAGCTGCTCAAAAAAATTAGCAGGGATAGACCAGGAGGGACTTTTACAATTAATTGATCTGAATGTTGCTGTGAAGCATATTATTTCTGCTAATAATTCCAGCATTCAACTCACAGTCCATTCACTTGACTTCTGGAGTCATGGCTTGCCTTGGTTTTTGTGGCTTAACCCAGTGAATCAAGTTACAACCTGAATGTCATGTTGTGCAAGTAGCCTCCCATAATTTAGGTGATTCAATGCATAATGCATTGTGGAGTTGGAGGGACAAATGAGGAAATAGAGAAGGAATTGAATGTCAGAAATCCCAAACTTAGGTAGTTGTGTTTTTTGTTTTTTTTTTTTTTTTTTTTGAGGAAGAAGGAAGAAGAGGTAGGACAGAGAACAGCTCAAATTTTTGAGATCTACCAAGCCAATTAATGGACTATCCATTTGCCTGCCATTTTACTTCTGACTTAAAAAGGTTATACTGGGTGGACTTTAGAAAAAACTTGCTTCTCTGGAAGTATCTCCTCATTGAGAACAAACTATGATTTCAAACCTGTTAAACTTATACATAAGTGACAACTCAGGAAAAAAACAGAAATCTTACTTCCTCTCACTAATGTTTGTTGCTGAATTCCCCACAATGACCTTGTTGTAATCCTTAGCAGTTGGAGAAGCACACAGTCCATTTAATCCATGAACTACCAGAGAACCACACATGGTTTCATATCTCCCAGTGGTGTGAAACCACTTGTCATGAAACTGAACAGTCAGGAGATGGTTGTTCATCTCACATACCCTTCCTAGCCCTGTGCTCTCTTTCCCCTTGGCATCCATCAGTGTTTACCTTTACTGACGGAGCAGCTGCAATTTTTTACTGCAAGTGAGGCTGGTTTTTGTAAGACTCTGTACAAGCATGTAGCTAAAGGTGGTCTAAAGACTAAAAAGGCTTTAACTATAGAGATTGCACAGTTTATCCTATGCAACCTATTCTAGCAATTTGTTTTCTATTCTCACCTCTATAAAGATTATCCTAATGATTAAATTTGCTGAAACATTTTTCCTTATTGCTAATTTAGAGAATATAAATATGTTTCTCTTCCTTAATTTGAAAAGTTATCTCCATGCATGTTTTACATACCTGGACATGTTACACTGTCTTTTAGCTTTTCCTTTTCTAAACTAAAAAAGTTGTACCTTAATTTCTTTCCTAACAGTTTAAGTCTCCTAATCTGATCACTATCTCCTTGAACTCTTCCAGGCTCTGTCTAGTCTTTTGCATCTTTCTTGGGGGCAGTGGCAAGAAACAAAATTCTCTGGAGCCTGAAGACTGGAAAGTTTATTTTTTTGCAACGTAGTGACAGAATACTTGTTTGTGCATCCCAACATGAAGTCATAACCCAGACCTTGTTCTGCAGAATACTGAATTGCATGTTGCTTTTCCCTACATTTCTTCAGTTTTTTACAATTTTCATAACTGCAGCCCTTGACTTTTTCAGATGCATAGAACAGCTTCTAAATGTACACTTAGCTTCATCCAACAATTACTTGACTTTTTCTAAACCCAGAAAAGACAAATGCCCTTGAGTCTTTCTGGTTTGAGAGTTGATAACTTTTGCTTTGCATGTGTCTTCTAGTAATTCCATTTATATCCTGAGGGATAAATATATAAGGTAGCAACCTTATATCATGCAAAACCATGTCAAAAATCCCCTTAAAGTGAGGGTATAGGGTATCTATAGCCTTGTACAGTTGTCCTTTTATAGAAAGGAAAATTGCATTGAAAGCTAAAGAAGAGGAAATAATCTAAGCCGTTTCCTATTCCCTCCTTCCTTTCAGTGCCTTGAAGTGAGATATATAATACAAAGAAATGCATTTTCTAATATTGCTTACTTCATCATTATTTCCCCAATTTGATTGGCAGTTGACTGGTCCTTTCACATGCTACCACATCTGTTCACCTGATAATATTGGCTCATTCCTTGTTTTGTGTAGAGAAAAATACTGTAGAAATAAGTGAAAAGAAATTACTTAGAAAAATCAGTTCTTCATTTTTATTTGTTTTTTTAAGGTAAAAACATTCCCTTTTAAAGTAACAAGTAACATAAATGATGCATGAATGATCTACGTTGAGCTGCATTTTTACTTCTACTGAGTTACTGTGTTTGATAGGCTTGAAAAGGCACTACAGCTCATTAAAATATTTTTTGGAAAACACTTCAGCAGGAAAAAAATTAAGATGTACTTTATTATAAAGAATTCTCCCACTGGTTTTGTAGTAGTTTATAGAAGAAGAATAATTTTTTGGGGTGGTGTAAAAATCAGTTATAAAAGGTAACTTATATGATTAAAATTTATAATTCACACACAGACTAGTTATTGTTCTCAAACATGGACAAAAATCTCTGCAGTGAACAGGTGTGTCATTTCTTGAGGTTTTAAAATACTCTAGCAAAGCAAGAGTAGTTGTCTATTTTTAGCCTGATTTTTTTTGTCAGCCATGACAATTTTTGCTTTTCTTAGCTCCCTGTCTTCAGCTCTGAAAGCCATTTGTCCCTCCATGTTAGCCACAGCCACAGGAATGAAGAACATTGCTCAGGACTTTGAAACAGTCCAATTCCTGGTTATCTTAATCTTCAGTTATTACAGTGGTTTGTATGAAATATCTTCTCTCTTCTCTCTGATAATATCAATCTAGTGCCTACCACTGGTGAAAATGGTAGAAAATAAAGTCTGACAAGAAATTACACTGGAATTTACACAGATGCAGGGTGTGACTCTTTCTTTCTAGGGCCAAAAGAGAAAACAATTGTTAGGCTTTTCATTGGAAGGACTTTGAGCCTGAGAAGCTAAGAATAAAAGGGATTATTTAGTTCTGAGAGTATGTGAGATATTTTGCCCTAGTTTATTATACTCTGAAGCCCATGAAAATTTTAGTTTTGGAAATGTTGAAAATGTTTTCGCTCTCTGTTGTAAAGTTATGATCTACTTCAGAGACATTTATAGCTGTAAATGTCCTCCTTTTGGCTGTTATAGAAAGAATATCCCCTGCATCCTCTAAAGCCAGTGAGCTGCATAGCTTTGTTCTTATGGTGTTGTTAACAGTGATGGAAACAAACATTGCAGCACTTGAATTAGGAATGAACTCCACTCTAGCTGGGTATTAGAACAGGAGAGAAAACGAAAGCCTTTAGCAGATGAAAGTGAAAATGTGTCTGGTGTTTCTTTATCAAATCCTGAGTTTAAAGAATTAAACTTCAGAGGGGATGTGTTATTACAGTACTATAATGAAAGTTAAACCGTCAAAAAAGGAGGATGTTTAGGTTTCTTTAACAAAACCTGAATTATTTTAGCCTGAATCATGGTGCTTAAATTAGATCCTTTCCTGAAAATGACATTTTTTGAAAGTATGGAATAGAATTTCAGATCAAAAGCTCAAAAGCTTCTGGGAATTGGATCAAAGTCTCAGTAGGAATCCACAGTTACATTATTTTATGATATATAAACTACACAATTGTCAAAATCTATAACCATTAGAAAAATTAGACATTTCCAGCAATCTTATATTTTAGTTCTTTTTTTCCTAAAATTCCTAACACTTGACAGGATCAGCTCTTTAGAAATTCAATTGATGTGGTAGAAGACCAATTATCTACAAAGACCTTATCTACAAAGCTTGCCTAGGTTGTATTCTTTGAATATGACTGCTAAAAGCCAACCACAGTTTTCTTATTGTTTCAGTTCTTGGGAGATGAAAGGGCATTTAATTTCTGGTTTGACTTCTCCACCCCAGTTTTTATGAGTTTTCTTTTCAAAGACTGGATCTGAAACAAGTCAACTGATAAAAACCTTCTACTTCATGTGTCCTGTATCAAAACAACTTCCTTACTGTGGTTACTGAAAGAAAAGTTAGGAAATATTCAAGTTTAGACTATCATATGTTATGATAGTGATAAAGGATAAAACAGAATAAAATAATAAAATAATAAAAAGAATAATAAAGGAATAAAACAGAAATGCTGTCTGCAGCAATTGAATCCAGTTTGAAAAAAAAAAGAGTATTTGAAAATGCCAAAAATTTAATCTTCTAATTTAAACTGTATCATTGATATAAGAAAGACTTTCAGTCCATTTCTCTAGACTTTGAGTGTCTTATACTCTGCGTGCATTGTAAAATCATCCCATGTCACTCAGGCATTATAATACCTTATTGAAAATGTCTTACAACCATTCCTGATTTGTTTATATTAATATTTCAGTATACTAATTTGAAGGAGAGATGTTCTCCTGCCACCCTAGTGTATGCATGGTACATGCTTGTTAATCTTTCATCAGGATGTGTGCAGAATATGAAAAGAAATTAATTGCACAATGAATCAATGAACAAAGTACCTTAATTTATTTAAAATTACTATTTTCCTAAAAAATAGGGTAATAGTTTAAATTTTCATTAAAAAATACAAAATGTTCTGCAACTTAATTGTTAGTGAAAAAAATTTGCATACTAAGAACCAGACTAACAAGAAAATTACAAAATTCTATCTAAATGAGAGATGTTTAACACTAAAAAGGGATAAGCATAGAAAATCAGCAATAATTGATGATAATGATAATGTAGTATCATTTCACAGGAAAGAATGCTTATTTGGTGTCAGACTCGTGAAATACAGGGATAGAGTAGGATATGAAGAACACAAGAAAAAGTTATTTTGTTTTAGATTTTTGTATGTATGTATCGCTCTATTGATATGTGCAATCAATGTATGAATGCAGTCAGATATTAAACAGGGAAGGACAAACTTTAGATTCCTCACCACAGATTTCAACACTTCATTAAGCTTTAAGATTCTATTGGTTCAGTAAGGTGTTTCCAAACTGTGAGCTCCTGGATTAGTCTCCACTTCCCTTGTCCAGGCAAGGACACTCCTGTCTCATCTTGATTCTGAGCTGGGGTGAGATGTGTGTGTGCATCACCCCTCCTTCTGCCCTGGTTTCTATGGAAGGAAATCCAAAGCCAGGGCCTGGAGAAGATTCACTGCTGACCTTGCCTGGTCCTGCTCACCTTGGCTGGGTCCCTCATTTGGGTGACTGAAGGACTGGGTCTGGCATTGCTTAATGCACTATGTTTTTCCTGTCATCCATTGAAAGAATTAGCTATAATTTTACTTATATACATGATGTGGCACAGTATCCATGTATAACTTATTCCTGTCTTGGAGCCCTTAGGAAGTGTAACTCTGTAGGAAGTGTGCAAAACAGGGCTCTAGCATCATCTCAGAGCCCCAGAGCAACAATTCAGAACCTACTGACATTTCTGGATCTGAGCCATTGTGGATCAAGCATTTGGTTTAAAATATATTAATGAGACATTTAAAACAATATGCTGGGCTCAAAAAAAATTATTTTACTGTTTGAGCTATTAAAAATGTATGTTTTCAAGCTTTACTCTTCAACTACAAATTATTTGTATTTTTCTTTCACTTGAGCCTCCCACATCATCCCTCCCACATCATCACAAATCGCTGGGGATTAAGACTCTCTGGACAAGTACCAGGTCTCTGAAGCTTATTATAAGGCAGTAAGGATGAGCAACTGTAGGAATCCTGTGTATGGCAGATCAGGTGTGCAGTATGACAGATGGCTAGGAATATGTGCTGCTTTACAAACGATAGATACACTCTGTTTCATTTTGGTCACGGTGTTTGTTGCTATTGACTCTCCCATTTTGTGTCTGTCACTTGAATATGCAAGATATGCATCTATAAGCTTTGAGGTTTTCTAATGATAAAATAACTTGAAAATTTTCCCCTGCACTCCAACTTTAATTGGATATTGTCAGTCTAATAACACAGCTCAGGTGTGCTTGAGCCTGTACTCCTTGCTTATGTGTGAAGGAAGCAAATGCAGACCTGAGAATATATATTGCCCTGCCCAGACATTTTATAAAGTTCAGTGATTGGATCATAGATGTTAGCATCTATTTTCTGTTTAAAAAGAGACAGTTATTTCTTCCTCTTACATCCTGTAAATTACCAGTTCTCTTTTTTTTTATCTGGTATCTTGATGTATACTGAGGTAAAACTATTGCAACATCTGTCATGATCTCAACATATCCAATTGTCTTTCACGTGTCTGTTAAGGTACATCAAGCTAAATGATGTAGTGGCATATTGCATCTCTAAGCTCGGCTTAAAAACTAATTAGGATGCAAACAAGAATGAATGCATAATGGTTTCTTTTTGAAGCTGACTAGAAATTTGACTGCAGTACAGTTAAGCAAATAATTTCCAATGAATAATTGATATCAATGTCACCTTTTCTGTTTATGAATTATCCACTAGCCTATTAAAATTTTCACTGGTTTGTTAATTTTATCCAATCTGTGAATTTTAAAATTATTTCTTGAACACTGTAAGTGAACAAAGACAGATAATGTTTATCTTATGCCTTAGGTAACATAATAGTTCTGTGAAAGGTAAAAAGCTCTGCAAATAAAAAGTGCAATATATCTGTTTGGCAAGTATTTCTGGATTTTAGTTTTGAAGCCAAGAAAATTCAAATGGGAAAAGTACTGTTAATACTCAACTGCTCTTGAGAAACTGTTCTCAAGAGGGTTACATACAGAAATAAAAAGGAATTCTTCTTTTATTTAGGTTTGACTGAGAGTGTCTTTCCTTTTTGCTCTATGCTGATTCATAACTCAAGCCACCAAAACATTCCCCAGTGTTTTCTGTTAAAGACTGGGGCAAGAGAAATATGTTGCATGAGAAGAGAATATTATAATCATTACTTAATATACAAAACATTTTAATCAAGGCACTCCTTACAAATTCCAAAACAGGATTGCAGCTGGCTCTTTGAATGGATTCATAGAATAAGCAAGGCTGTGTAAATAGCCTTGTTATTTTGTGCATTTCTAGCATGAGGGACTGATCCTCCTCTAATCCTTTCTGTGTATCAAGTCTCTCTCTTTGCCCAGGGGATGTATATGAAAGGACAATTTCTCTTGTCAAGAAGAAATTGGGCCACACTAGCCTGATAAGTTTTGACCTCTTTGCTGTATGCACTGCCACAATCAGACAGCTTTTCTGTGCTCATCAAGACTACTCAGAGGGTGTCATGACCCTTAATTAACATGGCAGCTGATGAAAAGTGTTGCTGTTTTCCTATTTCTCTTCACAAAGCTGAATCCCTAAGTTGGTACAGACATTTTATTCTACACCTCCTTTGACTTCCTACTTATGGGTATGGAGCAAGGTGTTGACACTTTTTTTGCCTCTGTAAAATACTAGAAAACATGGTCTGTGCAACTGTATCCTTCATCATTGGCCTGATTTTAAATAGAACTGGTCTTGTTTTTAAACATATGTAGCTTCACTCATTTCAGGGACTAACTCACCTTCAAATGAGTGGAAAGAAAGAGTCCTTTGTATCTTCCAGAAAATTTGAGGAGAGCTAAGATATTGTATTCAAAGCAAATTCTGTGGGTGGAGTAACATTTGCTAAGGAAAGTTCTGAGTTTGGAACAGAGAAACATCATTACTCCTTTTAAAATTCATCATACTGAAGTTTTAAGATGCTCAGAATAATTGAGATTTTTGGGCCATAAAGCAGAGAGCCAGTTGCAAAATTTCCGGATGCACATGCTGAATACAAATAACTCTTGGGGCTTCTAAAGACAGTTAGGTGCTATGGTAGTTTGCCTTTTCCCCATACTGCTTTACAGGCAGTATTTTTGTTATATTTACCGCTTCGTTGTTGAGAAATGTTAGAAATGTTGATTGGTAGACAGCATCTCTACTACTTTTCTCAGTGCTAATGGCTTTAGCAAAATGAAAAATGGCCTTGCATTGGCTAAACCCTACTCTTTCTAATTCTAAAGCGAGCAGGGACAAGATGCATTAGCATGTTAATAGAACTTTGCACCCTAAGGTTCTGGTTTATCAGATATTAAGAACGCATTAGTGCTTCACAAAGAGTGATGGACAGGATTTGTTAGCATGCTAATGCTACCTGAAAATAAATGGTTATTTTGGTATCTAGAATCACACACTCACTGAACAAATAATTTACACATGAGCTTCTCATTTTAGTAAGTTTTCCCTGTAACATCAAACACATTGCAATGTTTTCAAAGACGACTGTTGACTTTAAGCATCTTAAAATTGAGATATTATCTTAAGATTCTTTGAAAAGGCCAGATTTTCAGGTCCTCATGTTTAGATTATGTATCACATCTAATCTAGTGATTAGATCTCTGTATGTAATTGAGATACCAAACGACTGGTATCATGTAACCATAGTGAAGACAGCCAAAATCACTAGCAATTTATGTTTGCACAACACACCAGTTTAACCTCATTGCCCTTTTACACAGACAGGATTTGTTTTATAATGGTTTCCAGCTCACTGACAAGATTTCCCAGCCTCCTGTCATATATTGTGGTTTTGATGCATAAACATGTGGATCAAGCTAGAGAAAGTGCGTCAAGATAGGTGAATTTGAGTTAAATTGTATTTGGGATTCAAAACTCACTGAAAACACAATATTTTCCCTAGACTTGATCTTGTTTGAGGCTGAGTTTCACTTAGCGCTTTAGTTTGTCTGATTGATTGAGGGAACTTAAATACAAATACACAAAAAACATGCAGCACTTTTCCATGAAATTGGCTGGTGTAAAAATTCCAAGCTTCCCAATGCTGTAATGAATTATAGTTCTATTTTGGTGCACGAAGTGAAACTAATATCTATCTCACATAAAAACAGGCAGATTTACCACTGTGCCTACAGTGTTTGCTCTTCTTTATCTTTTTTCTTTTTTGTATGCTTATGATTCATAGTGCACCTAAAGCTATAAGCTGACAGACTATCACTTGCACAGATAGATGCTATTCTGAAATACTTTTAATAGGTTTATGTTGACAGGGAAAAGGGACCATATAAAATATAAGCCCTAGAATAATTATTGATAAATATAAAATTTTGGATATTAAGGCTCAGCAAGAAAGCTGCAAGGAACACTTCTGGAGTTATAGTTGATTGAATATATTGTATAATAATAATAATAATTATTGTTATTATTATTATTCCTAAGAATAATAACATGGCTTCTATATTGTTTATGTAGATTCACAAATTCACTTGGGACCTTTCCCACACAGTCAGCAAAATTCCCAGTCTTCAAGTACAGTAATGCAATTAAACAAGACATGGCCAATGAAGCAGACAGACCACAGGTAAGCTAGTTCTGGATACCTTACAACAAGCCTCAACTTTTCAGTCACCATCTTAATAGTTTCAAGTATAGGCTTAACTTCACTTTCATACTGAATTTCCCCTCTCCCCCATATTCTATCCCTCCAAGTAAAGGAGTAAAGGCATGTGGTGTTTTCTCAAGGTGTAACTTGCTATATAGTATTTAATGTCTATAGAATTGGGATAATAGTTAACTTGTTTCAGCTGGGTGCTGGTTTTGGGTCGGCATTAGTCTACAAATTCCCACCCCTCAGATTGTGCTGACCTGGTATGACGGGCCAATGGGTTTCACATGAGGACAATGCTGCCATATCTCAAGCAGATGCCACCTCCCCACATAGCTTCTTCCAGCATGTACTGACTCCATTGAGTAGTCATTAGAGAGAGTTGATCTAGGTCCAGGAGTCCTACAGCTGCGTTCTGAAGGAACAATGACAAAACTTTGTAGGATCTGTGGATTTTTTTTTCTCTTTTAGCTCAACTACCAGTAATTTGAGTGTCAAATTGAATGACATAACACACCTGTAATTAAAGTGTTTTGTTGTGCCCTCCCTGACTTTTCTATGAGTCAACTCAAGCAGCTGTATTACTTATTTTCTCTCAATGAACTAAGAGTGAGTTAGAGTGGTGGGAGAGGTGAATGTGCACATTATATGACATATGAAGATGTCTCATCTCTGGTCAATAAACAGCATCTCTGGATCTGAACCAGCAAAAAATACTTCTAGCAGCTCAGAAATCCAACATGTTTACTGCTATGTCTTCATCACCTGGGCTAGCATGGAAACATATTAGGAAGGATACAGGTAAGCACTTTATATCATATGTGCACCTTGGAGAAAAAAAATGATTAGTGCTATCTCAAGATGTTATTTAATGGTGTACCTGGTACCAGCAATCACAGTTCTCTACAGGGAAGGGTACTTTATTTAGTCCTCCACAGGTAACTCTAACTACATCAATTATCAGTAAAAGCACTACCCTTTTGTTTTATGACAACAGAGCTACTGCTACTCTCCTACACTTGGGAATCTCTTCTTGTTATCACGAAGTCTTTTCTTAATAAAATCCTGGATATAAATGGACGTGAAAGTAGTAGGAAATTAAGACTGGGAGAAGGAATGCTATCTTCATATTAACAATTTTTTCATTTAGCACTCTTACGTTGAAATGCCCAGAATTTATATTTTTTATTTATGTCTGAACACGAGCCCAGTCGTTCCACTCATCATAAAAAAATCCAAATAAAAGACATTTCTTCCATCAGGAGGCACCAATAATCATACCTCACTCTTACGCAGGGTATTTCATCCACAGATCTCAATGCACTATACAAAAAGTATTAAAAGTAATTTAAAAATTGATTGAAAACAGGTTCATATTTTATGTGATTTAATTTTTCCTTTTTTCAGTTGAAAGTTTTGACATTTCTTCCATAACAAAAACTAACTGGAGGTACACAACCCTGAATATTGGGTGAATCAGCAGTTCAAGATGTAGTTCAGGACTTGAACTTCCTTCAGGCTTGGGGTAGCAGGGATTTGTGTATTTACAGTAAGCTCTTTTTAAACCATTCACTACATGAATGTAGTGAAACACCTAGCTGCAAATAATTAATATGATCAGTCTCAGTCTTTTCGTTTGTGCTTTGTAAACAGACCTTGGATCTCATTAATTTGTTTGCTATTCATTATTGATTGGCTATATCACAGGAATGAATTTCAGTTTGTGTGAACGGTGTTTATTGGCTGCATCTGCTGTTCAGTATCACTGCTCTCATTGATATGTGAGATTGGTCACTCCAGCCCTACAGCTTTGTTTTTCTCCCTTGATTGTTTTAGTGGTCAAAACATGAGGCTAATTGCTGCCTGGGGATAGGGAAGGCAGTGATTGTTGTGTTGTGGTACTAGAAACAAGGAACTCTTAAATAGTGTGAATTAATAGACGGTCTGGCAACACAAAACTGGATTGAGACTCTCCAGACCACTGGCAGCAAAGATGTACTGCCACTGAATGTGGAGTGGGCTGTTCACATTTTCATTTGCTCCTTTTGACACAGATGGATACTAAGTAGTTGGCTGAAACAGGATAAGCTTGCAAACAGAGCGTGAAATCACTAGTGAGTGAGGAAGGGAGGAGAAGGGATAGAAAGAGTAAAGGAAGCAGGAAAAAGCAAGAGAAAAAGAGAACTATAACCTAGATGAAAAGAATTAGCAGTTTTATTTCTCAACACTCTCCTGTGCAATTGCTTTCTTTTTTTTCCTCTGTTATCCTGTAGACTTGTGGCAATGCTTTTAAGTTGCTCAAGTATATAGGGACTAGCTGTTCAGGACTTCCAGACTGACTCAAAACTTAAACAAGCAGCTTTTATACTCCCTTAGCATTTATATAGCATCATCATAAATTATTTCCTGTCTTTAATGTCTCTTATAAGAGAGATATGGAATAAAATGGAAGAGGAATTGACTGAATTTGTTTGAACAAACATAACTAGTATTATCCAAATTACTTTTTGGTTTAAATTCAAGCTGTTTTTGCTCTTCGTATATGCCAAGACTATGATTGCATTAGGCTTGCTCATCTTTAAAAGAAAAAAATGCTTCTCTGTCCTACGTATCCTGTAACAAAATCTCACTCTTTAAGTACAATAAGCTAATCTATTTGGGTGATACAATGGTAGGAACTGCTTGAGCCGTATGACCCTGAGGAGGGATCCCTGGGCAACTATACCCTTACAGTCTAAGTTTCCCACCCCTCATGGGAAATTGGTCCAATTACAATATTAGCATGTGGAGTGTTGATCTCCACTGGTTTTCTTTGTTGTCTCTACATGGGTTGCTTCTTCTCTTACCCCTAAGGCTGCAACTTCTGCTGAGGGGGGTAGTGGCCTTTCTTCATTCTTTATCCTTGAGGATCAATTGGCTCTGAGACCTTCTTTTACTTAGGCAGATAAAAAGCTCAGGGTACCTAGGTGAAATTTCACAAGTTGCTGCCTCAATTTAGTTCTCCCACCAAGACTCTAAACAACACTGCTGCTTACTTGCTCCCCTTTCTCCACCTTCATTCTGCTCCTCTTCCCACCCTGTGAGGGTGGCCATAAAGAGGAATTGGGGACACAAAAGGCCTCAGGGTTGAGAAAAGAAGAATTTACTGGAAACAACAATGAGATAAGAAAATACACAACAATATTAATAACAAAAGTGTACAAAAGAGAAAGTGATTTATATGTGAAATGCTCACTAAGGACTCCAAGACAGTGAGCAGAGGTGGACAATCTTGACATTCAGTTTTTTCAACCAGAAGCCAGGCTCTTCTTATCAGAAGCCAGAGATAGTCCCTTTCCCACCTCCCTGGCAATGATGTGAGGTGGTACTGAATGACACCAAGGTCCTGGCTGAAACTACGACATTAAGTGACAAGAAACAATTAATTTCCTTTATTTCTTTGCACAAACCAAACTAGATAATATCCAATCTCCCCATTTCATGTAATCGCAAAACTGCACTAAGTACTTCAGTTTAGAAATTATGTTGACAGGTTTCTGAAAATGGTTGATTAGGTCTACTTTGGCAGATTAATTGTCAACGTCCTTGCATTGTGACATGAATATCCAGACCAGCTAAAGTACTGTTGAATTTACTAGTGCTAAGCATTTCTCTCTCACTTTTAAAAATAATAAATTTGCAGAAATTAGGCTCCCAGAGTACCTGAGAAATGAATTCTGAAAACATTCATCTTCCAAGAACAATTTATTTTGCAGCTGACCTTTCAGTGTTTCATACTTGCCTGGAGATGGCCAGCAATGTTAGGATTTCTGTGGCTGAAGGAAGAATGATTATTTGCTCATGTCATAGTTCTATACCTGGTATCTAATTACCTCTTAAAAGAGACAATAAAAGACTGGCAATTCTGCCCAAACTTCACTGATACTCCTATTGTACTGCCTTTGGTACATTGCCTTCTGTTTAGGTAAGCGCGTATCAGTGGGAGTGCATAAGCTAGCCTAAACAATACAGTTATTGATCATATATGATTTGCTATGAAATTTTTTCTCTTTTGTTTTCTGACAACACTTCCTTCTTTAAGAGGACACAGCTTTTAGGTTAATGATGGCATGCTGGCTGATCTGCTGTTGTGCCAGGCATTAAAAGACTGATATAAAGGTAAGGTTGTTCATTTAAGCAGAAAGGAGTTGCTTGTTGCTTTGATGGAAGCCTGTCTTCCAGTACCACCTCCACGTGACATTTCTGGCTCAATTTTCTGCTACTCTGAGTTCAGTGACAATTCTTCCCTTTAACTACTTTGAGTCACAAAAGGAAGCTTGACTATGAAAATTAACAGAATGTCAGAGAAAAAATATTGAGCTATTACGATATACTTGGAAAATATAAGTAATTTGGAAGTGTATTTCCTAAAGTCTGAAGTCAAAGACTAAGCCTTCAGCTGCCATAAAGTAAGGTTAACTGTTAGCTAAAGGTAACTTAGTTTTAACTAGAGTAACTGCATTCATTTACCCTAGCATGAGGTGGCTCTGTGTTTTAGAAAGAAAGTGTGCTACCAATGGATAGTACTTCAGCAAACACTTTAATTCTACTCACTAAGCCCTTTGCAGCTTAGAAATCGTGGGTCATGCTAAAGTAATGTTAGATTGGCTGTGTCCTGGGGATCAGGAAAAAAAAATAATTAAAGAATGAGAATATTCAATGGTGACATTTTTTTTCAACTGTAGCAGATGAATCTGAATCACTCGGATTTTCAGAAAAGGGCTAATGTGCTAGAAGGACCAGAAGGCTATCATAAAGGTATACAATATCATAGTTATTTTACTTATTTAAATGCACTTTGGCAGCAAAACTATGGTATCTGGCAGCATTTAGAAAGAAATCTTAAACTGATATAAAGTGGCATGCTTACTGCTCCTTTTGCATATAAAAGAGAAAATTCTGTTTTTGAAGGCTGACTGTCATGGTTTAACCCCAGTCAACAAATAAGCCCGATACCGATGTTTGTTTAGTTTCCCCCTGGTGGGATGGGAGAATGAATCAGAAGTGCAAAAATGAGAGAGCTCATGGATTGAGATAAAGACAATTTAACAGGTAAAGCAAAAGCACATGCACAAGCATAGAAAAACAAGGAATTAATTCACCACTTCCCATGCACAGGCAGATGTTCAGCCATCCCCAGGAAAGCAGCATTTCATCACATGTTGTGGTTACTTGGGAAGACAAACTCCAGAACTCTGAACACCCCTTCTTCGTCCTTCTTCTCTTCCCAGTTTTATATGCTGAACAAGACATGATATTGTATGGAACATCCCTTTTGTCAGTTGGGGTCAGCTGCTCCATCTGGAATCCCTCTAATTTCTTGGATACCCTGAACCTGCTCATTGATGGGGTGGTGTGAGAAGGAGAAAAGGGTTTCATTCTGTATGAGCACTGCTCAGGAATAGCTAAATATCTCTGTATTATCAACACTACTTTCAGCACAGATTCAAAACTGAGCTCTATACCAGCTACTGTGGATAAAATTAATTCTATCCCGGCCCAAACCAGCACACTGACTCAATGAAATTGTGCTACATTCTTTGATTCAGAGTGTGAAGGTCCAAGAAGTAGCTGCTTTGTTCTAAGGTATTCAGAAATTGTTACTTTTTTTTTGCGAAAAATTTGCTTTGTGGTAAATTGTATTTTTTTTTTCCTTTTATTTTTCACAGAAGTTCCTTTCCTGTTTTTCCTGTTTCACTTATTTGTTTTGGGCTATTTTGCTACAGTTTTTTCCCCATTCTTCTCCTTTCTAGGTATTACACTGAGCTTTTGTCCATTTAGTTATTCTTGACTAATATTCCAGTTGCCTATTTCTTTTTCAGAAGTCATCTGTCTTCCTTTTTGATTTATTTCTCTGTAGTTACTGCTACAATGGTTAGGTCTCTATTAATTTTGTAAGTGTCTTCACTGCAAATAATCTTGTTCATTTAAGGAAATAAGGTTCTGAATGAATATGATAGAGTAACATGTTTATGCACAACACCTCACTAATCATCATGTTATAACCACTCAAACATATGGCCAGTATTACATTTCCATCCAACACATGCATAATATTAAAAAGATGGATTTTTTTTTACTTTATCTTAATAGGAACTCCTGAGTATGTAATAGAAGTGTTCAATAATTTAAAGAATGAACATCTGTGAACCATCCAAGGCTTGGTCTCTTCTGAGATATAATGGGAATGAAGTTCTTGAAAGAGTCCTTGAAAGTAACCTGAAGTGCTCAAATATCAGTGATTCTAGTCAATATTCTATTTGAAACAACTTTCTTTTTTGTGTTTTGATGAGACAATCTGTTCTCCCACAGTGAGGTTTCAACCAAGAGACCATGCTCTTATTTGGATATACTCCTATTAATGACATAAGGGTCTTCTCATGAAAGAGAAGCCTAATGTCCAAGAAATCTGTTTGGTTGCAAAGCAAGACAAGAATTTCAAAAGAATTATGAAATCAGCTAGAATTTGATGCAACATAAAGGGTGAGATGTAATTCATTCCATAATTTGACTCACCCTCATCGAGACCTTGATCCATTTCTCATTAGTACAGGGTTTGACAAAATAATTAGTTTCTGCCGCTCATTTATACACAGCGATGTTATTACAGCAAGTCAAAATAAGGGAAAAATACCTTGCTTTATATTTCTTGACACTTGTGGGGTCTTTGCCAATAGAAATAGGCATCTAACATGTAAATTCATCATTGCCTTTGAGAGTTCTGTCAGATTTTGGGTTTGCCCTATTCAACTTCCTTCTTTTCCCCCCACCCTCCTTTGTTGCTATGACCTTTGAAACAAGAATGGGAACTGACAGACTGACTAGCTACAGAAGAGAAAGTAATTAAGCTGACCACCTGCAGCACTGTCAAAAGCAGAGACAGTAAACTGAAGCAGAAAAAAAAAGGAGAAAACCCGTTTTCCTCTGATTTCTTTCCATCATACTTCTTCAGGGGTATATATCACTCTTTAAAGATTCTCTATTTCATCCATTAAAAATGGCATGTTACATAATAAATTCTTAAAATAGAATGGATATAATAGAGCTCGGAATTGTTTTGATACATTTAAAAAAAACATCTGCAGTGCCTCATAACATATTCACTTTAGAGAGAGCAGTAATAAATATTCAAATATTTAAAATGCCATGCATTTTAAATATCTGCAAAATGTATTTATTTAAATTATTGGGTACCTGTGCAATTAACAATAGCTGTTACATTATGCATGATTCTTGGCTACTAATAGTGAGGATCAACTGCAGTCTTCCATTGGTGGTTTTCAATTTGTTGCTGAATTTTCTGTGATTGATGCTACTTGAGACAGTCTTCAAAGCTGCAAAGCCAAAAATAGTGCGTCTCCCATCTCTAAGAAAGTCCTTTTCCAAGGGTTCCCTTTCCTGCACAACTAGAATGAGAGTGGGCTAGAGAGGGTGAGAAGACATAATCTCACATTCTCCATCGTGTGTCATGATAAAAGCTGTTCTTGGCTGCCCAGCAGGCAGTGACATTCAGTTACTCCTGCCAGTTTGCAGTACAGGAACTTGCTCTGTGGGCTGTAAAAAGGTCAGGATATTGTCTGTGATTCTGTGACTGTATTTATGAAAGTGACTGTATTTATCCCATCATCCTGGTGGGAGCAGCTTCAGTCTGGACTGCAGAGTTCTATCACATAATCTGAGAAAGCTTTCACAGCACACATGCAGTGTAACACAGCCAAGTGTGAAGACCTAAGCTCTGAGGAAATGGCAGGCAAAGCTGTAAATTTAACTTGTGATTGGGGGCACTTGGACCGGTTGTATGAACAAGGCAACAGGAGTTTTATGGACAGCAGGTGGGAGTGTGCTCATGGTGAGCTTTATAGCTGGTAACCGAGGGGATCTGGGGAGCTTTCTCCTACCTTGCTCTGTCAGGCTGTGTTCTGCAGACCTCTACAAAACACCACCAAATCCAACAGTACTCTGACCTAAGTGCTAATACAACTTTGGGAAGCTTGAGGTAACAATGATCTCCATGTTAAGTCATGCTTAAGAACAAGTTCTGCTGATTGTGAAGATGTGCCTAGACTCCATGCTGGCCTGGTCATGCCACCATCTGCATGTCTTCTTAACATAAACAACTGGAGGGGCATGTGGGAAAATGTGTTCATAAATCCTCTTCAAGAATCCCCAATTTTCACTTGCACATGGCTTAAAATAGTGTTTTTGCTGCCATATTTATTCCTGACTCTTGTAGAAACTGCACGGTCCTTCCAGGCATGTCCCAATAACAAGGGCAGCTGAGAATCCCTGTGTGGGTCTGCTTGCAGAGCTGTGCTGCTCCCTGGATGTGATAGCATGCTGCCAGACATGTAAAGTGGAAGAAGGGGGTAAAAAAATCATTATGAGAAAGGAGGAAGCCAAGAACTAACGTGTGTCAAAGTCTTATCTGGAGCAGTCTTTTGAAAATGAACATTGAACAAGGCTCTTTCCCCTTGGGAAACTGACTTGTTATTGATGGTTTCTGAAGTGGTATCTCCATCAGAATTTGAATATCTCTTGGTCCACCCTTGGGAGAAGGATTTTTGTCTGTCTCTAAGAAACTTGGCATTATTCAGCACATATGATAATGCAAGATTTAGTATGCTGATAGTAGATGTTCTTTCCCTAACAGTTATAGCTAATGGAATTTCTACTGAATCATGGATGTCTTGAGTCAGACTTTAATTCTGTGGATGTGCTGGTTTTAAGATCAGCAGGGAATTAAACTCCAAATAAACCACCTCCCTTCCCCTGACACTTTCAGTAAGTGAGGGACAAAATTTTAAAAAAGGCAGTAATAGGGTTTGAAGTAACAATTTACTGAAAGCACAAAGCAATGGAAAAAAGACACACACAGTAACAACAGCAACATTATTAGCAAAAGTATACAAAACCCAAGAAGGTGTTTTGTCCACAAAAAGGTATTCTCCTCTGAGAACAAAACCAAGATGGTGGATGCTCCCTGTAGGATGCATCTGTGTGGTTTCCCCAGACAAAGGCAATAAGGTGACCTGGATGGATGGATTCCATGCCCTGAGCCATGTGGTATTTGGGGAAAAAAGGCAAAGGCAATATGGTGGGGGAAATCCCACAGCTAATGTTTTCCCTTCCCAGCAGGAAAACAATGAAATGCAAGGACAAAGGAACCCCAGTAAGCGAAGTGGTCTGAGTAGGCATCGTGCAGCCACTGAGCTCAGACTCACGCGGTTGCTTGAGCTGCTAAGTCTACCTCTGAAACATTCTTGCTCCAGGGCTGACTCCGTGCCAGCCGGCCTTTCTGGGTTCAGCCTGGTCTCAGAACTGTCCTTTCAGCACCACGCCTGGGAGTGGCACCGCTGTCCCTTTCAGCACCAAAGGTCTGTAGTCACACTGGAGAAAAAGTGAGAGGGCAACGGGTGGGCGCAGAGGAACCGAGTCCACAGGGGTTGATGGTGACAGTCCCTTCACTGGAGAGAGGAGGCATGATGACTCACTCATTATCCGGCATCCTGTCTCCTCCTGCTGAAACCCACAGTCCCAGTGATGATGGCCAGGTGTAGAAGAAACAACTCAGTCACACACAGAGTACTGAACTCTACCCCTTTCTCTGTAACCAGGACAGTAGAAAAACTTTTTTGTATAGCCAATTTTTTATTTGATGTCAACTCTTTGCTGACATAGCATTTACAGACATTGAACCAATACATCTATTAACTTTGAAAGATTTGTATAACAAAGCAATCTCTGCATAGAAAATGTGTACTGGCATCAGAGTATAGAATTCCATAAACCTGAAACCCTTGCAGCATGGATCAAAAGTTACAGTTACATGTAAGGCCCCAAGAATGAGAATCTGATTTCTTGGGAACAAGACTCAGTCTGAGATCAGTAAGTGGTGAGATGTTAAAGGCATTAGGCAGTAAGGTTTACTGCTGACAGAGTAGTCTGACACCATGCCTGTATTATTACAGAAATGTTACCAGTGTATTGTTTTCATCTACACACAGACCTACAATATCTGGCTCACTTATTTCACATATTTTATAGTGTAGTAGAGCATTAAGGCATATGGTAATAAAATAGTCAGTTGTTCTACACATTTTGTTTCTTTTGTTGGTCATGCAGTGTAATTTGCAATATATTCTGTAGGTCCATTGAAGTAATGTATTTTCCTTTTTGTTTTCTGAGTTGGCTAAATTTGTGTGGGGTTTTTACTTGTTTGTCTGTTTTGTTTGTTTTTTTCAAGACTGTGCTTTTACATATTAGACTTTAAACCCCACAAAAATGGCTGCAAGAGAAGAGTTTGATTTGGCAGTGTGGCTGGGTCTGTGCTGTTCAACTGTGAGGCACTGCACAACAGCCCTCCAGCTGAAGTTGTTCTTGTGGGGATTGTGTTGAGAGAAGGGGCTGGTACAATATTGTCTTCCAGGACACAGATACTAGGGAGAAGAAGGGTATTTTCAAACCCCAGAGCTGCAGAACATATGCAGTGTTCTGGGTAGCACTGTCTACTGCTGGGAACAACAGAGAACCTGACAGCTTAGAGCTGCTGTGTCTGGAAGATCCTAAATCTTGGACAGTGGTAGACCAAACCCTGCTCTACTTATTTATTGAAACCTGATGGTCCTGAAATTCCAAGACACTGATTGGCACAAAATGTTGAGATACGTGAAATACCTGACTTTGCTTCTATCAAGATGAGACAAGGATAAGCAAAGAGACAAATATTGCTTGTAGAATGGACACATACGGATCCAACTGAGTGGCAACCTGCACATCACACATCCTTGGATCATGAAGAGCAAGGTTTACCTATAGAAAGACATCCTAATAGTCCAATAGAAGAGCTCCAAGCAGAAGCCATAGAATGATATAATTTACATTACCATGTTACATTGTCTTTAATCTCAGGTAAAAAAAATACATTATTATACGTGGTCTTCTTGTGGATGATAGCTGCAAGTATCCAAAAGCAAGAAATAAAAATAGTTCTTTAAATGAAAAATATTATCTCAGGAAAAAGCCTGAGAGATAGATAATAATCTATATAATTATATATGCACATATAAATATATATTTAAAGCAGTTTTATAGACAGAGGGTCTCCAGAAAAGAAGACAAGCGTCTTCTGTCCCTGCAGGAACCTATTGCATGTAAAACTACAGCACAGGCACAGCAAGTAGACATAAGCCATGTGATAAGAACAAGGACAAGAGCTCTGTTCAGTGTTCCTAATGCCAGGAATACCTCTGGCAGCTGCTGCTCACTTGCAGAACAAAAGTGTATGGAGTACATGCTGTACATCTGGAATAGAGTGAACTTATGAGATGGACTGACTGATGATGACCTGCCCTCACAGTAAGTTCTTTGTGCTCAGTAAGCAGTGACAGTCTATTCTGAGCACATTGCCTGTCAGTTTGCCATGAGAGTAAGCCTGTATAGAATGGTCCAGATTCAAGCACTTGCAACACGAGGTGTGGGCACTTATTTGCACACAGAACTGCCTGGAACTGAGATGATGAAGTCCAGCTCCTTCTGTTCCTTCCTACACTAATCTAGTAAAAGTACCCCAGGCTGAAAATCTGATTTTCCTTATGTAAATTGTTTTAGGATTTTTAATTTTCTTAAAAGCTATGCACTTCAGTAAAGCAAACATACTTTAACTCTTGGGAAATAATTGGTATGCAGCAGGTTACAGAGCTTGGAAAGGTAGTTTTTTTTGTTTGGGATGAACAGATCCTTCATGTGCTGATGTGTCTTTGAGTCCTTACAACTTCTCTGTGACATCAACTGAAATTTACAAAGTGCTGTGTTAGTGAAAGTTAATTTGAAAATATTTACGTGCTATCTAGCATTCCTTTTACAAAACAGACAAAGAGAATAGAATGAAGAATTCATTGTAAAACACATAATTTTAAGGGAAGATAATGAAAGATTTTACTATGAAAAGATAAACAGAAGACACTTTTAAAAGCAAATTCTATAAAAGGGAGGCTGTCTGGCAGAATTAGATCTGATAGTTTTTTCTACAGCAAAACCACAAAACCAGCCAGCAGCCACCAAAGTCTGCAAAATTCTAGTCTATTTTTCAGAAAAGCATTTATAGATTAGATGATAAATGATTATAAAGCCAGGCAGTTCTTCATACCACATCCCTGCTGCTGGGTAGGGATGTTGCCTAGCAACATTTGAACAGGAAGAATCCTGGATTGGCTTGTGTGGAGTGTCAATGCAGGTTATATTATGCGGCCAGAGAAGAGTCATACTGTGTTCATGTATGTCCATTTTATGCCTTTCCTTTAAACATAATTTTTTTGTAAATAGATATTTTCATTTCTTTGTTTAGCTACTTGTCCATGCTAGACATTTCTGCATTCGTATACATGAGGAACTCCTTGACTGGGCAGAGCACATTAAGTGAAGTTTTGGAGCTATGGAAGTAACGGTCTACATTTTCTGAAGGTTTACTACCTCTTTCTGGGATATTTGCAAATATATCCACTCAGTAATGTAAAGCTCACATTTCCATTCACTCCTATGCCACCCAAACCACAGGTATATTATCTAGTTTAGTGGGATGAACCTTTAAAGTACTTACTGGTTAAACAGGTATTTGCTTTTCCCTCTTCTGCCCCTCCTCATCCTCTCACCCCATCCCCTCCCTGGCTTGGTCTCTGCCCTGCCCATTAGCTGTTTGTGACCCTTGCTATTCACATGGAATCACAGAATCACTGGGTTGCACGGGACCTTCAAGATCGAGTCCAACCCATGCTCCAAGCCTTCAACTAAACCATGGCACCAAGTGCCACATCCAGTCTTTTTTAAACACATCCAGGGATGGTGACTCCACCACCTCCCCAGGCAGATAATTCCAGAACGTTATTACTCCTTCTGTAAAAAACTTTTTCCTAATATCCAACCTGTATTTCCCTTGGTGCAGCTTAAGACTGTGTCCTGTGGTTCTGTCAGTTGCTGCCTGAACAAAAAGACCATCCCCCACCTGACTACATCCACCTTTCTGGAAGTTGTAGAGAGCGATAAGGTCACCTCTGATAGTTATCTAAAAGACAGAAAGGTTCTTGGACACTGACTTTTTTTTCCATAGCTTGTTGCACCAGGAAAAATGAACAGGAAAGTGCTTGTTTTTGTATATAAGTACTAGTTCTTGGTTCAATTCAGCAGCAGATTGCATTTGTAATTTATACTTGTCCAAAATGGATGTAGAAAGCTACTCTAGCTTTCTAGAAAGTGATTTCACAGCACTTTCTACATGTTTTTTGTAATTTTTGTCTTGTAAAGTGTTTGCAAAAATCACCTTTTTATGTCCATTTTGCAGAGGTAAAATTTCCCAAAAAATTGCAGGACAGTGCTGGATTTGACATGAAGTATCTTTATGGAAACATATGAAACAAAGGTATCAACACTGAAGTCTTAAACCAGATAAAACTCCTACCAAAATCATGCTTACCTAAGGATTTTAGGGTTCACCTTCCATTTCCTGTGAAATGCTTTGCAATTTTTAGTGCCAGTCTCTATACAGTATATTTACATATATCTACTACTCAGCTCTGGACTTACTTAATGTAATCCAAATTAAACTGAAAACTGGGCTGATTGTGAGACGGAGATCTCTTGTAGATGTCTAGCCATAAATCCAGAATATCTAAACCAGAGCTCTTAAATGTCTTCCTCAAACCCTCTCTATTCCCTGATATCTTACTATTGATAATAGTAACAATTTACCTGTCATGAAGATGCATTATTTGAGAGCGTCTTCTTTCTTGGTCCATTTGCCCATCTGATGTATCAGCCTTTTACTTCTGAAATAGAAAGGTGTTTCAACTTTTATACTCTCCATCCTAAAACCCTTGTCCAAAATATTTGTGTTCTGAGTAGTGCTCTCTTTTGAGTCTAGTAGCTGTGAAGTTTCTGAATTTGTCTGACTGGTTCATTCATATTAAGGCCACTCAAAAAACCTACTAATCCTGTGGCTGCATTCTGTGTTTGTTGTCTTCAAAGCTGACACTGAGGAACACAGCAAAGCTGTTGTGTTATGTGATGTGGGTGGCAGTATTCTAGGGATCCCTGCTTTCATTTCTCTTATGTCAGCTGCTTTGGTTTTGATTGTTTCTGACCTGATGACTAAGAGATTGGAGCATCTGACATTTGAGTGGAGGCTGACATATGAAGAGAGAGCTGGAATTGTTTAGTCTAGAGAACTCAGAGGGGATCTTACAAATTTATCTAAATACCTGAGGGAGGAAAGTAAATTAAACAGAGCCAGAGTCTCCTCAATGGTATCCAGTTAAAGTACAAGAGGTAAAGAGGAAAAAATAATTGAATAAATTCTCTTTAAACAGAAGAAACAACAATTTTTACTGTAAAAATAATTAATACTTCAACAGGGCACCCAGAGAGGCTCTGAAGCCAACATTCCTGAGCAGCAAGTTGTTCTAGATGATCATGGATTTGAGCAAGGTGATCTCCAAATGTTGCTTCTAAACTCAGTAATTATGTGCCTTCTGAATTTCTGCTTTGAAGTGCAGCCTGCCTTAATTAACAAAAGTGAAATGCAAAACCAAAACCCCTGAAAACCCCTAAGAGGTTTTTCCCCCATGTTGAGTGTGTAGTTTTTTGAGGATTTTTTTGGGGACCCATTTGACTTTTGCCATTCTTTTTTCACCGCGGACACCTATGAATCTTGGGTGCTCCCTTCACTGTAGGAGTTGGATACAACATTTTTACTGGTCTTTTCTTGAGAAATGTCTGCACATACTGTGTGAGCAGAGACCTTGGTTCATCGGTGGGAGGAGTAAGTTGTCTTCTGGTAGGGATCAAAAAACTGTTGCCATGTTGAGTTGCACAATTGAAAAACCCCACAAGAATAGGTGGTGGGAGAGGCTTTTGTGGCAAGGCAGCCACTTTGTTATCTGTAGATCACCTTGATGTGTGAGCTCTCAGATGAGTGTTGGCCTAGCTGCTGATCTTCACCAGGACCTGGGAGCAGGAGGGGGGCTGGATCCTGGCATGAGTCTGGGAAGAAAGGTTTTTCAAACTCCCAGTGAGGTGCTTGTTATAGGGTGGCTGAAAGGCAGGTTGCCTTAAATGCCATGAGGCTTTGACCCTGCATAATTCTCACAGTTTCTGGATGTGCTGGCAGTGCTGTAATTACTTATTTTATTCAGCCAATATTATCCCAAAGAAAGAGGCAATAATACGGATTCAGTTTTGTAATTACCACTTTTTAAAAAAGACTTTGTTGAAGTGCCTGCTTCTGTAGGTTGTTTTTTGAACATAACTGCAACCACAAATTCTCCCACATTTTCTTCCTTGTTGCTACTTTTATACTTTATTTTTGAACTGTATTCACTGCACACAGCTAGCAAGCCTTTTCCCATTCAGAGTAGCAAACTTCATGCAGATTTGCTCTCATGGATAAATCTAATTTTCTTCAGTTTTCTGTGTCTAATGCATCATACAGATTCACCAAATTATGCAAGGAATCTTTGATTTTTTTCCGAAGGCTCTAAACATGAAAGAAAAACCAGAACGTTTAGTGACATTTTGGCCTTTGGATTCTTTTAAAATATGGTGCAAAGTTTTCAGCTAGACTTTGACAGCATTTAAAAAAGAATGCCAGAAATATATTTTCTTGTATCTTAAATTCTTTAAGGATTTTAACACTGTTGAGGAGAGAATAGTATTATAATTTCCAAGATCACAACTCCTGCTGCAGAGGCTTCTACTATGTTTATAAGCTCCCTTATAAAAGAGTTGAATATAACTTCAGTTTTAAAATTTTCTTTGCCCAGATAGCACAGGCACAGAAAACCAGACTATGTTACATTCATGGCATAGAGACAAGACTTTTAAAAATGTTTGCCTGAAGGTATATGGAGCACTTATTTTCTTTTCTCTCTTCCTAGATGTAACTGATAGCCACCCCAAATATACACTTTCTCAGCAGACTGGAATATATCTTGGGCATACATTGGAGCTGGATGAAATAGAACATGTAAAACAATCAGACGCAGCAAAAATAGGTTCTTTTATAGGTTTAGATTCTTCTGGGGATGTTTGAAAACTCACAATTTCATAGCTGCTAACTACACCCACTATCATCATTACTGTACACTCACATTAAAATAGCCACAAAAGCAGAAGGTGAATTTTGCAGAGACTGAGAATACTAAAACTTCTCTGTTCCTCTTTTGGATGAATTAAAAGTGGGATTTTTTCAGCTTCTAAGCAAATATTGTGATGTAGCTATTAAATCACTGCACAAAACCAAGGGAAACTATATATAACAGGGAACTTAAATAGGGAATTTTAGGAAGCATTGCTATATCTGGTTAGTAGTTAGTATCTCTGGCACCAGGTTATCTTTTATAGCACTGAAAAACGCACACAATGCTGCCAAAATCTTGAGTTTTTCAATGCTGTATGTCTTGTGTTTATTTGTATGCCACAGTGCATGAGAGGCTGTTTCTAAACCTAGGAAATTTGTTTTTCAAAGCCTAAGGGAAAGTTCTGTTTTCCCTAGAAGCCTCACTGAGAAAAGATGCAGTGTGATTCAGTTTCAGAAGTTCAGTTATTAAAAAAGTTGAATAATGTGTTTTTTAGGCATATGTATAGATTTCACTAATATATTATTTGATAAGAAATGTGCAAATGCATTCAAAAATTTTGAAAAGGAGAAGGTATTTTTTCTCATGCAACATCTTGAAAACAATCATTCAGCAATATTGGTGTCTGAAAGCTTAGGCATCTTTAAAACAATTTTGATTAATTTGCTTAGTCTTCCTACATATTGAAATCCTTCAGCTGTGTTTTCCAAATCAACAATGATACATTTTTACACTTTTTTATAGAATAAAAAAACCTTCTGGTTTCTCAAAAGGAAATCTCTGTTCACATGTACAGAAACTAAGATAAATCGTTATATAAAGTATTTTCTTTAGTACTCCTATATTTCTCAGTTTCAGCAACATTACTTGCCAAATGACATTGCAAAGGTATTCTAACATGACTGCTGAGTATGAGGATAACAAAAAGCTGTGTGACAAACTCTCCCAGTGAAAATGGGCTAGGCTAATGGGCCTTCCACAGATGTGTTTAGGAGAGGCAATTAGTACACTTTTTTGCTAATTTCTATATAGTTAAAAAAGAAATAAATTATTGTCCATCACTTTTTTACCTCTTTTTCCTAAGGCATTTCCAAAATTGGTTTTTTCTTTTTACTGTGACATATACTACATAAAAATATTGATCACATAATCTAATGACATTTTTAACTAATGGACAAACATGGCACCATTTGTTGTCCATGTAGGGAGTTTTATATTTTGCCTTTTAGCACAATATGAGCCTTTCAGAATTTATTTATTTTTCATTCTCTTCTAGGTACTCTTTTGAATCCTGCCGCTTTCAAAGAAAAATTGTAGCATTTGGATACAATAGGGCAAATCCATGGAGGGGACAAATTCCATTTTTCAAGGAAATAGGACACATCAAATATAATTTCTGCCTGCTGGCTTAAAAAAAAAAAACAACAAAAAAACAAACAAACAAAAACACCATAAATCCTCAAGAAAACATTAAGCCTTGAGATTAAAAACAATCTTACAAATACCCTCTGTGGTAGGCATTGCCTGGGTGTGTAAAGTCAGCTGAGCTTGTAAGCATTAGCAGAATAGGCTTTAGTTTATAAATGTAACCTGCCATTCAGAGGATTTTGGCTTCAAATTCACATAATATTAACATTTCTGATCATTCTTGAAGACACACTAAGGTAAAAAATGGCTCAGCCTGGCACTTATTCAACAGATGTGCACTGTACCTTGTGCTTGAAGGAAGAATTAATCAAAGCCCTCAGTGGTGGCCTGTCTTTACTCCACCTGAAGCCAGTGGGCACTTTGCCATTCATTTCAATAGAAAATCTGGGTAAATACTATGCACATCTAAAACTCGAATGCTCCTGTTTGAAAAGAATCAGAATTCTTACGTTTTTCTTATACCATATGCTATCATATTAAAAAATGAAGCAATTTTAATAATGGACAGGAAATAGTCAAAATATCAGTGAGTATCCTCGTAGATTCACGTTCAAATAATAGTTCTGCTAGAGAAATAACATCTTCAAGGCCTCCTGCAAAAATATGCTATATAATTAAGAATAAAAGTAAAAAATCCAGACAAACCCCATGTCATTAAAGCTGGAATGAGAGTAGAATGCAGAGTTATAGTGGTCAGCAATATGATCAGACAAACACTGATCCCAATTAAAAGTATTTTGTATTTTATATTCACACACTTAGTGGAAACACACTTAGTAGTGTTTCCACCATCTGACCTTCAAGAATGCATAAATGATCAATTGAGGAAAAATTTATTTCCTCACCTCATAATGGTTAGCTCTTATTTTTGGCCTTGAGAAGTACACACAGTGTTCTGGGACCTTTGCCATACCTGTGCTGAATAGGGTGTGTAAATCATGAAGCGCAACTATGTTCTATGTTTCTTTTTCTTTCAGCAGTTCTTACTGGATGCTTTGCTTCATTTTTTAAAATGGACACAAACTGGTTTAAAAAAACTCCATACTTGCATCCTTAGCAAGCCTGAAAATTCAATTCTGATAATGCAGTGGAGATTTATCAACATTTTCTCATCACATAGATTTTGGCTGCAATCTTTTAGATATTTTAAAGGATGAAGTAATAATGACCCCAATATAAAATTAGGTAATTGGAGCAGCTTTCATTTATAAATTGTGCCTGGCATGGGGAATTTTACTGGTATCTGATAATTTATAATCTATGGATAAAAAAGCAATTTCCAGGTTATAAAAATGTGAAAAAGTCATACTTCAATAACTGAATAGCTATTAAAAGATTTTTCAGAGGACACTTTAAATCAGTACTGTTGACAACCAAAGACACAGAAGTATTTAAAGGAAGAATGCTTTTTGACCTCCTAAAACCAGAGCTGCTGCCTTTGATTTTTCATTATACCCACTCAGAATTGTTGTACTGCTGTATATCCTTCTTAGAAATGAAACTACTGATGCACTGCATTTTTAATTGTTTGTTTGTTTTTAAAATCTGTCATTGTTTTATTAAGTTAAGAAATAATTTTTTCATTTTCTTACTGATTTTTTAATGTGAAGCCTACAGCAGCAAAGGCAAAATTTCAAATTAACAATAGCTGTCTGGGTTTATTTACCCAGGTAATTTCCTTTAAATCATATTGATATTTCTGAAGAAGGCAGTTTAATTTCTTGGCTACTAAAATGAAATTAAAATATGAAATAGAATATGAACTGTTTTCATAGAAGTAATCAGAAATTACTTTGAAAGCCAAGGACACACTGTGTCCACTCCATATCTATTACAATCAATGCATTTGCTTTCCTAGAGCAAATATTGTGAGGCTTTATATCAGAATATTTTACAATACTGGTCTCTGAAGTGCAGAGAAGATCTACCATATTCCAGGGTTTGTTTTAGGATTTGATAAAGTGTTGCTTTGGTATTTTGCCTGTACCTGACCCAGACTGAGAAAATGCTCCCTACCTGCCATGTTCAGATCAGGAAACTAATGCAGAAAGGAGGCTGGAGGAGGAACGGTTGTCCTAATCCTTTCCAGTCAAGAAAAGTCATGAAATGTCTCCCTTTACTGCTTAAGGGATCAGCAGGAGGCCATGGTGGGACAAAGTTCTGCAATGACAAGCCATTTTTGAGCACCCAGTCTGTGCACTCCAATCACAGTGGCTCAAAGTAATATGCCAAGTGATTTTCTAGTGCTAACTGGTGCTGTGCTTAGCTGGCATGTGCAGCGCTTGGTTAAGCTGAGATCAGTGGCACTATTGCTACTTTGAGTAATATCTGCTTTCTGAGCCCAATTTGCGCAAAAGCACGGAGACCTTGAACATTTCTTGTTCTCACTGGCTAATGACAGAAGCCAATTCTTAGGCGAGGAAGCTTGGAGCAATATTGTCAAATCCCTCTATCAAATCTCAATAGGTAGTTTTCTTTGCACTAGCAACTTGTCTTCAAAGAGCTGAAGTTCTGGAAAACTTACTGAATGAACGCCTTTAAGGCATGGGCTACAAAATTCCTCATCAGAAAAAATATCTAACTGTGGAGTGTAACTATAGACTTCCTGAGACACTAAACCCCAGCAGAAGGCTCAGAAAATAAGGTATTAGCTATGTCCAGGGACAGCAAGGCAGAGAAACTGCATAACAAATGGGGAGTTCTCTAATGAGCTACCTCATTAGTTTCAGGTAGCTACAGGTAGGCTGTAGGTAATCAGATTGTCTTAGATAAAGTCATGGGCTTAATCACTGAGATTTTTTTGTAATGAGAATTAGTACAGAGGTTCATAACCTGGCTATTTGGACAGACAAAAGAGAAGGTAGAAGGTGCTTGTGGAGAGCTCTGGTCTAGGTGACTCTAACACTGTTTGCAATTGCAGTCAATGTGGCAGCAGATAAACTTCCTTTGTCTGGCAGTGATAAGGCTTGCCCAGCCTGGAAAGGTTGCCATGGACCTAAGTTTTTCCAGCAGTGTGGAGATTATGTCAATTTGCAGAAGAAAAAATATTGCATCTTCTATGTTTCTGCTTTCTCTCTCTCCCTTTGTATATGCTTATGTATAGTTTTAAAGGAACACAGAAATAACAGTATGAGCTACTTCAATATTTTTATTTTCATCCAAAGGGAGAGATACTTCCCACTAGGTAGCTGTAGACAGAGATATGATCTCCCTTGAACTTTCCTATTTTAAAGAATGAATAAACAGAGTTCCCTCAGACTCTCCTCACTTGTCACAAGCTCTTGGACTTGATGGACTGTGTGAAAGTCTTCAGAGAGGTGTTCTCATAAATGCCACAGAGAAGGGAATAATGACTTCCTTGACTTGTTCTCAGAGCCCAGGATGCAATTGCCTTAATGGCTGTGAGGGCACAGTGCTGACTCATGTTTAGTTTTTGTTTTCCGGGACCTCCAGGTCATTTCAGCCAATACATCCCACAGCCTGTACCATTGTGTAGGATGATTATATTCCAGATGCAATATTTTGCCTTTGTTGAACTTCATGAGGTTCCTGTCAGCCCACTTCTCCAGTCTGCCCAGGCTGCTCTGAATGGTAGCCCTGCCCTCCAGCACATTGACTGCTCTCTCCCAATTTGATATTACCAGCAGTGCTTCTGGGAGTGCACTCTCCTCCATCGTCAGGGGCTAAGGCTGTGTTTCACAGCAACTTGGCATAACCAGGTGGTCACACCTGCATGTTTGTGCTGTACAAACTACTGTATGCTGATGACAACAGGATGCTCTAAACTGTGACACGGAGATCTGTAAATAATTCCTTTTGTGTTAACCTCTTTTGCATTGAAATAAAGCATTCTAGAGTCTACTGCATTGCAAGTCTTCTTCGTATTAAAGGCAATTGAGAAGTAATTTTCTCCAAGGACACAGGGGAAACTTCTAAACATTTATGCTCTTGTGAAGCTGTTGACAGCTTTTTAATCCTCTTAGAGTGAATTTGCTCTTCCTGTATATGTGAGCAATTGACCTCAATGATAACACTTGCTAACTACAGTGCTCCATCTGGGCTATCAAAGGTTACAAAGCTATAGTGGTCTTTGGGTCAATCAACACATAGAGGTAACCAGGGCAACCTCCAAAGAAGGTTCTGTGTGTTAACAAGATTTGACTGTTAATGTCACTAGGCATTTAATGTATATTTTATGCATCTCTGTTTTATTCAATGTGTGAAATGCTTAATCTTATTGGATCCTGACCTAACTCTACAGGCTAGGAAATGTGACTGTGTTCCTCAGAGGTACAGCCCACATTATCTTAAATACAGTCATATTTTTACATTGTTTTATGGTTTATTTTCAGCTGGGCTAGAGATTCATTTATTGTATGCCATCCAGTGTATTAATAGCCCCTGGTACACAGCAGTAATGACAGAAACACTCTTCACTGCCCCAAACCACAAAGTAACTCTGATTTCGGTGAGGCATCCTTAGGAGAAATGAACCAATTCCCTTCTGAGGGACTCCTCACATGCTTTCCTCACTGGTTAGGACATTTCTTATTAGGCAAATATGACATTTTTCCTACAGAAGCCTACATACTCAAATGGGGAATTAGCCCTCGTTTGTATAGAACTTATTTTTATTGAATCCTGCTAAGTCTCAATGATGCTTGTTCACAGGAGGTTTCATCTAGGAGTGTGATTTCATTTTATTATTTCCAGTTGTGCTATTATGTATTTCAACTACAGTAGGCTTTTTTGTACAATAAGAAAAAAGTTAAATCCTTCTTGAACAATTCAGTTCTTTGTGAGCTGCCTCTGGGGAGCCACTGCACTGAAGGAATTAATTGTATTTTTGTGATTTGTCACAAGACAAAAACCATAAAACTTCTTGACAATGCTTGTAAATTATCAAAGCAAAAATGCCTGATCCATTCTGCGTATGAGGGCTGTGGTAGTCCCATGGGTGTTGTACTCAATGTCAAAGAAACAGACTGGGATATTGACTGTGTCCTAGAAGGTATTGAAAACACTCCACATGTGAGGCCAGCCCTCTAATGACTACCAACTTCAATTGCTGACATAGCAATCTCTTGGGTTAGTCAAGTAGGGGCTTAAAAGACAACTTCAAAGAAAAGAGTAGTTAACAACCACAAGGCAACTGCAGGGAAGCAACTTTTGCTTCAAGTGGGAGCAGCAAACATGCAGAAAAGTTTTATATAAGCCAGAAAAACCTGATGTTTTATTGAAAAGATGAAAGACTTCTTTTTTCCTAATCTGAAATAGTGGCATGACCCCCATTTCTCTGAATTTCCAGGCAACATTTGATATGATGCCCTTCAGGAATTACTCTTATCAGGGAGATTATGCCCAGAGCTGTATGGTTGAAAAGAACTGTCTTTAGGGAATTACTGCCTGGAGGGAAGTTATCATTAAAGCTCTGTAAGAATAGACCTTTTTTCCTCTTTTTTTACCTCCTTGAAATATTTAAACATTATAACCATGTTCTGCATACTAACTTTTGGTATGGTCCTTTCTCAAATGCAGTAAATATTGCAGATTTAAATAATTTATTGCAGAGTAGGGAAGCATAGGATACCAAAATTAAATTTTGTTTTTATCCAGAGGAAAATTCCAGATAGTGCCTGAACATTGGTTCCATATTACTTCAGCCTCTCCAAGTGACTAAAGGCAAAGATGCTATGGGGGCTGACTGTTTCATGCAGTAGAAGACAGGAAGACTTGCATCTGGATTACACTCAGGGTTATAAACTCCAGCTTTTCATATTTATATGTAATATGAATTATATTCATACTGCACACTTACAGATGTACATACATGTAATGCATATATGCATTCAATTAAATTTGTAAGTGATAAGAATTATGTCATAGCAGTTTAACTCTGCACAACAGAGTCCTCATCTGTAACTGGAACTACTTCAGTACAAGCACAGAGTCCTGGGAGGTCTCTAGGTTTTTTTCTTTTTCAAGATCTGATTACCAAGTCGTTGTCCATTCTTGGCAGTAAAATCTGCTGGTTTTGCTCAACTCAAGGCTCTTCATGATAAATGTTGCACAAACACTGGGTGAGGCAGGCCTTGGGGGTTAAAGTTCTAGTTGGAGTTCTTGAACTGTGATCTGCCTTGGAGCAGCAGATCATCCTGTGGATCAAGGTGCACAATTAGGCTTAGGAAAGCAATAACATACAGTTCTTGTCATCATGTTTCAATTCTGTGTTGCTACTTTAGGGCCTCTAATTCTTACCCCATGTTCACATATATTTAATTATTGCCAACCAAAATTAATCTTTTATTCTTGAATTTCTGAATTTAAAAAAAAATTCTGAAATGTCCTTGTTCTATCTATAAAGACTGTCCTTCTTTAAACTCTAATGATGATCATCATATCTGAGTGCCAAAATTGATTTGAGAATATATGCTTTTAGGACTTTAGGATTGGGTTGAAATATTTGGATGTAACATATGTGAAAATCTCAAACTTCAAAGTAGCTGTAGCTGTCAGTCAGACACGTGAGGAATACAGCATATGTCCTTTAATGAATCTTCAGGCTTTAAAAGAATTTTGCAGTTATAACAAAACAACAAAAATAAGGGAGGACAACTTACGTTCTTATGTGTGAAAGACAAACACCAGGTTACAAAGTGATTGTTGTCAGTTTGGCCAGAGTCCATCTTTTAGGAAGCAGAATATTTCTGAAAGAGCAAAAATCCAAGCTTTGCTACAGAGACAGCTCATCATATGGGTAAACATGCATGTGCTGTCTGCCTCCTGAGATAAACTGTCTCTTCAGCTTTCTCTTAGCTGTGCTCATTTGCCATCAGTAGAGAGCTGGTGTTGTTGTAGGGAAAAGACGGCAGATTCTGACATAATAATATATATGTTCTATAGCATCAGAATGCTTTGATGCATTGTAACATCTGGCACAAGTATAAAGGGATTTCTGTTACTCTGATCAAATCCACTTGGAATGATAACATTAGATATGTACATACTGGTACATCAAAGGCCTCATTTATCATTTATCAGGAAACAGAAGGGAAACCCAATTTTTATGTAAATGCAGACAAAATGTTAATATCAAGTGTTTAGTGAAAGTCTCAGTATTGCTATGGAGTATAATAACTAGCTTGACTTTTTTTATTTCACTGTTTGCAATGTATTATTTGGGATATTCTAACAAGTATTAGGTGTTAAAATCTGATTAACATTAGCTAGACAAACAGAATTTTTGTTCTGATATGAAATAAAAATAAGAGTTGTCACTGGCATACAGTAAAACAGAAAAGAATACATGGGGATTTTTAAGAGTGCAAGGCAGAAATGTTGAACAATAATAATGTATTTCAATTTGAAAGTCAAGATGGAGCAAGGACAAGAGATGTTCAGAAGAGTAGTTCTTTGAATCCAAATCACAGAAGACTTGTGCTACGTATCAGGCAAAACTGGAATGTGATCTTGAATCTCTAATCAGTGTGTTGTTGACTATTATGATATGACGTGTTTTTTTCCACAATTTTTAAATGGTTTCATTTTTATGTTTGTTTTGTTACTAGTCTCCATATTTCTAGTAATTTTTTTTTGACTGGTGACTTCAACAGTGCAGTATGACTCACTGTGTCAGCCAGAACACCCTAATTCTACTTCTAATTCTCAGAAAGCATGTACTTAGCCTCACGTTTCAAAGAACTCATCAAGGGACTCAACCTTTAAATATGGGGACACAGAATCTGATGTTATTCAGGTAGATGAAAAGCAAGTTGTCATCCTACCTCTGTTTCAACATGGATGTTAAAAGTGCCTGATTTTGCAGTCACTGCTCCAGAAAAGAGATGAAGAGCTCATTTCATAAAATGGATACTATTTGTGATAGTATAACAGAAATTCCTAAACTGCAAAAAAGCCAGACAGTGGAATCTTCCCTCACTAGACACAGCACTTCACTGCTGTGAAAGAAAGCTGTCAGTACTGTCTCTGATTATTTTAATTTTACTTTCAAATTTTTTACATGCCACCTGCTTGTGGATGCTTTATCCCCTTTGGCACAGAAGATGATATTCAAATAAGATATTTTTCTTTATCATATTCAAGGATGATATTTATGGTCTAACACTCTGACTCTGAAGATCCAAGTACCTTTTGTAATATGGTTACTTAGAGAGTCTGAAGTAATTCTGGCGGCATTTGCAGCCAGAATTCAGTGAAGAACAGAATGGTTACTTCTCAGGAAGTTGTTGCTGCTGTCTGTCCCTGTCTAGAGAGAAAATAAAAGTGTTTTAAACTTCTCATGAAAAAAAATCAACAAAATATGATTCCTGAAAATATTTTACTAAAAAATAGTTCAAATTAAAATTTTTGAAAGTGTGTGCCTTTTGAAAACTATTTTACTAATGATGCAATCATCCTGTAGGGCATGCTGAAACTGTTGTTAGCAGTTGCATTGTGTAGCAACATTCTTCCTGTTGTTTATAGCTTCTTTCAAGTCCTGCTAGAATAATTGTGTGCAGTATAACATGAAATATAAAAATGCGGTTATCAGACAAATTTTAATTTTGGAAAAATGCATCACGTCAGAATCTTCCTAAAACAAGAGCACTTCATAAAGCCCCCTAATTTAATGGTCTCCAAATAACAGTTCCAAAACTGCTTTGATGATCTCTTATTTAACAGTTCATTTGACTGCACCTTGATTCTTCAAATAGATCCAATGCAAAAATCTTTGTTCTAATAAATAGTATCCAATTGTTTGACAAAGACACTGTGGTGTTTTGTATCATTCATTTTCAAGAAGTTTTCTGTTGCATTCTGTTGAAACTCAAAGCTCCATTAACTAAAGGACTTATACACCAGATTAAAATTATGTAAAGTGCATACTTCAAATTTAGGTGCTTTTGATTTAGCCAATAAAAACAATAAGCTTTTTTGTCAGACTTATAATTTGTTGTCTAACAGTGGGTTGTTTCTCAGTCTGATGAATTTGTAAATGTCCTTGTAATATCTTTTCAGGCTTTCATTTTGTAGGCTTTCAAGTCATTCTTGAGGTTCCCTAACATCCACCGTACTGCAACCTCACTGCTGAAGAGCAATAACTAGCAGTTGGTCTTAAGATAAATTGGTCTCCTTAAGTCATTCATTCCACTGTCACCAGTTTTATGCTTACTTTGGGAAGTGTTACCTTCATGACTCTTTTTATTGAGGAAAGCAATGCGTTCCTGTGACAAGCTGACAGATATGACCTGGCACAATCTGGATTGTGTCAGCTATTCCAATCCCTGTCACAAGGGTTGATGACTTCTGTGTTCTGCAACCTTATTTATACTGCGTAATTTTTTTCCCCCACTGAATTGTCTTCTAGCATACTGAATGACCTGATTCTCAGCATGGCCTAGCTTTCATTATTAGTTTTGAAGTTGGTCCAGGCTCTTTCAACTTCTGACCTAACTCCTTGGTTATAATTTCTATGATACTAGGTTTTCTTGCTATTCATCATGTTTTGCCTCACTTTGAACTCACTTCATCAGAGAGACTGACCACTGGGGACCACCAAAGGGACCCCCAGGACAGAAAAATGCATTCATAAAGGGGAGGGAAATTATGTTAATTGTTACAGGAAATTGATTATCATATGTGTGTTTATTCTGGGAAAATCAATGAATACGTATGTACAATACAGTATATAAACAGGAACTCATCATGCACAATATTTTGGAGGAGATATCCCCTGGTGCATCTGGCTGAATAAAGAATGTCTACTTCTTAATCCTACATTGGTGTTACAAAGTTTCTCTGATTTTTACCACATAGGTTCTCTTCTCTGGAGGCACACCGTTCAGCACAACACATCTTCTTCCATCTTGCTTGCTTTTTTTTCCTTCCCTTAGCTATGCAGAAAGTTGCCATTTTGCCTCTCTCTAGAATCCTATCTGTGCTTTCAGACCCATTTGCTGTTCTTGCTCTTTTATTGTTTTTTCCCTCTCCAAGTTATCCCTTCGCCCTTTTACAGAGAACAGGTAAATTAGCCACAACTCTTCACAAAGCCCATAGCAGAGAAGCTCTTACCGTTGTCATTGGTTGAAGCTCACAGCAAGACAGATCTGTCTTTTGCCTTTTTTTTATTTAGTCCTTCTGTTTTCTGATATGGGGCTAGCCTTAATCATACCAGTTGCTCAGGCACTAGAATGTGGCCAGGCTTTTTCCTTTTCCCATCCAACTTGGATAAAGCATTGGTTAACCATCTCTTGGAAGAAAAATGTCACGGAGCTACAGCCTCTCTGTTGCACTTTAATAAGTGCAAAATATAATTAGTGGGTCTAAGGACTTGTTAGGCATGCTAGGAGAAGATAATATATTTCTGAGATGTTTGGAGGAGATTTTTGATGTTTAATATTGCTACAGTGTTTAAATTATAGATCCACTTCAAAAGATTCACCTGATTTATACTTTCAAAGCATTTTGTTCCTTCTCAAAGCCATATGAGACTTTTTGGAATTTTTTATACAGTTTGTGGACATGTTGTAGGAAACTTTATTGCTTTTCTCTTAAATGGGCACAGAAGGCAAATGTAAAAATCTGGCAATTGATAAGTTCAGAAAAACTTTGGCTCACAAAGGCATAATTGATTCTTATGAGACTGTATATATCTTCATTGGAACTTCTCAGTTTACGTGGGAAAAGATCAGTCCTAAAATGTGTCTATCTAGGCTGTGATGATGTCCTGCAAACAATATAATTTAAAAGATATTCATTAATATGCTTTTCTTACAGGCTGAATTAGAAAGTTTTAGCAATGAAATATACTACTTGTGCTCTTTGAATAATATATTAAGCTGTGCCATCTTTCTTCACACTCTTTAAACAATGCTGTTTTGCCAGTATGCAATGTCCTTTTCAAATGACCTTTTTAATAGAACATGTTGAATTCTCTGAAAAGTCGAATTTAATTTGAAGACTTGTCTGTGCACATTGAACATATTGCCATTTTTCTCCTGGAGGGAAAGTACCTTGTCTTTTGTTAATTTATGCCCTATGCAGCAAGGAGGTACAGACCTTTTTAATAAATCCACCTATGATATTAAGAATATGTACAAGTCTTTATAAGATCATGTTTCAAATCAAGGCTAAATCTATCTCTACAACCTTTGCTGAAAATGAATAGCTCTGAAAGAAGTAGGCTCAGGAAAAGTAGCAGTATTTATTATGAAAGAGGGAGGAGTTATCTTAATTAATATTTGATAATACAGAAAAATTAAGCTGAAACATTTATGCATTTTACAAGGAAATAATTGTAAGGATAGAGATATGCACTTTGACAAATGTGATAATATGATTTATTTTATGTATTCTAAAACAGGTATTCCAATTTTGTATTGGAAAAAAAATATTTAATGTATTTTTTCAAAAAGTAATTATAATTTTACTAAAAAAATTTAAAAAGTATAATTATAAAATTAATTATACTTTTACTCAAAAAAATTCCCCAAATACAATCAGCACAGTGCATTTTATGTGCAAGTGCTCCTCACTGGCATCATGAATAAATCATAATTAGATGCACTTTCATGACTGTATACCATGTTGGGCTTTTTTTCTGCGCAAATTTCTGGAAGAAAGGTTACTATGGTGACAGAATACTCATTGGAATGATTTTATCTCAATTGCTGAGCATTTTTATTCCTGGCCTCTCCAGTATACCTTCTAATTCAAAACTATAATTTTAAAGCTATTGGAGATGTTTTAAATCCTGCTGCAAGGAAATGATGACCAAAACATAAGAAGTTCCTCAAACAAATAAGAAAAAGAGATGAGAAAAAAAAAGTTGGGAAAATGTGATTAAACTTTGTGCAATAACTAACTCACTCTGTAGAATCTGTTTTCTCAAAGTAAAATGACAGTAACAGGAAATAATTTAAGAGTTTCAATATTGTATAGAATACTCATGAATAGTTTGAAGTTGCATGACTGGGTACACTATGTTTGAACCTAGGATATCTTCTGGAGCTCTCAAATGCCAGGCTTTCAAAATCCAAGGAAAGTCTAATCAGCATTTCATTACCATGTCTAGAGCAACATAGAAGCGAATCTCCAGCCTGCAATTTGGTAAGTCTCAATTTTAGAGACACCTTCCCAAGAATAAAATATCTTGGCTGGTAGGTCTTTCCACATGACTCACAAAGCTAAATATGGTTTTTATAATCATGGAGCTGAAAAACTGTGAACAGCTGAGTGCTTAAAACTGCATTCAGCAGAGAGCTACAGACTAGGAATCTCAGAGAAGTTGCTTAAAAAAATATTGGTGACTAAAGGAGAAAAGTGGGAGATGGAAAAAATGATTTTTCTGAGCTATTCCATTTTTTAAATGACCGAACATATTTTATTTCTATCTGTAGAAGCGCAGAAATAGAAATATTGCTTATGCAAGGAGAAGGTGAAAATTGCTGCATCAAAAACTAATTTGGCAGAGTTGGCTGTTACTGAAAGATGTACATGGCACAGCATCACAATGTGCCCAGGAGGCCGAGGAAGGTGACTACTCCTGTATCTGCAGCACTGGTTGTACCCTGCCTGGAGCGCTGGGATAGGCTCTGGGCCTTCTAGTGCAAAAGAAACATGGACAAACAAGAGTGAGTGCAGGGAAGGGCCATCAGAATGAGTAAAAGAGCATGTATCATATGAGAGGAAGCTCTGATGTGTGAAGATATTCCATAACTAGAATCAAAACCCGTTTGTCTGTGGGTTTTTCCCTGTAGCTGTAGAATAAGATCATTATTATTAACATTGCTCATGGATGTTTATCTGTTTATATTGATAGGTTCACTAATTTTTAATAAAAAATACCTAAATGTTAGCTCAAAGAGGAATTCTGACTTGACTGTAGCTAAAATCAATTATTGTATTTAGATTAGTAGAGCCAATAAGTAATACCAAATATTATTTAGGGTTTTAATTCTATAATTTTTTTTTTGGAGAAAGTAATCACATGGACTGTCTCTTGTTTTAATGGTTATTCAGACTTATCATTCACCTTTGCTGTCTTATTGAAAAGATAGCCAAACAGTACCAGAAATGGGAGTCCCTTTACCTGTGTAATCTATTCCTAGAATTGATCAGGAATTTGCATAAAATTTAGAGGAACAGATATATCCAAACTCTTTGACATTAAGAGGTTAGAAGTTCATTGAAATGCATCAGATGACATTGACAAAAAATGCTAATAAGGAGCAATGGCCCTGGGCTTTCTCCTGCTTTGGGCTGCTCAGTACATCTCAGCAGTAAGTTATACTTTGCATCAAAGCTGAAAGGAGAAAGAGTATTGGCACTTAGAGTCTTCCTGATTTTTCTTGTGACAAAAATTCTATTTAATTCTGTTTAAAAATGCTAAATATTGTGTTAACTTTATTATTGAATTTATAATTCTATACTAAAATATTATTTATAGGGAAGAACACAAGGTTATTTTAACTTCGTTATGATTATTAAAGCAATTATCTTCATGAATTTTGCTATGTTAAAGCCTTGGCAGAAATTCATGACTGTAGAGAAGAAATTCTCCAGTCTTCTTCACTTGTGTCTGTAAGGTAATAATAGTCCTGCAAACCCACAAATGTCAATGTCTACTTCAAACCCCATCCACAAAATATCTTGAAATCTGAAATTCATAAGTAAAATAGAAGAAATATGCAAGAAGAAAAGTATGTAATAGAAGAAATATGCAAGTTTGAGAAGTCTGGTTTGAGCCAGCAGCTGTAAAGTCTACGCAGGAATGAAGATATTTTAGTCTGGTTTTGAAATTCATGTAGTGAGATATTAATTGTATCAAAGGGCTAAATGAAAAAGCGAGTACTTGCTTTCTAAACTGACAAGGTTGTGACCACAACAAAGAAAAAAAGAAAGTAGGCTCTTCCAGCATGAGGAGCATGTTATATAAAACTGCTCAGAAGATTACTTTAAATTCTGGATGCTCACTTTTCAACTTCTTACTAGCTCCCTTTTTGATTCATATATAGCTTCTCTTTTTGGTCCTTATATAAAGACCTGACAAAGATGTGATTATATTGCCTCAGAAAAGGCATTCCCTGAAGCAGTAGTTTAGGCTGGGAAATAGCTCCATGTTGGAGATGCAGGCAGAGGCAATGGCAGGCAAGAGGGAAGCACATTTAGCCACAAGCAGAACTTTGGACAAACATTAACAAGGAGCTCTTTTTTCCTCTCATGATCCAGCTTCTTCCATGCTGTGCAAGTTACAGCTGCAGAGAATATTCCACCTGATCTCTGTCTTGCTTTCTCACAGAGACCTGCTCCATCTCTCTGCCATGGACAAGTATTTCCAGTCCTCACTGATCCCTTCTTGCTCTGCTCATTTGTTCTGCACTGTTTGATGATCCAGCTTCCCCAAGCTATCTTCCTCTGAAAAAACTAAGATTTTTATTCCTTAAAAAACCCAAAAAATCCAAACCAGTAAAAAGAAGTAAACATTTTCCTTCAGTGCCTGAATTCTTCTAGTTTGAGGCTGTGATTTCCAGCGCTGCTACCAAGGCTCTTCACTGAATTCTATCAAAATACTTTCAGATGATGTGCTGTCAGGTTGTGATTTGCTTGGACAAAATCTTAATCTCATTTCCTGAGATAAAAGGCTCCATGTCATACCTTTTATATTAAAAATTATCTCATTCTTTTAAACTCTGATATTTTGTGTTGCCACTGCTGTGTTGTCACAATATCCTGTTGAGCCTGGTGAAAACTGCACTTGCCAAAGAAAGTTAGCATTTCACATGAATTTTTTTCACACCATAGATAGAATATTTAAGATGCAGGATTTATATGAAATCTTTTTGTCATTTACTTTAAGAAGATGAGGCAAGGATAATAAAAACCCCAACAACCAACCAACCAACCTAAAAACCCCCAAACCCACACCCTATGAAAAAAACAAGGAGAGAAGATCTAAATTATCAATATTGTACATCAGGATTGACATCTGATTTATTGCTCAATAGTGCTTTAGCTAAGGGCTTGAATAGACACAGAATTCTTGCTATACAACACTAGAACTGAACTAACAAATCTTCTCAGAAAGAGGTTGCACTTCCGAAAAATCAGTATCAAGTACCATATCTTATGAGAAAAGCATCCTTCTACATGTATCCAGCTTTAGACCATGACTTCAAAACAGCCACAATTCTAGGATTACTAAAAATTGTACTTAAATCTGAATCTTCAATATTTTTTCATTTACCTTTTTTGTGTGTCCTATTGGATTTGGATTAAGGATTGAGACAATTAGTATCACTTTTTCTTATTGTAAGTCTTCATCCTATTTTAATATATGAAAGTTAAGATGGGTTTTCTTTTGCTTAGTCTGAGTAGTGCATGAATTATTGGACTTCACACTTATTTAAGACCATTTTTCTTAAATATGCAGTCCTCTTAATTTTTATAGTATAACAGTAGAGACAAAGTAAACGTAGTTGATTTAACTTGATTAATTTACTTTGATCCTTTCCTGACAGTTCATAAGACTTCCAGAGTACATAAATTTTAGTAAAAATTAATAATACTATGACAGTGATCAATTTGCTACTGGGTGTTTACAGTCAAGGTCGGTGAATTCCTGCCAAAAACATAGACAGCAACTGCAGGGAACTACCTCCTCTGGAGACAAAGAGATTTTGTTGTACATTCCTGGAAAGTTTGGTATAATGTGGGTTATTACTTACATCCAGCTGAAGTGAAACTGAATATTAACCAGACAGATGAAAGAATCAAAATATATATAGGCTTTGAACCAGGTGGGAGTTTCAAGAACCTTCTTTTACCTCGTGTCTGCTGTTGCTGGTTTGATAGGTTCTCTGTTACCACCACACTCAGCAGTGTTGTTCTGTCCTTATTGTGCCTGTCTTGCTTATTTAGTGACAGGAATTATTGTGTTCTTTAGTTTAGTGGAAGACAAGAAGAAAAATGGACAGATTAGCAGGTGTGTAGAGTTGAGACTGGGAGGGAAAAACATGGCTTCTTGTCTTTGAAATCCATCAGATGGAAAGGTGTTTATTATTATTCACTGTAGTGGCCAGTCTGTTATTAAAACTACTAATTAAAGTGGTCATCCAAATGCAGCATGTCACAAAGTGTTTGCACCTCACAGTGATGATGATAGGGCACACAAAGTGTTCTCTGTGTGAGCAACACGTGATTACTAGGCAGAAAAATAACAGTTACTAGCCAGAAAACTCTAACAATTTCAGACTTTTAAAAAATCTGGTTCAAGGAGCCTTTCTATAGAAAAACTTTTGTCATGTTTGCTTCTCTTACAAAACTCTTCCAAGGCAGTTTTTTAAACTTGTACATGTTAGAAACTTGTACTTGATAGAAACACGAAACTGAATATTTTTTAAAATTTCATCCTTTTTATTCAAGGTGAATAACAAGAGTTTTCAAAGCTTCATCCATATTTCCATCTTCTGGCCCTGCACAGAATGTCCGCTTTCATCTTTCCATATGCAGCTCTTTGCAGGGACAGGTAATAACAAAGAATTGTATCCACAGTACAATGCAGACTTTATTTCTCTGCCTATAATACTGATTGATGTAGGTGACGAGCAGTTCCATGACCTCGAAAGAAATAAAACTTGTGTTTACACAATTTGGGATAAAGAAAAATGAGCAGTAGCAGCCTCAGAGATTGCTTGAATCATGCACAAAGAGGGAGCAGTTGCGCACACTCATGGATAAATGGATGTGTAAGAAGCTCTGGCAGAACCCATTTAGGGTGATGTACAAAACTGAGCAGTTAAGTGACGGAAAGTAAAGCCAGCTCTCTGATTCCTGGTTTTGAGTGATGACTGCTTCAGAAATAAACTGTGAAAACATTGTGGACAAAGAAAGGAGCAGTCAAAAGTTTCAAATTGCAATAGACAAAGGAAGGCAACTCAAACTAACTTCAGCAGTTCCAAGTATTGTTGCTAATAAAAGAAATGGTCCACAGGCAGGATATTTTTCTAATAGTGAATTCTAAAGTGTGTGATTGTACTTGGTGGTTTCTTCAAGGTTTATTGCAAATATGGCTCTAGATGTATCAATATGACTCCCTATTTTTAAGTTCAATGGTTATCAGGAAGGGGACATAATGAAATATGTGATAAAAAGATTGTAGAATTGTTACTGTCTATGCCTATCCTTTTTAAGTTACAAAGGCACCTATAGCATTTGTCTACTGATAAGATTTTGCTCAATAACCAGAAATCAATGGTGTAATCATGGCAACTGCTGAGATTAGCCATGAAAGTTTGTCTAGATACTTCTCTTTTAAGTACTTCGATAAAATGGCTTCATCTAACTCAGATAAGGTAAGGAAAACACATAATTCTTTTGGTTTACATATCTGGTAGCATTTTCAAGACTAGTTTTCACTTAGTCACAAGAACTGGCCATTTCCAAGGCCTTAGAAAAACTTAATATTAGTGTCTCTTGTTTAGAATTAATGAACTTCAAACCACCTAACTTCTTCTTACAATGTGAGGGACATGCTTTGTGGAGAAGGAAGCAAATTTATTTTCAATAGAATTTGATTCTCTTACACAGCATTTTCATAACTGAGATACCAAGAGGTTAGGGAAGATGTAAGCAAGTGGCTGAAAATTCATACTGAGAGTAGCTATCTATTGTCCACAAACTGAAAAGAGGAGCAAAAGAAAGTTTCTCAAGCTAAGTATTACTTGTTTTCATTAAAAGTTTGGACAGCAGAATACAGAATGCACTTATTAAATTTTCAGGAAAAAAAAATAAAAACAAAAAACCAAGGACAGAAAAACTACAGGCACTTGGGAAGATTAGAATGTGAAATGTTGATTGATTGGAACAATAGGATGAATCAGACACTATGTAAATCAATCAGAGAAGGGGAAAATTCCTATTACACATGATTATGAAAAGCTATGTATATGCAAATGGGAAATGCTAGAAAAGGTGAAGTTCTAAAGAAGAGGATCTGTGGCTTTTAGAAGATCAACCGCTAAGCAACAGCAGCTTGGTAGGGCACTACTTTCTGATAAAAAATAAAAGGCTTAAACTGAACCTGTTTAAGCCTTTTAAGGCTTTTAAGGCTGTGCTGTAGAAATTGGTTTTGGAAACACGAAGGGTTGTAAAGTTCCCAAACAGGATGATTGTCACTGTAGAGTTTTTGGTATACAATGACAAATAAAACACAGCACTAGTTTAAATGCTCATCAACCATTCAAATTTCCAGTGATTCTCAGTCAAGGTGCTATTTCTTTTATATTAAACTAATGTTCTCCTGGACTGTATATCATGAAACAATGACAGATTATACATCAGTATATAAGGCAACGTGTCTGGAAAAAAACATTTTGTCATGGTTTCAAAGATAGCTCATAAAATACTTGGATTTGGCATTTCATGTATTTCAGAAATTTCTTCATACAGGGATGAAAAACTGGGAAAGATAAAACTGGTTCATAATGCCTCAAGGTTCTTAGCCCAATTGTTGCACCTGTGGGTGCTGTCTGCCATTGCCTAGTGTACCTGTGTGGGCCATAACACAGGTGGTTGGGCTGTGGGGAGAGCTCCAATTAGACACACAAATAGTTTCAGCGGAGTCAGAAGAGCTGGTTCACAAGAAAAGCCATTAGCAGAGCTTAGCTCTGAATTCTGGTATTCTAAGTCTCAGAAAAGGCCTTAAACCACAAATTCTTTCTGTTCATATTATCAGAATGAAAGCTTTTTTTCTGGCATTGTCATGTAATCTTAATTATTAACAAGCAAATAACTGTGAAAAAAATATGGGGTGGTTAGTTCGCAACTGCTGACAAGAATTCCTGATATTTACAGAGATATTTATAATGCAACTCTTAAATTATTAATTTAGGTTAAGAATTTTTTTTAATTATACTTTTCAGTATCAAGCAAACTTACCTAACAGTATTCTGGACAACAGAATATGAATGTGAGAGATGTTCTGCCCTTGGCCAATACAAGAAGAGGTTAAATAGCTGCACTGGGAATAGGAAGGAGGACCAGCCTTTTCCAATAAACACTGTTCAGTGCTCATTTTCTAAAGGGAAGGCATTATTGCAGTGGCTAATTAGAAATAGGGAGCAAAAGAAGGAAGCCAGTTAAATTTGTGTTTGCACAGGAATGGGCAGCAAAAACTCTGCAACTAATTATGGAAGAAATTTTGCTCTCTAGCTGCAAAGTTCAAGTTTATCAAGAGATACTAGATACTTCTCTTTTGGACATATTTGACATAAATATGGACATAATTTGGACATAAAGAGTAATGACCCGGGAAAAATTAAAAAAGAATACGTAATCGAGTCTTAGAAAAAGTTAATTTGACCCTGGAGTAAAGACCTGAGTCTGATTGAGAGGATTTTTTCCTAAAGTTCTTGTTTCTGTCTTGGCAAAGCGTATTTGTATGTCAAAAGCACAATAACTTTTCTTCTCTTTCCTATTACTCTGAAGGTTGATGTACAGAGTGTTCTTCACTGAACATGGAAACATTGTATATGCTGGCGTGTGATTTAATGCAGAAATACTTGAGGGATTTATGAACTTTCTGGGAAACAGCAGACAAGTATTTGAATGAATGCATACTTGCATATGCAGAAATCCTTGTGCTGCCCCTTTTTATTATGCTTCATTTAATAAAATCTTTAAGATGCATGTTTCAGTCTTAGTACTTTGAATAATAAACAGCAATAATAAATTTCTCTTTCCCTGACCACTTCCACGTCATGTTCCACCACAGTCTGGTGACATTACCAGTAGATCAAGGATTCTTGTTAAGTTTCTAAGGTAGATTTGATGGTAGTGATTTCATTACCCACCCTTCTAATAAGTCCAGAAGTTTCCAACTCCTCGAAGGTGATGTAGTGCTTCCTATTATTAATCACCTAACTAGCCACACCTTAATGCTTTAGACAGCACTGGAGAGGAGAGACACAGAAGCCAATGCCCTATTAAAAGACTGATGGTTCTTTCAGTGCACCATAGCCAGAACATGCCTCTCCTGCAGAACTGTTTTATTTGCTACACTGGTCCACATTCACAGGCTATTAAAACACCTGTGATGTGTTTGTCATCTTCTAAAAGATACATTCTACACACTGTGTAAAACGCTTGAAAATACTCTTTTTTTGACTGCAACAGACAATGTTAAAATAAAGGAATTGGATCAGCAACATGTTTTAGAATAGGTCTCTTGCTATCTGAAGTGTTAGCAGAGGAGTTTTTCTTGTCTTCTGACAAGTGAGGACAAAAGCCTGGTTACATAGAAGTCAACACAGCACCAGAGCAGCCTCACGGAGCTTTTCTTTCTGTAAACAGTATCAGACTTTTTTTTTGAGCGTTCTTTTCCTGTGTAATGCTGGTGAAACATCCTAAGTGTGTAGGATAGGGAAAATAAATTAAACTTTTACATGTTCACAAATAGGCAAAATCAGATCCAGTGATGGGAAAAGTGTGCTTGTGTTCATTACCAGCCCTACTTCCATTCCTTTATCTGGCTTGTTTTCTCATGTTTTATGGCTGACACGAGGTTCTTGACAACATTTTCTCTTCCAAATCTATTTAGAAGATTTCTTCGTCTTTAGGTTGCATTTAAAACAAATGATACAAAAAGGAGATAGCTCACTGAGAGATAGTGGCTTGAGAGCCACAGCTTGTAAATAAAAAAAAAACCTGGCTGACACAATGTGCAAAGTATCCAGTTGCTGAATGAATGATTCAGTTAATGGGGCAGTTTAGCATTAATGGCTTCCTTCTATGAAAGTATTGACATGGCAATCGGTAAAGAACTAGCAGATGGCAGCTCTGGAGTAGGATTGACCAGAAAAAAACACAGGTATTTAAAAAAAATATATGATGTTTTTACACTTCTTTGGTACATTGAAATGAAAATGATACCTCCAAAATGTGAGCACTAAATGTCTGAGGGAGTGAGTGAATATTTGTTTGTAGTTTATGCTAGGGAAAAATAACATAGAGAATTATGGTGACAAGTGTCTCTTAACTGCAGTCAAATGTCCACTTTGTACAAACTAACCGTTAGTTTTCTCACACAGAGATAAAATGATTTAATGAGAAAGCAGATTACAGTCAGTGTCTCCTGGGTTACGGGGAATTGTCCCAGACAGAAAATTTACCAGCTGACATGAAAAAATCTCTTATTTTTGAATGGAGCTGAAATCGGGGAGCTAACAAAACTTTGGCTGCAGCTTGTACTGCATTTTGAAATTTTGGATTAATTTTTCTGTAGGGATGGCAAACAACACTGCAAACAGGTATTTTAAAAAGCATTGACTATAAAATTGAAGATATAAACTATAAATATATGTGTAGTTGTGAGGTGTTAGTCTTCCAAATTTCTCCTCTCTTCTTTACAAGTGCTTTCACTTTATGTATGAGTCTCCAAATAAGGATAACCTTCCCCCTCAAAAAAAAAATCAGAGTGAACCACCCTTGGCAGTCTGAGAAGCTGGATCTGCAAGGGCCACCAGGTGCTCTGTAGATTTACTTTCTGGCACAGAATTAGGTAATTTCATGGAATCTTATGTTTTATATCTCTTCTGGATGTAAAAGAGATCTTTATTTCAACAGCAAAGCTCTCCAGAGGTTTACTGTTAGCTTTAATGGCTGGGTTTTAGTTGTGTGTTTTTGTTGTCTTGCCAGATGAATGAGGAAGTCACTGATAGTGATTTTGAACCTTTTCCTTTAATTAGGTTTACTTTTGATTTTTGAGCTAAAGATTCTGTTGGCTTAGTTAGTAGGTTGTAGCAGAGCAACACACCACTTTTAATGTCTTCTGAACTTTAATAGGCATGATGACACTTCAAATGCAGTGTCATTACTACTGAGCTTATTACCACCAAACATGAGCAATTTCACCTCTGTTTGAACAGCAAACATGGCTGTTGTGAACAGTTGTTTATAAAATGATACTTTCTATTTTCCAGAAATGGATGGCTATACAACAAAGATTCAGAAGTACTAAATGTTTGAATTCTGAGGGGAATGTTCATGTTTATATCTTTATGTTGTGATCCTGCCTGCTTTCTTGTTCAAGGTCTTCAAATGGGTGAATTTTCCAGTAACAGCCCAAGACTGAATGCTCATCCGTGTGAACCATTCATTACAATATTTATGAAAAAGCAGCTCAGTATGGAGCTAGCACAGAATGAGCTAGTTTAAAATCTCCTATGTTCCGTATGTGCTATGTAGCATTTATTTAGCACTAATTCTGATCAGTGTATCAAAAACATGACTTAGAATTCACTCCATAACTTAGTGTGTTTGGTTGGTTGGAAAGCTGCCTATTTCTTCTATTTTTATTTTGATTTCTAGTCTCAAGGGGAGCTCACACTGCATATTGAGTAGAAACATACAGCTCTTTTAATGGAATATCCTATTGCCCTGACATGAACGAGAGCTGCGACACATTCGCGGGGTTCTAACAGTAAACACAGTTCTTAGCTACATTATTCAGTGTTGAGTCTAGCATGGGAAAATTAGATACAGACCTAAAGTTTGTGACAAGTTTCCACTGTCAATTTATCCATCTGTTGTGGCTTTTCAAGGGGGAAATCTCCAAGGATCTGTTTGGCAATGCAAATTGGTATAGAATTTGATTTTGCAGTTTTCAGTGGCTATTTTAATGGTCATCTTCCATCACTAAACAACTAAAAATAGTATTAAAGTAGTATATTGAAATGCAAATTAGAGTATCTACATTTAAATATTGTACTGCTGTATAAGTGAAGACTACTGAATATGATTTGCTTCCTTGAATTCTTTAATATATGCTTTATTTTTATTCAGTATTTAACATCCCAAGTAATATATTCTACTTTCCCAAACTTCCAAAGCTTTTCTGTGATAATTGTACTGTACTTAATAACTAGACTACCAGGTGACTCTGATTTGGACCTTTGGAAAATGTTTATGGAGGGCAAAATTTTTGTACAGTATACATAGAAAATGGTACATTTTGAAAAATTCTACATAGAGTACAAAATACCATTCAATCTCGAATTTGCAGCTCTTATGGAAACAAAATTTCTGACTTTTAAAAGAGATTATTCATTAAAAGCATTTCTCTGACTTTAGTATTTTGCAATGTGCTGTATTTATGGTATATCAACAACCATTCATGGTTAAAGTAACACTTTTTAATGCAAGAATACAAAAGGCACAAGGTACAAAACATCTAATACATGCTGCAATTCAGTAACATTTCAATGCATTCTTGCCACTGAAGAGAAGAAAATAACTCTGAGTGCAAATCAAGGGCTCTTTATTTTGCCAGTATTAGTGGAGTTACCTATTGCGTTTTGGAGTCACCTATATATTCTACCATTCAAAAGGCTGAAAGGGCAGCTACAATCTGACAAGTCACTTTAGAGCAGGAAGAAGGACGTGTGATAGGATGCCTTCCATATGACCTTGTGCAGAGGTGCAGAGATGATATGTGGACTCCAGCTGAATTAAGAATGGCAGAGGACCCACGAAGAGCCAGCCTGGAGGTCAATCCGTATAGCCCAGTATCCTGTCTCTGACAATGACCGAAAGCAAGGAAGAGTGTAAGAACAAGGTAAATATGGTTCCCAAAATTATTCCTCTGCCATCCAGTTATTTGCAGCCCAAGGGTTTGTGGAGACAGATGTATTTTCTCTTTATTTTATAGCATAGTGAGTATCTCTTCTGTGAGCTTTGCTAATCTCTCCTGGAAGACCTGTAAATGTTTACACTCTACAGCACCTTGTGGCCAGCAGTACTGTGGCTTAAGTGGCTGTATGAAGAACAGCTCTCTTAGTTCTGGACTGCCTTCTTCAGAGTTTAATTTCACATTCCCATTTCTTTTCTTGGGAGAGTTAATGGCAAATCAATCCTTATACACCCTCCCTATGACACTTCTGATCTTAGAGAACTCTGTTTTATTCCCCTCATTCTTTTCTTTTACCCTCCCAAGAGTCCTATTCTACTTAGTTATTTTTGGTACAGAAACTACTCTTTGACTTTGATTGTCCTTATTATCTTTACCAAAACTTTTTCAGCCTTACTATAACCTGTTTGAGATGAGTAAAATTTGGAAAGTTTACTCAGGAAAATTTGTCTCTTCATTGTCTGCTCCTTTCCCAGACTACTTAGTAGTATGTTAAACAATGCACACGCCAGCACATATCCTTGAACTCCATTCAAGACCTCCTCCCACTGTGATGATTAAGCATCTGTGCCCCCTTCCCTTCCCTTCCCTTCCCTTCCCTTCCCTTCGTCAAAAAGACGCACAGTCATGAGAAAAAAGAGCACAATATAATCCCATGTAAAGAGGCAATATTTGCACTGACATTAAATGGAAAGTGTTTGACTTATTAGCACTCACTGTGCACTGCTGCAAGGGTGATTATGAAGAAAGCTCTAAGAAGAGGAATAGAACAAAGGTGGTTTCTTAATTGAACCTGGGAAAGAGAACCACAATCAATGGTTGTGCTTTCAACTCTGTCGTTATGAGAATGCCTCCCTGCAGCAGACCATGTCAATATTGGGTGACCACATCACAGTGAATAATAAATCTGGCTGACATTATAGGCAGTTGTTCTAGTTTACAGCTTTAATAAAATTGCAGTGAAATGTAGTTATGTTTGGTGTGTTTATTTATACATGTATATTTATATCTATCTGTTTACTTATTACAACTGAGGGCTTCAATTGCTGACAGTCAGTTCCTGGTCTGAGTTTGATTTATGAACAATGGAAGTAGGAACAAAAGGGTCAGCTTTAATCTCATGTAGGCAGTTGAAAATTTAACAAAAGTCCCTTTCTCAAAAGTGAGAATATTAGTTTCTGTTCTTCGAAACCTATGTGGCTTGATGCAAACTCTTTGTGTCCTTTGATATTCCACTGAAAATTGGTGCTGCTCCTGGGAATAGGGATGTGTGTTTCCCTCTTCCCATCTGCAGTTTAATTTCACCCTCCTGTAGCAATCCCTGCTACTGTTGTGATTGCTCTATTTGCTCTTGATGCTGTAGTAAAAATGATAAGGGAGATCATAATGAATTGACTGCCACAACAGATAAGCAGCTGTCCTCCAGTGTCTGGGAAAATCCTGTGCCAAGTGCTATAAGGTGCAGATATGGAAAAATCCCTAAATGCTCTGGATTGTTTTATGTCGAAGTTCAAAATAATTTAAAAAGTTTTTCCTTGTATCATATATGACACCATCTTGCTCTTGTCATTTATTTAAAAATGGAACAAAATCTGCCCAATCTGATACCATTCTTGCTCAGAAAGTGTCTAAAGGTCACAAATAACTTAATGGCAGAGATGCAGGTCCCTTGGACTCAGTGACACTATACTTAATTTCTTTTTACCTATGAGTACAGGTAAAAAGAAATTAGGTCTTCCTGTACAGGAGCTGTGTGTCTCTGCATCCAGTGGTCAGAATAAATGCCACTTAGATGCAAAATAAACCCTTCCAGGGACAGAGTGACAGATCACATATAAATTAAGTGACAAATGTTGCCTGATGTTCACAGAGCAAGAATGATGTGATGGCATAACAGGTATAAAGAAGAATCCAGCTCTGTGGCCCAGAGGACCTGACCTCTGGGGCATAACCAGAAGATGCTGAATGCCCATGGCCAGCCTTCAGTCCAGTGTGAGCAACAGCAGGCCTTGCTGCTTTGAAACACAGAGGAAGGAGATGGAATTGTACAGCCATCAGCACTTTGTGAGACAGGTTACTGGTTAAAGCCATCTGGGAATTGTCAGACACAGGTTGTAGCATCTCCTCCAAATGCAGGAACTGAAGCATGATTTCTTACAGAACTGCCCAGCCCTAGAAGAGTCTGTGTCCATTGACCAGGTAAAGAGTCTAAAACCTAATGTCCTGCCAGGGCTGGATGCCCATTTTCTAGATGTTCTGATGGCACTGCCACAAATCTTCAAGGAATCTGAAATCCTTGATTATCTGTAAATGCAAATGGTGATTTTTCTTCAAATATTGTTGGTTAACAGGCCTTACATCATGGTGTTTTAGAGGGAAGCCGAAAACTTCAGTAACCTGAGAGTGCATTGGAAGATATAAATTTGTCCTGTCCTTCCTCTTTGTAGCATAATCTACAGTGTGAAGTGCTCTATTTTATATGTAAAGGAAAACTGACATTTTAAACTGAGTAGGTTTGTTGAAGTAGACTTCTTCCTGCTTCACTTGTGCCATTGATTCCAGCATTCTTAAGAGGGTCTTGGGGATACTACCCCTAATTCCAGAAGTAAACCTCCATTAACCTTACATGTTCAACATCCTAGTGAGAAACCAGCTTCAAGGCATCATTGAGGATATGCATAGTGTATGATGGAAGAAGAAAGTTTCATAAACACCTTTCAGTAATCAGTGTCTGTTTTCTGTGAATGTGAGCACACCACTTACTGCCTTTATGACAAGTTTTTTAATGTGTAAGTAGCAGCTTAATTTTTAGAGCACTCAAAGTCCTTGAAGGCACTGGGTAGTGGGTAAGTTAGCCAAGTGATCTTTGCAAATAAATTGTATTCAGTATTGGATCAACCTGAGTAGGGGTTGGCTGAAAAACTGGATGGGTCAATTCTGCCAATCCTTTTTTCTCTGTCCAGCCCTCTAATCTTCCTACATGCTTGAGTCTTTCAGTGTGGTCTGTACAGACTGTTCCATGTACCTGAAAATAGCTCTTTGAAGGATCATGGTTTTGTGAAATTTCAGGCAGAGGTTTTCTTTTGGAGAATATTTTTGTCAGTGAAACACTGGACTGCCCTTCATTTGCTACTTGTAGTGCACACCAAAGTGACTCTGTATTCATCCCAAATTCCATAAACAGAAAATTATCTTGATCTAATAAAATAGTAATGTATGCTACGTTGAATTTCCTGGGCATAATGCAGCACACAGGCACATAATGTGGCTATTTAATTAATATAATATATTCCTTTCTGCATGTTGCTGTATGATTAACAGTTCCTGCTGAGAAATGTACTGTAGGTACAATTGAAATGGATGCATCTAATGAACAAGGATATTTGCAATTCATTACTATGTTGTATGATTTCACTCATAAAATTTTATGAAATTAATTAAGCATTATTTTCTGCAGATGATCATAACAATAACTTTTGAACTAATACAAGAAAAGTTGATTCAAAACACAATCAAAAAGCACTCAAGTTCTTCAAATCACAAAAGCTTCAGATTTCATGTGAAACCCAGCTTTTTGTCTCTAAATTCTTTTAGGGGGCTTTGATGATCAAGTACAGCTCTAATATACTAGCTGAAGTGAAAGGCAAGATTCTTGTCCACTTTATTTTCTCATCTCTCCAATCTCTAATGATTTTTTAGAAGAAAAGAAAGGGAATTTAATTCTCAAAGCAACCATGTAATTTGATGGAAAAGCTCTCTGGAAAATTAATTATTTCTTGTGTAGAAAAGGATCCAGGCATGCGCTGTATGTAAATGCAATTTTCAGTTCTGTTGTTGGCAATTATGGATGTGATATGCTGAGCTACAGGACATAAATTCTTGTTTCAGAAGCAACCCTTAGAGACAAGATCACAAATGAGAAGGAAGAGGTTATGAAGAGAATCAGCTCTGTCCAGATTAGTCAAATGTCTGTTTGCAGATGGGTGCACACACTTTGTAGCAGACCAGAAAAAGGCACTATAACTGAAAATGAATCCCCAAATTTTAATCTCCTTCTCCAGCGTGAGAGTGTAAAAAATTTCACTTTGTCTTTTGGTAAAATGACACTTACCTTGACACGAAGCTCCCCCTAATGAGATTCATCCTTCTCTAGCAGCTGCCCCAAAGTGTCACCTGGAGACAAAGCCAGACTAGACAGTAAGGGCCCCCAGAGCCTCCCCCTGCATGGAGCCTCCTCCAGATGTGCTCCCACATCTGCTCAGCTGGATGCTTGCCCCTCTGCTCTCGGGACCGTGGGTGAAGGGAGCAGTGAGCCCCAGTAACACGTGCCCACATGTGCCACCCCTCCAAGGGACATGCTGACTTTGCTGCAGCTTTACTTAAAGGCCTTGAGCAAGCAGACTTGTTGGTCTCCCACCCAATGGCATCTTGCCAGAGCCAGCTGAATGACAGCATGGATGTCTGGGTGATGCCAAAAAAACAACAGAGCCATACATTTCTAGTGGAAGAAGAGGTCTGCTTGCTAACTTCACCTGTCAGCATATTTTCTATTGGGAACAAGGGAAAAGATGGGGCTTAGTCATTCCAGCATTTCCCATTACTCCTGAAGGTAATTTGTCCACCTTACTGGCAAAGATCCGAAAATGGTGCAGCTCTGTGGATGCTGTGGTGTATTTAGGATTTGTCTGCACTGCAGAGGCTGTATGAATAAATCTACTTTTTTGTCTAGTGGGTATATGTGTGTTGCAACTGAGTCCTGCCCTCCCTGCAAGCCAAAATGCTTAATTAAAGTGTAGCAATGCCTATACAGTGGTTGATCTGTCTGTGGGAAATTGCCTACACAAAATTTCCCACCCACAACCACATGCACAGGTAGCTTAGTACCATTTTTTGCTCTAACTTAATTTAGACTAACTTGTGTGGATTTAATGTGAACATACATAATTCAAACTGATTCTTGAATGATGATTTATTATTAGGCAGAGGTAGAAGAGTTCCCATGTGAAGTGAAATCGCTTTTTATGAGTAAATGAAGGCAGATTTTTTCAGTGTTTAAGGCCAAAAAAGGACATTGCTTTTTTTGTTTTTTAAATTTTAATGCATTTATACTTAAATCAAACTCCACATTCTGTGAAAGAACCAGAGCACAGATGTATTTCACACATGAGATGTATTTCACACATGTAAAGTTTGAGCTCACAGGAGGAAAAAGAAGCCAGAGAGGTTTTTATGTTGATGGGTTTTGAGGGGGTTTAGCAGATGTAGAAAATTGAAAGAGATAGCAGAGCAGTCCATTTCTTTGATGTGCAGAAGGTTTGTAAAATTTTCTGTCTGCATTCAGCTCTTAGGAAGATAAAACTGACATGAGCTCCCAATTTCATGTGAATTTTGATTGACAAGGTTGTTTGTTATACTTAACTCAGGTGTCATATCTGTGTATAACAAGGCTTTTGACTGATTATTGTGCCGGTTGCATTGTGCTGTATCTCGGAGAAGAGCTTAGAAAACTGCAAAGGTCTGAGTATTACTCAGGGCATACAAAATCTTGTGTTTCAAAAGTTTCCCCTTTAAAAAAGAAAGTGGAAATTTGACAAGCTAGCTTGATTATGTTTTAGCCCTTGGTTTGATTTTTGTATTGAAAGATAGTAGTACAGAACCAGTGTGTGAAAGAACTAAACCTAAATCAAGATTTTAAGATTTTAAGGAGTAATGTCTGAGGATTTATTGTTACTGTGGCCGTGGTAGAGTAGCATGGTCTTATAGAAGAGTAGATGTTCTCTCCCTCAACAACCTTAGCCACTTAGCATTTTTAAAAAACTTAACCTATTCTTATCCTTCCTAAATGTCAAAAATTGAGAAGAAATACACAGCAAGTATACCCTTTCCCAGCTATAACATGGCCATGAAACACCACCACTTGCTGCAGGATGCGTGCCTGGTGATGGAGGTCTGCCCAGGCCTCACAATTTTGTATCCTAAGAGAATTCCTTTCCTCAAATACTAGAAGTCAGCCAACAATGTCCTGAGCTTTCTGGAAACATTTGTTCAGGTTTCCTCTCCTGTGAGAAGCCAGTTGTGATTGTCTCCTATGTTGCTGGCCTTTACTTTCAACCCATTGTTTTTTCAGAATGTGCTCATTTCCTCCGTGTAATTTCAATGAAGAATTTGCTAAAAGTATTTGCCACTTTTTTTTCAAGTTTTCTCTCCTTTTTGGCAAATGAATGGCTCTGTGGAAAAAAACCCCAAAACAGTTAAATTAAGGAGAGGTTTAATTTCTTGGATTCAGGGTTTTTTTTATTTCCTGTTGGTGTGTTTATTTGATATTGCTTTATAACTACTGGCTTCTTAACTATCTGAATTCTAGTTTACAAAGTTGAAATGACAGTGAAAGAAGGGATATGCACATTTTGAGACCAAAACAGGTCTCATCTACATTCACCTTTCTTGATTTATTTGACTGCTTTAATTATTAGATTTTAAGTTCTTGATTTCTATTTTCTTTTGTAAATGATTGTGGAAAGAAGCTGCTGCAGTAACCTCTAGCCTTCAATTAAGGTGTGCAAAATGTGCAGGAAATGTAACTAACTATTTAGATGATTCTTCCAGTGAATTCATCCAGAAATAACAATGACCAATGGCTATAGTCCTCAGTTTGTATTAGGGAATATGGATTTCTTTACTGATTTTGTCACAGAAAAATGGTGTAGTCTTTTAGAAATGAGCTCTCTGATTCAGTTTCATCCTCCAGAAGATAGATATTTTGCTAACTTTTTCTCTGCAAACAGAAAATCAGAATGTCTACAGAAGATAATGTGCTGACAGACAGTATTTCTAGTCTGTTAATAGTAAATCTGAGACACCCCAGATAAAAGAGTTGTTAGAACTTGACACCTTTCTTTTGTTATTATGGCATTCTCTGCAGGACAAATACATTTGTCACAAAGACCTTTACAAACTTGGAGAAGCCAAGTTCCAATCAGTTTTGACATCTGAAGTGAGAAATATTTATATTTCTAAATTATAACAAAACTATGTTTTCTTTCCCACATAAAGATTATAGTTGTGATATTTTTTGTTTGTTTGTTTGTTTGAAGCTAAACACCACTTCTAGTGAGAAGAGGAAATCCAAGCAACTCTGACTTACATCAGTTCCCTGAACTTTTCAGAACGCTGTCCTGCCTCTTTGGTATCCTCAGAACACAGCATATTCTGAAAGATTGTCTTGTAGATTTGGGAAGAAACCATCTCATCTCCATTATCTGCATTTAAAATTTACTGTTTCAGGATGTCCAATATTTTTTGACTTTAACAACTATATTTTCTGAAGACAGCATCCTCACTGGAAGCTCTCAAACCTTTGCCAGCTCTGAATGATCCAGCTTGTATGTGCTGACATGAGATGAAGGATGATGCTGCCAGAGGCTTCAGGAGCCAGATGACATGGGGAGACTTTTTTGCAAGTGGTGTTGCCAGATTTTAGAAACTCTAAACACAGACAAAGAGAGGAAACATTGTTTATTCTGCTCAGGGTGCGAGGTGGAAGTTTTCAACAAATTAAGCACACTAGGGGGTAAAAGCAAAAGACTGTATACATTGAAATTTGCATAAACCCACCTGCCGAGTTCAGAGCTGCCATCCCCCTAAGGCACAGCTCGCACACCCCGTGCAATACCTGTTGCTGCGCCTGTGAGCGCCTCTCTGCGGGCTCTGCTCGTCATCCGGGGATGTGTCCTCTGCTCAGTTCCAAGCAAAGCGCCGCTCAGGCTGCACAGAACACAAGAGTGTCTGCCAAATATGATGTGATCTGCAGCTCTGGAGCCATGCCTTACTAAACAAATGTCAAGCAGGACTAAAAACATAAAAGCTTTCCATAAACATTAAGCACCACCTGTTAAACACACCGATAGCATCTATTTGCATTCAAAAGAGGGGTTAGAGGTGAGAATGATACCATCAGCTTCCAGCTGCAAGAGAGATCAAAGGAAGTGTTGTGGTTTGGAAATGGTACTCCCCAATTTAGTTCTCCCAAGGAGACTCTCCCAAACCAGACGTTCCTTGCTCACTCCCCCTCCTGCCACTCCCCCTTCCTTCTCCGGGGATGGAGTTGAGAATTGGTGGCGCATTAAAGGTGAAAATCATGAGCTGAGATAAGCACAATTTACTGGAAACAGCAACGGAACAAGAAAATGAGCAGGAACAGCAGCAATACTAACAAGAGGTATAAGGAACTATTTAGACAGAAAGTAAAACACCAGACTATTTGTCCCCCCTCTGCCCTCCAGCCATGAGAAATGAGAGAGCGCCCAATTCCTGTCCCTGGCGGGGAGCATGGATGGTATAAAAAAAATCAGGGTCCGGCCAGGTTCCCCTCATGCTCTGTAAAAAATTAACCCTGTCCTGGCCAAAGCTAGAACAGGAAGGGACGGAGAACTGTGCTTAAGTGGGATGGAGCTGGGCAATGGGCTGTCCCTCCTGCCTTTTCATTGCTGTCCTAATTGATAAAGGAACCAAAGGGAATGAGAGAAAAGAGCTTTTTCAGACATAGGAAAAAGAGATTTGAGACATGACAACCATGACTCTAGTCAGGATTGGGGAATAAGGAGGATAATGAGTGAGAGGAGGTAGTAGGACATATTTAGAACCAGGAAGCTACACGTGTAATTAATCAGACGAGGCAGGGGAGACTGTGTCACAAGGCACCATAAGCATACGGTGCCTTTCATTCTTGAAAGGCAATGATGACATTTCAACCACATGTTATAGGATAATTATTTAGTTTGTGAGCTAAATTATTTATGTAGAGTAGATGAGTGGTAAAACACATGGTTGTGTTTCCTGAGGAGACCTTGTGCTTGTTTTAATGCTTTTCCTTATTTTTAGTTACATCTCTTTTCTGAATTTTCATGGCAGTTATAAATTTATCTTGTTCCTTTACATCTAATTTACTCTTAGTACAAAGCGCTTTGAAGAAGTTGCTTAATGAATCTAAACCTTACTGCTTGCCACATGTCCAGCAATAACACAATGTGTGTTTGTGATTTGCAGATGTTTTTGGAGATAAGCAGTCAGTACATTGGAAATTTTATTTTTACAGGTGGCAACATCACATCCATTGAATGTCAATAGTAATTTTTTTACTTACTGGGTTTCTGTTCTCATAGTGTTGTGGGTTTTGATCTGATTCTGTCTCTAGCTTAAATTCTCCTAAGTCTTAGGAGATTTCAATTTATATTCACGTGATGCCCTTCTTGGCCTGTGTGTTTTCATTTGATACATTAATAGAATTTTGTACCTTATTCATTAATTTCAATCCCTACTAGCAAAAGAGACATTGCAAAATCATTACAGCTCTTCTGTTTGATAATTAGTGCTGTTACAAATTTCTTTGAAACAAAGACAATAGATCAGTGGATTCTATCAGTAATTCTACATAATTACTAATCATTACTAAAACAATCAGTTTTAAAATTAAATTTAAATAAAATTAAAACAGTCAAACCTGTAATGAACCCTTACTGCATAAATTGACATTACATTTGTGTGACACCACGAAAGGACGAAAATAAAAGCAAAGGTGTGAATAGGAAGATAAGATCAAAAAACCAAAAAGAAACAGAAAGCCAAGGAAATAACCTAGAAAGAAAGGTACTGTTTTGTCATAAATGGCATTTTCACTAGACTCAGAAAGAGAGTTGTGAAAAGTAAAGCCCAAGGGACAGGCTGTTCAGTTTAAAACTTCAGTAGTGGGAAAGTAGAGTAATCTTTTTGTAGCTATGTACAAATAATTTTTCTTATACACTTGATACTAACACAGAAGTGGGACATTCAAAAAGCTAGAATGACTTTTTTTTTTTTTTTTTTTTCAATAATACTTGAAGCTACTCTTAAAAAGCTTGATTTTCTAAGGTTACCATAATTGTCTCAGGTGCTGCCATCTTCAGCTCCTTCTCTACTGCCATTTTTGCTGAGTTAGTGGATACACAGGTAAGTACCATGAAGATAAGACAGGAAGAATTTTCCCTGTTCTTGACCAAAAGTCTACAAGTCATATCAACACACTCTTCCTGCACATTTGTGGAGTAGATAGTCTCCAAACATCATGTTCTCTCTCTCTGGTGTAAATAAATACAGACAATACAGAAAAGTTTGTTGCTTTTTTTATTTAGCTCATTTTTCAAATCACTGGGATAGAGGGAAATGAATAAGAAACCAAATATCCATTAGCTGCTGCTGCTAACTGAAAAATACCTCCTCAGTACAAGCGGGGGTTTGGTTCCAGGCTGAGATGCCTTTTTGCCTTTTTAATACTGGTGGTAAAGACTCGTCCATGGGGCCCTTTCTTCTCACAGAAGAACTTGTGGAGAGTGAAGTGTGCCAGGCTAACACATTTCAGAAGGACAAGAATCTGGGAACATTTAGGATCATTAATGTTTAGTAGGCAATTTAGAGGGAGGAAAAACAGTGATGTAAATGATGGGAAGACTTAAAGGAAGCAAATAATTGGTGGAAAATGAAGAGCTAGAAGAATTTATGAAGGTAAAAAGTAAAATTGAATATGGAGTGGAGGAGACATGAGACTTCATTGGAAGGAGATATTGCTACTCTTCAGGACCCTCTCCCTACTGTATTGTCAAAATGGTTTTTACCCTAATAATTGTCATAGGTAGGGGAACTCCATGGAAGCTTGGGATTTTGTGGACCATGTTAAAGAGTCTTGGGAATCTGTAGTAGTTTTTCAGGGTAAAGGAAAAATTAATTGATGTTTTTAATGTTGTTTCACTGTCATGAAAATCTATGCAATAATTATCTTACTCAACAACAGAAATCTTATAATTGGGAAAAAAAAAAGCAAATAAAGATGAAACGTATATTTGCATATTATGATATTTGCAAAGCAAACAGACAGGGTTATGCAATTCTATTTACTATATTTTACCCAAATACCCAAATATTATATTTTACCCGGTGTATCTACAATAGCTTGTAACTTAGGTGGCAAAAGCCCTTGGGAAGGGCATTGCTGAAATTCAAAAAATGGAAGCTGTAGTTGTACGAGAACAGAACCGCAAATGTTTTTATCTATCCAGTCTTAGACATCAGTCTTCATGATTTTTGCTTTATTTTTAGTAGCTTTACTTTTTAAAAATCATTCCAGTGGTGTCTTATTCAATAGTAGTATCAATGTGTATCACCAAAGATACACCTAAGAATATAATGAACAGCTAATAATTTGAAGCAAAAAGGCTTCGCCTGTTTCACAAAATGAAGAAAAGAAAAATAATGCTCAGATCCTCGTGCAGTAGATCCTCCAGGACATTCAATTTTGTCAAATTGAACTTTGTGAGCATCAGAACAACAACTCAAGCAGGCACGGAAAAGGCAGGAAACACCCTTCTTTCAAAATAGTACAAGTGCTTTAACAATGCAGCTGCAGAGAAAGGAGGTTTCAAATCACATCCAAAGCCAATCCATGCTGAATTTCAGCAGGGAAAAGCTACTGTGTAGAGAGCTTGTCCAAAAGACAAAATTATCTTGTTATTAAATCTCATTTCTAATAAAGATGGATTCAAAACCTTGCATCTAAACAACCTTGAATTACTTTGGTTTCAGAAATCAAATCCACCATTTGGAATTCTGCCAGACCAAATAATAAATGTGAGCAGTTACATTAATCTTAACTTCTCCAGAATAGGAATGAAGCCTCAGGGAAGAAAATAATTTATAAGCATGGAGGAGGAAGGAGGAAAGAATTAATGTAGCCCAAAGGCTGCTCACCAATTCTTTTAAAAAAGGGAAAATACTTTTAATTATTTAACTTCCAACATCAGTTTTTGACTCCAGATCATATACTAATGTTTTCTGATTTTAGATATGATACTCTTGATTATTAGAATTCAGAGGATTTTCTTCCCAGAAAGTTAATATGCCATCAATTACAGATCACTGTGTTCATGAGCACAAATTACCCATTGAAGATCTTGCAGCATTGTAGGGATACCTACTTTGGAATATATGGTATTTTGGAACACAATAATCTAATATTAAAACAATGTAATCAAGTATGCAAGTTGCCAATAATGCATGTGCCTTTTCCCACATCTTAAGCCTTGTCTAGATGTGTTGCCAAGATATTTAATATATGTGTTTAATTTTGCCAGTTAGTGAAATACACAAAATTCAGATGGCTTTTTTCAGGAGGAGTACTGACTAGCCAGCTACTCTTACCCACCCTCTCCTATTCGTCCAGACTTTTTCCAGAAAGTATGAGAGAAGTTTAATTGCAGAATTCTTTCAAAGACATTTTTAGTAGCTTAGTCTCTGTGCAAGACTGGGGTGCTAAACAGAGGTGAGTTTTTGCTCACCACCCTGATTTAGTAGTGTAATCTCTGGAAAGAGCTGGGTTGATGATATTCTTTTGTTTGCTCGTTGCTTTCCCTGTTTCCTAGAGGTCTGTCTTCTCCACAACCAGTATGCTGCTTGATTGGCTTGTCCCCGTGAGGCATTGGTTATTGTGCTTGGACACTGGGATTTTGCTTCTCAGTGAAGGAGTGAGCACCGAAAATTTGATTACTGGAGTCCCAGCAGAAATTATTTTACAGGTTATCGTGAACCGATCCTTCCCTAACTCATCCTTCCTGCCCAGAGGGAAGTGTGAATATCTGCCCCATTAGCAGTGTGCCTGAGTATTTCATGGGGTCTGGCTTCATCATTATGATTGCAAAAACTTTCTCTGGTGGCTGTGAATCCCACCCACTCAACTGAAGTAACACACTGTTGAAATATTTTTCTACTATACCAAAATGGGGTTGAAGAGGTAACAACCAATATGTTAAACAGTTGCAGTAATGACTGCAACTTGTCACAAGAAAATGATCATTTGCAAAGTGGACAGCTAACCAGTTCAGGTGGTCTATACTGCCTCTGTCTATTAGGTATGATTTAGGTACTGCAGAGTCCTCATATCCATAGCCAGGATATAAATCTACTGTGTGGAGAGACAGTTAAAAGTGACAGAGTCTTCATATAATATTTGTGTAACACACAGCAGGTAAAAATTAATAAAAAAAGAGATATCAAAAGATTAGCTTATCTTTAATTGTGAGTTAGGTATTATGGATAACAAAATAAAACAAAACAAAAAACAAACAAACAAAAGAAGAGGAATATTACACATGAGAACTCCCAATCTTTGATAAACCTATAATTGCTTTGTCTACAGCAATTAGGACATAAAATACTCCTTTCAGATAGGCTCCTATGAAATAGGTCTGAAAAGTAAAGCCACAATAGCAGGGGCTAGAATATCTTGGTATTAAGTGTTGCTACAAATGTGCAGATGAATTTTTTCCACATTGGCTTGACTTCCAAGGGAAATTTATGGGATGCATTGTATCTGTCTTGGTATTTGCTAATCTGTCATTCTGTATCTCCTTGAGCCTATCAGCTACTTTAAAACAAACTTCTGGACAGAGGTGTAGAGGGCTCAGTAATATTAAATTCCTCCAAACTGCAAGAAAAGAGGCTGCTGAGAAGAGGAAGAGTCAAATTGGCATTGTACCACTGGGGACCCCACAGAGTCAGATCAATTATGTTACTAGAAAAAAAAGATTGCCCTGGAGAGAGATACTATGGACACTGCAGTCACAGGAAAGCTTCAAAAAGAACTTGCATTTTATCAGGCACTAATTAATCCAAGCAATATTCATATCAAACCAGACAAGAATTTCTACTCCTACAAGGATTTGTTTGGGTATTGAACTGTGACTCCAAGAACAGATCAATGAGAGAGAGCTGTTTATCCCATGGTATATTCCTATTCTATTCTCCACATGCTGTAGAAGGGAAGTGTTAGGAATTAGTTTTCTGTGTGTGGTGGGATTGGCTTCCACCCTTGTACTTAACTGGCTTTTTTTCTTTTGTATAGGCAAACTGCTTCTCTGTAAACAACAGGAGATATACACTGAACTACAGAAAAGGTTTTGCAAGAAGAACCGGCCAGCAGTCACCTTCAAAATATTTGTAAGAATGCAGCAGAAAGATCATTATGTTCATATGAGAAATAAATATATAGCACAGTCTGAAAATTACATTTGAAATAAAATTCTAAATCTTCTGTGTGACTTTTCATAAAAACCACAGGTTCTTGTAAGTTCTGGCCTAAATGAAAGTAACAATATTTATTAAAAAGCCTTTCAGTGAAAAATTTCAAGCCAGCATTTTCCAGAAGGGTGAAGATTTCTGAGATAAATGTATGGCAGGATATTTAAGCAAATGGTTCAGAGAAACCATTCCTGATGTCAATAAGCTTATCTGATTTCCTAATTTTTTCACAAGAACTTAATGTAGCCATCTGCATCTATTTCATAGTCAAATTCACTGTAAAAAAAAGTCACGAAGATGAAAGATGAAAAGACAGAATGACAAAACTGTTTGTCCATTTTGAGGAAAGTATGACGTTTCCATGTTCCTTACTGAGGTAGCACCTGTGATGGGTTTTTCTGTGGCCCAGCTCTTCCCTGTGCATTATGCCACAGTGTGGAATGGGGGCTTTAAGCATGCAGTTTGACAGATTTTATCTATTTCTTTTAAGTGGGAGATCTTTACAAACACATGCTTATCTCCCAGACTATGAAAGGTGTGAGAGAATATTTACAAAGACTGTTTTATTCATGCATATTTATATTGTTAGTTGGTACTGTTAGTACAAAATAATCTAGTAATGACAGACCTTTATTTTCTCCTTCACCCTTCTATCTTCCCATTTTATGTTGTAAGTCTATAAATTTTCCTTCACTTCTATAAACTTGTAATTAACAAATAGCAGAGCATTAATGCAGTACTAAAAGGTGAACTAAATTTCAAAAGAAAAATATTTTAATTCCCTGTATTCTCTTTAGAACTCAGAAGAAATAATCACCTGATAAAGAAATACTTTCCCATCCTCCTATGTATTGCTCAGTTCTTTTGACATGCTATGCACAGCACGACTTTGCTAAAACAAGTAGAAGATAACTGTTGGCCAGGACATCATACAATGTAAGTGCTCCCAGATGAAAGCAGAGCTCTGTGAAATGCCTGACACAAGTCTAAAGGCAAACCTTTGTGCAGTGGAATAAGATTATAAAACTGGAAGATTTGATCCATATTTTCCATTCTTGGAATTCTGGTTTTGCTTTTAGAATTAATGAACCTTGGATTAATTTGTTCAGGTGTTAAGTTCTGCCCTTGACTGTGTTTTTTGATCTTTGTCCATGCCTGGAAGAAGATTTTTAAACACATGTTACTGATGTAAACTGGAGCGAGGAGAAGGCCAAATGTACACCTTATCAAATGTGCAGAACATATCTTGTTTTGAATCCATCCCTGTGAGTACTGCATTGCCCTTGACGCAAAAGCTCTGCTCTGTTCTGAAGTGGATTTCTGTGCTATGAGCTCAGGCTCCTCAGGGGAATTGCCAGCAAGGCCCAAGACATTGTGTTTACTGATGAATGCTTTCTGCTGCCTTGTGCAGCACAGATTTACTGAAATATGGCATTGCATTACCAGGAGATGAGGGGCCTACAGGCCTGTCACTTGAAAGACAGCACATAGAAGTCTGGAAAGGTCTTCAGAGGGGTGCCCTGACAGATTTACCAGAAGAGATCTGTGAAACCTGAAGACAAGTTTGGTTTTCTTTACAGGTGGTGATACTTTCCTCATCACTTATATCCTCCTCACCTCTAAATAAGAAGTGAAAGTTAACAGTGACTGTAATACAGTATTTATAATATTTCAGAAGTTTTATATTCCGGCTGTAAGCCAGAACATGCCCAAGTAATGTCTCTGGTGAAACACTCACCTTCTAACAGCTCAGACTTGAGCAGTATTTCAGTTCCTGTACTTGTTTTTCTCCATTTACGACACCTGTTTACCAGCAGTGCTTCTTGTCACTTTCCCATTGCTGTTCATTTGGTTACAGAGAAGAGCCTTTAGTTCAAATAAGTAGCAGGAATCAGCAGAGTAGGGTCATTGCTGTTCATTTGGTTACAAAGAGCCTTTAGTTCAAATAAGTAGCAGGAATCAGCAGAGTAGGGAGATAGAGGGCACTCTAGAGATAAAACTAGAGATTGTTTTATGTGGTCCCTTTTTCTGAATAGCTCTGTGTGATGAAGGTTCATGTACTCAGGCATCTGCACCCAAGGAAAATGACTTTGTAGTACCCTTTTCAGGTTTTCACTCCCTTTTTAGATTCTTTGCCCTCTTTTCACCCCTGCTTTATTTTAATCACTATTTAATTACTATTACAAACATCCACAGTATAAAATCAGGATGGCTTCACCTAACCAAATTTTCTGGAAGATCACATTACCTGTAAAGCAAAGTCAGCAAATTTTCTCTCAAAAGCAGAGCAAGAATAGGCAACTTGTGCCCATCTGTATTGAAGGAACTTTAGCTCATGTGTGTGGATTTTCTTTGCTCATATCAGTACATCCATTCCATCAAATCTGATATACAGTCCCTCTGTAAGGCATTTAAGTTAATCTGCCAAAACACAAAAGGGCTCTATTATTTTTAAATCATAGTATTATTGCTTTTTCATGTTAATCCCACTCTATCACTGCTGCAAATAAAGTGGGTTGCTATGTTCATCATACTTGATGAATTAATATCCATTTTCTTAGGTTTGGACTACTGTAACAACACTTTATAGTTTACCTCTTCTCATATACTTTCCTAACCATCAGAAATAATGTAAAACTTTTCCCAGAGGTTGACAAAACTTAGCAGAATTTGCAGCTTGTTTTAGACATCTTTAATTTCCCCCCCTAATGAAACATATTCTGTTTCCTTGTCAAGTTTTAAAGCTAACACAAATAAAATACACAATGTTCCCCACAGGTCTGCTGGCCAGTGTTGCTCTCTGAATAATAAGTCTATTCATATGAATGCATTCATCCAGATCCTGCTCATCACCCAAGGAAATCAGAATATCCACAGATTTTTGGTGACAAATTATGCATTTGGCAAGAGCAGGGCTCACCTGAGATGCATTAGGAATGAAGACAAAATGCTCATTATCAAATCATTTTTTCTCATTTATATGAAAAATAATCCCACCTGACTTTTTCAAACAAAAGCAGAATTTCATAGTAGGGAAGGGATTATATTTCACTGTTACAAACATCCTTTTCTCTCTCTGCAATCTTGTGTCAATGTTTATTCCCTGTGGCTTAATACAAATGGACTTGTTTAATTTTCCTTGCCCCACATTTTGCCACAGATGTTTTGTCCTAGCTATGTGTTAGCATATATTTCACTTGCATGGACTTTGTTCCATCCTGGAAATTGAAACATAAAATTATTTCAGAACATGGGTTTAAATACTGAATTATCCTGAATGTAAAGCACATCAATTAATCTTTCATTCTTTGTTTAAGTTAAAATCTCTGCCCTAGCAATCCTGTGTGGTTCTAGGTGAAGAGACCAGCAGTGCTGTTTCTGTATCCATACTAAAGTCAGTCCTATTTCATTTAAACTAGAAAAGTCTTATCCCTACTATTTATTCTATTACACATAATTGAGCACATACCTATCACTAACCTTAAACTGTTTAACATCAGTATTTGTATTGATACAGACATGATAGAATATAGATAAATATAAGCTGAAAAATGTGTTGGAGAAGCAGGATAGCTGAGTTTGCACTGAGCTATTTTTACCCTTTGAACAGTTTGTGGCTGTTTTGTCAAGTCTATTCTGCAGCAATCACTCTGTCCTAAACCCTTAGGACTAAGCACGTGGAATAAATATTACCAGCTTGGTTCTCTTCCTAAGGTATACAAAATAAGATCTATTCCAGTATAGATATACTTACCATCATGTTTAAATTGTCCACCTATGTTTTAACTCAGGAATATTACATCTTTGTCAGCATTAGAGTTAATAAAAAATAAGAGCAGGAGCAGATTTCATTGACTGTTGAAGCAAAAGTGAGTTTCTCACTTGTTTGTGCAGCCACCTTGTTTGTCACTGAAGTGATGGAAATCTTGCAGGAAAATTAGCTAAAGATATCCCTGGCTTTGTTTCAAAACTGATCAAAGCTTTACATGTTTGCAACTTACTTAATGAACAATGGACTGATGAAAATATGTAGATAGGGGCTCTGAATGTTGTGTTGTGGAAAAAATATAGATGAGGCAGAGCAAGACAGCTCACAATACTAGAGGGATATTGCATGTAAATATGTACAGTGCATTAAACCATTGTCTAATAACATTGTTCTTCAAGGGAAAGAAATGTTAAAAGAAAGTGCATAGTGAAGGCTCATTAAAATTGAAAAGACATTGCAGGAATTTTTGAGTATTACAGCTCTTTTCGGTGGAAAACATATTTCATTTTATACACTGTTGAAGATGACAGTAGCTAGGGTCGTCCACTGCCTGAAAGGAGTTGCATTTCAGAACAAGTTTCTGGGTTGGGGGTTGCATTGTGAACACCTTGGACCGATTATCAAAACCCCAGATATGAAGTTTCTACTGACTTCTGTTTAAGGAAATTAGGTACCAGCCATTCAGTGAAGCTTTTATGGGAACCAGCTTTGAGCAGGTGATGTGGGAATGGCTGGGGAGAATCTCCATGCTGGTCAGGGTGAGGTCCTGTTTGGCTCAGCAAGGAAGGCTTTTTGTGTGACTCCTGCCTTGCAAACTCCTCAGAGTTTGTATTGTGAAATCCAGCTTCAGCTATAACATTTTTAAGAGCTTTCAGCTCAGTCATCTCCCAAGGGATAGCATGGGTAGTAAGGTGTGTTGTGCTGTGATACAGCACTAAATAACATGCCTCAAATATTATATATAATATGAAATCCAGTGGCTCCATCCAAAACACCTAACCTGCTCCATGCTTAAGATCATCAATCAATGTTTTAAAGTTCACCATTTTTGTCTGTTTCACATTTTTGATATGAGCTTTATCTCCAGGAAATAACACTAGAAACCATTCTTCTCCTATTTCCTCCAACCCAAACTTGTAAAGGTTGTAAAGGAACTCACAAAAACAAAAAGGGAAGACAATACATAACCCCTGTAGAATGAAATGAATCAGGAAAGTTATGCCCTCATTTTTCTTCATTTTTCAGTTTGGGTCTATTATCAACATTGCCTGCATATGCTGAGAAAGCTGAAGTTACAGAGCCAGCAGGCCCTGCAGCCATGGACATCCACGGTGGAACAGATATCCACATGCAGCCCACGCTGGAGCGGATGGATGATCCCAAAGGAGGCTGTGACTCTGGTGCTTTACCAGGCTCTGGCACGTCGTGCGGTCCCACGTGGAGGAGCCCATGCTGGAGCAGGTTTGCTGGCAGGACTTGTGACCCTGTGGGGGACCCACACTACACAATCTTCTCCTGAAGGGCTGAAACACATCCAAGGCTCCCAACTGGGGCAGTCTGTGAAGAGCTGTCCATTGGAGAATTTCATGGAGGACTGTCTCCTGTGGGAGGGACCCCATGCTGGAGAAGAGGAAGAGTGTGAAGAGCCCTCCCCCTGTGGAGGAAGCAGTAGCAGAGACAATGTGTGATGAACTGACCAGAAACCCCATTCCCATCCTGTTCATCTGGGTGGGAAGGAGGTAGAGAACATGAAAATAAAGTAAAGCCTGGGAAGAAGGGATGGGTGGGAGGAAAGTGTTTTAAAGTTTTGGTTTGATCTCTCATTATCCATCTCTGATTTGATTGGTAATAAATTAAATTAATTTCCCCAAACTGAGTCTTTCACACCTCTGAAAACAACTGGTGAGTGGTCTCTCTCTACACTTATGAGGGAGAGAACCTCTGAGACTTTCATTGTATTTCTTCTCCCCTGCCCAGCTGAGGAGGGGAGTGATAGAGCAGATATGGGGAGCACCTGGAGTCCAGACAGAGTCAACCCACTGCATTCTTTTGCTAGCTTGTCCCCATTGACAAAACAAATGTTTTCTGCAATGTAGTTCTTTGTAGGTTTTGTTCACGATCACTGCTGAAAAGTGCTCTGTTGTTTTGGAGAGCCCAGACTGCTTGATTTGTTAGGATAACCACTGCTACAAGAAAATACTAAGTGCTAATAAGCCTAACCATAGGTCTCTGCTTAAGAACTGCTGTCAGCTGGCACCTTTCAGAAGCATTTCAGAACTTTAATGGCAGGGCAGATATTTCACTATCAGATTAAGAGAATTACAAAATTGTTGATGATGGGAGGGAAATGGCCTAGATTAACCCCATTGCTCAAACTAGGGCCAGCTAGAGCCAATTGGACTCTTCCTCCAGCTCAATTCACCTGACACTAATCATTCTAATGCCAACTTGTTATTTGGGGACTAGACATGTTTTTCAATTACAAACATGTACTTCTTTTATATCAATTGTTGATATAAAAGAAGTAGTTTGGAAAGTGTTGCCTTCATGGAAATTAACAAAGAGTGTAGCATGTCTGAATCACCACTTCTTTGTTGCTAGGGTGAATGTCATAAATTCTAGTTCTCATTTGTGAAAAGGGCTTCTATGCCTAATTATCCCAGTAAATTCTGTGCACTTGCACAGAGCTCCTGTCACTGGTAACTTGTATGTGTTTCCCAGTTCTCTCAAGAAGCAAGCTGACCGTACTGGATGCTGAAAAATTCTTAAGACCTTTGTTTGAGGATGCAATGAGGCAACAAACATTTTTGGTATAGGAGATAGTAATGAAATGCAGCTGGAAAAAGAAAGCAAACTGGAAAAATAAAACTCTTTCAGTTCTTAGGGCTGAGTATTCTGACCAAAGAACAGAGACTTAAAGATCAGAAACAAAAAAGGTAACAAAAAATCCACCTACAAATCCACACATATCATCTGTGCACTCCAAAAAGGAGTATTCAGGGAATCTTTTTACTCCCACCCTGGCCACCACCCTGCCCCCAAGCTCTATCCCATGGCCCCACCCCTCCCACAGAACTGACCCCCATCCTTATCCTTGCTGCAACCATGGGTAATTTAGAAATAGAAATTAGGTTGTAGAATTACCTGACTCCCCTAAGGAACCACTGCTCTTAACTCAGACCCAGCAGGACTGCCTTATTTAGCCTACAGAAACTGTCAGGTAATTTCAGTTACCATGGCTTTCAGATACAAAGAACCTGGCCAATTTGCTAAGGGCAAGCAGATGTTTATCTTTACACATTGGCTGATATAAGGTAATTTTTTGCTTCATGTTAGTTTGTGTGGTTCATACTTTTGAGTCAAAGTTTAATAATTTTCTCTGATTTTCCCAATATAACTTTATAACTTTTTTTTTTTTTTAATGGAACTCAAGACAGATTTGTAATGTAACATTTCAGATTTTCAGTGTCTTTTAAAAAAGATTTTGATGCCATTTTTACATAAATACCTCCATAATCTGCTTATATAAAGAGGACATTTATGACCTGCATGAAGAGAAACAGCTGTAAAATTTCTTGGTTTACACACAGACTAGATCATTTAGCTTGTAATAAAAGGGAAATATTTTCTACATTATGGTTGATGCTTTTTGTTTGATGGAAAATTGCATCTTTCATTTAGATTTTAAATGAGCAGTGTATGTTGAAACTCTCTCTGACAATTATCCCTTTATATCCTAAATAGGACTATTTAAATACCTACTAGAAGTACCATAACAAAATGATACTGAATTTAGTATATAACCCTCTAATACCATTTACCTAAGAAAGGGCTGTTTTGCCAGCTGTCATAACAAGGGATTGCAAAATGGCAGCCAGTTAATCTAATAAAGATCTTTGCCTCCCAGGTGTTTATATCTTTCCTATCACATTAGAACAATGTCAACTGAACACTGGATGCTGCTGCAAAATTAATCATTACTGCTGCAGTTATCCATGTGCAGCTGGCACCTTAACTGTGGGGGCAAACAGCTCTCATCCCTGCTCCAGCAGCAAGGAATTAGCAGCCAGTCCCTCCTGCCACCTTGCAGCCCTGCAGAGGTGTGCCTGCTCGCTGGCTGCTCGCTCGTGCTGCTGCCAGCAGTGCGCAGGTGGATGTGCAGCCAGCACAGAGCCAGCACGCAAGAAAGCCTGGTGGCATTAAAGTTTGGAGTGTGTAAGTGAGGCTGTCCCTTCTCCCTTCCCCACAGCCGTTGCCTGAAGGGCTGATATCTGTCGGTGCCATGCTGAGGTTTGCTGGACTGTGTTCGGAAAGCAGCGGGAGCCAGGGACAGAGGGAGGCATTTTCCCAAGCCCTTCCTAGGGGGTGAGCATAGAAACCCAAAGCACTGGTTCAGTTTCTCTGCAGAGAAAAGAATGGCTCCTGTCGAATTTAGTAGCTCTGGATCCAGACTCTCATGCACGACACTGTATTTAGTATCTGCTGGAGGGATGGGGGGAGTCTGGGGGAGGCAGTGGGTGCATCAGCTCTTTGGAGTTGATCTACCTGTGATCAGGAGTGAGCACTGCTGCATACAGCAGTATCAAAGAAATGCTGCAAACATTTCCAGCCTATGAAATCCAGCATGAGATTTGCTTTGCTTTTTCAGAGAAATTGCTCGTTATAAGGTGGTGAAAGTCATGTTATCTTGAAACAAACTTCAATAATTTTTTTTTTTCTGATCCAACTATAGATCTTCTCTTGGCATCTCCCTGTGCAACAACTCATTCCTACTTCTGCCAGCATTACACAGCAGTGTCTCAGGCAGTGCTGAGATTTCCTTCTCTCTGAAAGCAGCCTCTTGCTTTTCCACCTCAGCTGCTGTCCATCCACCCACAAATCACACAGTCAGCAGGTTTCCACTGTTCAGATCGTATGAGAGAAGTTTTGAGTAAAACTACAGGCTCTGACATATGTCCTTTATCAGTGTCATATATAAAGGCCAGTGGCTTAGACCTATGAATTTAAAGCAGTTTGAATTGCATATTTATTCATTGAGGAAAATATAGACTGGTTCATTTTTTTAATGTCTAACTAATGTACTTACTCTAATAGTACCCAGTGATATGTTTCTAATGTTGGCATCTGTTTGTACCAAGAAAAAACTTAGTAAGCACATAAAAATCCCACATCAGGTTCAACCCAAATTACTTCTGTAAGCTGTACCATATGGTCAAAGATAAAATCTAATATTGGAAATACCAGTTGCTTAATTGCTAGCTCTGATACACTGGGGAAAATAAGATATTTACTCTGAAGGATTCATAATTCTACTTCATCTCTTCTGGTTTTATTGCACGAATGTCAGTGCTGCCTTTCCTGATCATTCAGCTACTCATTAGCTCCTTGGCGGATGTAATGTTCCTGCTCTCTTGCAGTTAAATTTTAACAATCAGACTTTTCCCTATTTATCACAGCCCTCAAACAATTAATGCTATCAGAAGGAAAAGTTTCAGATAATAGAACCAGTCTCACAGCTGAGCATTCTAAATAATTTCTCCAGTAAAAATGATTTTATAAGGATTTTTGGATCCCTTCTGAGCTGTATGAAGATTTTATATTCCCAAATCTTCTTTACTATCTGAGTAGTAAACTCTCTACCTGAGAGTTTAGTTATCTATTTTGAAAAACTAAGAACTGCATGGTAGTTGATGACTTTTAATTCTCAATATTAAATAATCCCATCAAACAAAAAAAGGATGTTGCTATTTTTTATATATGTGAAGATAAAAATATGGTGATTATATATTCTATACATAATATATGGTGTTTTGCAAAACACAAGTATTTGAACACATCTTAGCTCCTGAAGAGATCATACAGAACAGAGGTGCTCTTTAAATTCCACAAGAATTTTAGCCACAAAAAAAAGATTATCTGTTTTAGATCTCTGTATATCACTCTGTAGATGGATTTGCATAGTCATTTAAAGAAATTAAGGAGAAATGTTCCCTCACATACATGGATACCACACAAGATTGCCCTGAGATTTTTTAAACTGTGATCATTTTTTTCCTTAGTTTGAGCATATAAGACTAAAATTTACATATGGAATCTACTGGCATCTCTAGTTACCATTTTTTTTATTAGCAAGTCACTCAGATGAGTCCATTCAGAAAATACTAGAGTTCTCATTATAACTACTATCTCTGTTTTTATCTTGATCTGGTTCAAATGCCATATAAATCTATTTTTAAAAGAATTGATTTGCTATCACTCTAGAATAGCAGTTTAAAAATCAATTTACTGATGATAAAAAACAACTTATAAATTATTGGATCTGGTCCAGTTGAAAGATTGATTAAATACACTTATTCCAATTCTGAGATTTGGGGTTCTACTTCTTTTTTTTTACTATTTCTGTATTTTTGTTTCTAAGATAGTCAGGATGACAATTACCTAGTCCTTTAAGAACAAGAACAAAAATGTCCATAACTCATGTCTACTGAGGAACTTTCTTTGAAACCTGATTTGCTAATGATTAAAAATAAAGAGCAGGTAGCTGTTTGGAGAGGTAATCTGTTTTTCAGTATGTGTCAGGGGGTGCCTGGTACCAGCTTTATTCAAATGATCTTTTCAAAGCTTGGGTTATCAGTGTTTCAAAGTGTTTCTCTTGAGCTACACAAAAGAGATGAGAATTGGAAAAGGCAATACTTTGAGCTACTTTTTTTAGGTACATTACCCATGTATTTGTGTCAGTACAGCTTTGTGTTGAAGCTAGTAAGCTGGGGATGTGAACAGCTGAATTTCTCTGAGATGGCAGTAAATGAGATTAAAATAGCTTGAGAAATACTCAAGTATCAGATTTCCTAATGTCCTCTGATGGCTCTATGTAGAGAGAACTGGCAGCATGTTATCAGACACAATTCTGCAATGATTTGAATTAGGCCTGCTGGGGACAGGGCAAACCCACTGTTCGCGTACTTACATACATACGTACACTGCAGCCACAGGTACTGCCACAGTTTTGGGACAATTTATAAAATATACTAACTTTTTTCAATACCCCCACTACTATCCCATTTCTGAATAAAAAATGTTTTCTTTGGCTATATTGCAGTATTGGTTTTAGTCAAGTCACGGTCCTTTGCTCCATCTTGATGTGACTTCTACAAAATTTCAGTGCATGTTTTTACCAAAGTTTTTTCTTTTTTCTGGAAGCAGACTGGGAAAGTTTTTATTTATTTTTTAATCGGACTACTTTTTTTTCAATTTCTAGATTTTTAGATTTCTAAAATAAGTAGAGACATGAATCACTGACTGATGGGTCTCTAATGGCCCATTGTGGCAGTGAATAATTGGTAGTTGTATAGAACTACAGAAAATTGTATCCCACATGGTTGTCTCATTGAAAAGAGACAGCTGGTACCCAGATCAGCTATCCTGATTTTTAGAGGATGGAGATTGCAGGATTAAAATCTCTTGGTTTTGCAGCAATCAGTTAAAAGTTCCAGGGATATTTCCCTACTGAGTATATCCAGGTATTTGACAAAATGGTGACTCTGTACATAATAGTTATCAAATGAAGGTCAGCACAGCAGTCACATGAGGGTGGAAGAAAGAAAGTCAGAGATGACATTTCTAGCATAAGCACCTGCTTGATAGGATTAAATTTTTCATATAAATAAATATACTTACTACCTTGATATTATCCTCCTTTGAATTCAGAATTGGTTTACAAGACTACACCAAATCCTCTCACAAAAATGTTTTAAAAAGAAATCCTAAAACCTGACCTTTTAACAACATAAATGCACAGTCACTGACACAATGTTAGTAAGATTATAACACGTCCCCCTCCACAAGAGAAAAAAGCTTAACTTCATGTTTAAGCAAAATGAAATAGCTGTCAGTTCATTCCACTGAGTTGAGGCCCAGCTGGAATCTGCCTGTGGGCTGTGGATGAATTTTCTATTAAATGAGAAAAGAAATCTTCTGATTAATATGTTAGTTTGAGAAATATAATAAAATATATTAGTGTAGTCTTTAGCTATTGATGAGATGTAGCTATTGGAGTATGATAATAATATTTGGTTTCTCAGTTGAACATCTATGAAAGTAATGAACAGGTGTAGATGTCCACCTCAACTCAGCATGACTTATCATCCTGGCAAAGAAGTATCTGAATTAGTGGAGTTTTCTGGCTATATGCTGTATGGTTTCATGTTTTGTAGATTACATAGTTAGAGAAGTGTCCTATGGAAACATTTTCTCAAACTGCACCTCCCCCTCACCTCCCCAAACTGTTCACATTTAACTCTGTATCCTTGGCATTTATTTGGCAAAAAATTATTCATCTTAGAAGAAAATAAACACCACACTAGTTTCTTCTTTGACATTGAAAAATAAATTGTCCCAGCAGACAATGCTGTAGATTAAATCATAAAACTAAAGAAAAAACCCCAGTCAAATAATTTAGACCTGATTAGATTTCTAAAAATGGGGAAACTTCTGTAGTTTGCAACTTTTAGGGATGTAGAATAAACTAATAGAATAAAAAAGGTGATTCTGATTGGGATTTGTAATGTAGTATATAACATCTGGGACTACAAACTGATACTTGTCAGTTATTTGTGTGCTGCAAGGTGGATACACACATTCACATAAACCTTAACCAAGCTATTACAGCTTTTCAATAAGAGAGTCATTTGGAAGGAATGAAAAGCTTTGATGTTTTATTGAAAACAGCTCTGTTTCGAAAGAGCCTTCCCTGAGGATCTAGCAAACAAAATTAACATCAAACATACTTCCATGGCAAGCATTTTTTTTTGCCCCATAATGTATATAGCTATAAGTACATAGGTCCACAGCATTTTAAAATTTGAATTCAAAATGCAACTTGCAGTTCAAGACTGTGGAAAAGAGCATTTGATAACCATGATCCTCGTGGGGAACCCTTGTTCACACTGTCAAGAGATTTTCAAGTGTATAAAGAAAATCACCCATTCTACAGTCTGATAGCCAGCTAAATAACTTGTGTTAAGCTTTATGCCTAAGGAAAATTTCTACTAAAATAATGGGGGTTTTAAACACTCTTAGGACTTTCATTAAAGTTTTGTGATTGTTGCTAACACCAGATAAGCACAGGATACTGAGGCCATGGCTTCACATCTTAACTCTTCATCTTTGCCCTGTCATATCAGCCTTCCAAGCTGTGTTGCATCAGTGAGCCTTTGTAAAAAGAGGTTTGAAGAGATTTCATATGGCATTTCTGATGCATGTAGAACAAAATGTTATTTGTTGCAATGTAGTGTTACTTAATCTATCGTGGAGCTTCTTGGTAAAATGATCTTTTGACAACAAGGTTTGAACATACTTTAAATAGCAAAATATGTTTATCTTTTATGGATACTGTGTATAGTGGACTTGCAGCATCTTTCCTGCCATTCTGTTGGTTTGGACACTGTAAGTCAGTGAACCACAGTCAGAATAATCCTCTCAGTTTTGGATTAGGACTGGAGACAGTCAGTGGCTGACACACCTTTGCTTTAGCTGGAGCCGTGCCTGTGGAAAGATTTCTACTGGATAAAATCACAGAAGTTAATCTGTTCCCCCTTGCAGTAACAGCCAGCTCTGTTCCAAAAATAACTAGCCATTTTCTGTATTGCAGGTAAAGCTCAGTTGTGAAAATAGGAAGCAGCTGACTTTTGCCATGGAACATTTATAATGAAAATGTGCAGTCAAAGGAAGCATTTGGCAGAGTTAAAGACACGTGAGGAAAGATAAATTTTAAAAATTCAGTGCAGTATTATAAGGATTTATGGAAGAACACCAGTATTACCCTCTTACACATCTGTCCAGTTTTCCTGTTTGCTCAGTGTCATTTTGGATATTGGTTTATGCAACAATTATGTCTTGTCTTTTCATGTTTTTTTACACTCCACAGTCTATAAAGGATGGCACACAATCTTGTATAGCTACTGCTCTCTTGTCCCACTCCAATCATATTAATTTCCACTGTATTTTTCTTCAAGACCTTGACTGTGACAAACAGACCATGAAGGTGGACCTGCAGAAAGAAGAACATCATGCTGCACTGATCCTCCTGCTCTGTTCAGCAGAGAGGAGCTCAAGACCCGCAGAGTTCATCCCAAAACACACCCTACAATTGCAAAAAAATGAGAATCCTGCTAGGCAAAAATGTGTCAAATGACCAAAGAATTGTCACTAGCACAGCTGGAAAACAACAAATCATAATACATGCTGCTTTTCCATTAGAATCTTTATTTTTAGTTCTAAACCCAAGGACTTTGGAATAATCATTCCAGTGAGGTTTACAGATCATGAGACTGCGTTTCTGAGGCATTCACTCTACAGATTTAATATATTTAAGAAGAATTTCTTTACTTTGAAAAAAAGAAGCTTTAATTGGAAATAAGACCTGCCCTCTTTTTTTTTTTTTTAATCTAACAAAATAAGAACTGTTTCTACAAACAGCATTAGCTCTAAACAGTTTTTAAACTCAAACAAGAGAATACTAAGTAGAGAAATTAATAAAAAGAGGCAGAACACAATCTCTCACTAGCACCATCTTCTAGTGGAGTGAACCAGAATGTGGCTCTGGGAAATATATGCTGTTTCCAGGCTCCTTTTTTCCTCACATAATTAATTTCCCATGCCACTGAAAATACACGCTCCTTATTCAGTACATGGTATACCTTCATGGAATGTGTGGAGGCAAACCTGGTTTGGTTATGCACCCTGACACACTCCCTAAAGCAAACAATTGTCATCATAACCAATCAGTTTCGAGTGGAGGATGTTTTGTTGCAATCCAGGTTTACTTTTAAAATATGTCTGGGAGATATTAAAATCTAGGAATCCATCAAGACATTGATTTTACCTCCTACTGTAATTTTCCCACAATCAATCTTTCAGTGACCTAGAAGTGATAAATACCTGTTTCTATTTCTTCAAAACACAGGGGTAAGCTACCTTCTCACCTCTTGCAAACATCCCTTTCTGCTTTACAGCTACCAAACACCCTTTTCCATCCTGTGGAGTTTGCCACTTCTGTTTTAGACCGTAATGGTGTCCCTTATGCCGAAACCAAATTTTTCCTTTGACTGTACCTATCAGTTCAATAAGAGTTAACATATTTCCCTGAACACATATTCATCATCAGATACTGTTTCCTGACAGGCAGAGGGTGTGTTGGAACTTGCCTAAGAAATCGTTCCATTGCTTTGTCTTGGTAGGTTATGCCCAGCATATCTGGGGCTTTGATACATGAGGACCTGTTGCTGCATGGTGAGGGTAAGAGCAGACCTGAATGACCTCCTTTATATGGCAAAGAGCTGCAATATTTTTGTGTCTATACAAGGACAGAAAATTTAAGATCCCTTGTACTAAGAAAGAATTAATTCATATACGACAAAATGTGTAAGTATTGTATTTCTGGAACATGGTTTTTCTTGTCATTATCTCTAATTAAAATGTTTGTAAACAGGCAGTATTTTTGTGTAATGTGCCATGCAATGTGTGCTTGGGGAATATTTTTTAGCCAAACTAGTCTCCGTAACTTTATGTGAGACAGCAGGGAGATGAAGTCCTTCCAAAGTAATGGAATTTGTGAAGACTTTGCTGTAAGGAGACTGATAGTGGCTTATCTTACCTATTATACTGGAACAGAAAAAGCTGAACTAAGAAGCTGGACTGGCCCAGAGCCAGCCTGAGAGAAAGGAGACATTGTTAGAGCAGTCTGAGAGAGGACACTTGTGTTCATGGAGCTGTTTACAGATAGGCAGCTTCCAAATAGAGCACGTACAAGAAGCTAACAAAGATGGAACTGTTGCAAAAGTTATGGGGTTTTAGGAAGACAGTAATGACAGATGATCCAGAATCCCTTTCCTTTCCTTTCCTTTCCCTTTCCCTTTCCCTTTCCCTTTCCCTTTTCCTCCCTTCCTCATAAAAACAGAAACTTTATTTGGAAATATATCAGCCTTGAAAGGAAAAAAAACCCAAAAACTAAAAAAAACCACAACAACAAACCCCCCACCCAAGACCAGAACACTTTCTGACAGCAGTGGAAGGAACAATGATGAATGAGTAACCAATAGGTTTGTAGGCAGAGCACTGAAAGACCTTGTGGGGTTCACAGCTGTACCTATAACCTGCCATCCCATTCTGCACAGGAGTCCTTTGGCTGTGAAATGAGACTCGGGACACTTGCCTCCCTGAACTATCCAATATTTATACAAAGTGAAACAGCTGCAAGGAGTCAGGGGCTCACAGAGGACAGGGGAGGAGTCATACCCAATGTCCAGGTGTGAATTCATTACTATCAAATAGTGAGATAACATTGTCATATATTTGAGTATCAGAACCTAAATGATGTGAGAGAACAGTTTGCTCATGTTACTCTGAGATGCCAATTGACAGCTCTTCTTAGGGCAGACTACAAGAAACTTGGAATTAGCATAATATTGACTCAAGCTTGAGCTTCCAAGGGGTGTGGTAGTGTATATCTAGCAAGTCATAATGGAGAATCTTGGTTAAAAAGTCCCTGACAGGTGAAGGCAGAATAGAAGTAGACTTGCTAATGCAGTTTTGATACAAAATCAAGTGTTTAATAATAAAAGCTATATACACTGAATGTGTGGGGAGGGTGGAAATTAGGAAAAGGATGACTGAAATAATTTTTGTGGGTTTATGTTGTTAAAGCTATTCTTAGCACAAATTAATTTCAGTAAAACAGGAAAGACACTTGCAAACAGACTGGACCAAGGAGTTCTGCCAGATAGAGAGATAATAGTATTATGTAGGTGTATGTCTGACACTGCTGGAAAGAAAACATTTCAGCAGCTAGAAGGCCCCTCTTTTACCATACTGTAAGTTAGCAAAAAATATTCATCCTGTTCTTCCCAAGTGCTCAGTTGAGGTCCAAGGTACGATGGAGAACCTTGTGAAATTATAATGCTTTTTTAATGTAAAGTAAATAAATTATAATGCAAGAAAACACTCTTGTTAAACTTGTCTAGGAGTTATACACAGGAATTGCCGAGTTTATGAAATGCTAGCAGTAATTTTTGTTCTTTGTACAGCCACATTGTCAAAGTCATCAATCCTCACTGCTGTTAATACCCTTACAGCACTAACTGAACATTCAGAGTGCGTCCCTTGCATTTCCAGTTCTAAATGAAGACTGATAAAGTGTTAGTTCAAGCTTTTAATTTTTTTCTCTTTTTAACCATATAGCTTGATACATTGTAAACAGAGAAGACAAATGTAGAGAGTAGAACACTGACTTAATTAGTATTTGGCAGAGCATACTCAGATACATTTTTAGTTGCACTGACTTAAGCAAATACACTTGATTTTATTTCATTATTGTTTTTCATTACTATTTAATGATTTACAGTTCAATTTACCCTAATTTTGATTTGCATTGTTATTAATCATCTTTATTACTTGAATATATTTGGACTCCATGGCATGAAAACAGCATTTAAATTTTGCTTGGAATTTGCTTTTCCTTGGCAATAAACAATAAAACAAGGGCAATCCTTATCTAACTTTCTTATTTTTATGTCTAATTTTATTATTCAGCCTTATCTTAATTTGAAGAAGAATAAAATAACTAATGTTACAGAGAAGTCACAGTGTACCTTCCTCCTACTGCGTGCTTTCAAAGTTTAAATAAATAATTTAAGTATTACTGTATCTATTCTTTCTACATTTCCTCTTGAACATAAAAGCTATTTCATAAGTGAGTCATGAACCTTTCTGACTTCAGATTCAGTTTAGAGAATCCCAGCTTTCCCACTGTAGTGTTTCTTGAGAGAGGAAGAAGAGCTTCTAGAGTCTTGAATTCAGATCCCATCTCTGCTTTTTCACCAATAATCAATTATGTTATAGAAAAAGAAGTGCTAGCTCTGAAGAGCTTCCAGAATAATAGCCTTGAAGCAGAAAGGCAATCAGGATTACAAGTCTGCTCTAGGATCAGTCAAGGATCAGTCATTGAATGCATTGTTTTCTCATCCTGACCCCAGCCCTTCTGCTTTTTCTGAAAGAAAATGGAGGGGCTTACAGCTGGTGGAATAGAGCAATATTTTGAGGGAAAATATATACCTCTTGTTCTCATTTAACTAAGTAATTCTTGATATAGTAAGCTACAGAAATATAACTGTGTGTGAAAATTTTGCAGTGTTCCCAAGATAAACATACAATAACCTGACATAAATGCAACAAATCACATGCAAATAATAAACCCTCCTATGACATCATCTTGTTGGAAGGACATTTCTCCTCAGACAGGGAACAGCCTCAGAATAAACCAGAGACAGCTTCTTTCAACCTCAAACAGAAGAGCAAATAGAAACCATTCTAATAACCCTGAGCCAGATAAAGTCTTCATCCAGCCATTCAGATTCAGGTTGATCCTGGGAGGAGTTTTCTTGGCTCCAGCAATGCTGTTTGTATGACTGAGTGCTCAGCCATGCCAGCAGGTACTACACAACTCTGTCTAAGATCTGACTATAACTTTGTCAGAAATAAGAAATCCAGAGGGATCTTGAGAAATGAACACATGGAAACATCAAGAGGTTTAACAAGGTGGAGTACAAGGTGCTGTACCTGGGTCAGGGCAACCCCAATATCAACAGAGGCTGGGGATGAACAGAATGGGAGCAGCCCTGCTAGGAAGGACTTGGGGGTGCCACTGGATGAAAGGCTGGACATGAGCCAGCCATAGGCATTCCCAACCCAAAAATCCAGCTGTGTCCTGGGCTGCATCCAAAGCAGTGTGGGCAGCAGGGCCAGGGAGGGGATTACTCAGCTCTGCTCTGCTCTGGTGGGAACCCACCTGCAGTGCTGTGTACAGCTCTGGGGTCCCCAACAGGAAGAGCAGGGAACTGTTGGAGAAAGTGCAGAGGAGGGAAACCAAGATGATCAGAGGAACTCTCCTGTGAGGAAAGGCTGAGAGAACTGCAATTGTCCAGCCTGGACAAGAGAAGGCTCCCAGCTGATTGTGCTGCAGCCTTTCAGCACCTAAAGGAGGACTACAAGAAATCTGAAGGGGAACTCTCCACAAAGGCTTGTGAACATACAACAGGAGGTAAGGTCTTCAAACTGAGAGTAGGATTAGATTAGCCATTACAAAGGAATTCTCTGCTGTGAAGGTGGAAGGCACTGCAACAGGCTGCCCAGAGAAGTTGTGGGTGTCCCTTCCCTGGAAGTGTTCAAGGCCGGGTTGAGTAGGGCTCTGACAAACCTGGTATAGCAGAAGGTGTGTCTGTCCACAGCAGGAGAGTAGGAAGTGGATGATCTTTAAGGTCCCTTCCAATCCAAACCATTCTATGATTTCATGGTTCTATGATTCTAAGTTTAACAATTGTCAGAATGAGTAATTTCTTTCCTACCACACTGCAGATTACCACACAGGACATTCTAGTTCAGAGGTCAAGAACATCCAAAGTATTTTGCCAGTCTGGTACAATGTATTCCTTTTTTTTATCAGTATGTGTTCTGCAGGAGAGTGTTCACCATTTCTACATGAAATGAAATAAAAGAAGTGGTTTTTAAAGGTCCGTTGTAGAACAAGATAGCTACTGGTGGGCCAAACGCTGCATGAATCATTAGTGTTTCTGAACCTGCATGTCTCCTCTATAGTAACCATCCACTTTTAACAATGAAGCAGAATATATAAAGCAAAAAATACTTTCAATAAAACACTGTGTCATGAAGGTGGATGTGCTATTGAGAGCTTGTTTTTACTATTTAGTCCAATATACTTCTCACTGGGTGTCAAATTACTTTCAGGTTAAAATTACTAGCTTTTATTTTTTTTCTTTTTTTTTAATTGGTGCAAGAAGTTTGTGCTTTTTTTTAGGTAAGAAGATTTTAATGCAGAACATCATAAGAATGATATTGGCTATTTGTGACCTAATTTATACATCTGTAAATGGAGCAAGGGATAGAGTTCTTCTTCAACTCCTTTTTTTTTTTCCCCACAAGTTTACACAGATTAGAAAGTCAACGCAGCTCATTTTCCAAAAAAATGAAGCAGCCTCATCAGCGTCAGAGTTTGTAACAACTTATGGGGAACTAGGTGAAAAGTTACCTTAGCTGCTGGCATGACCCTAGCTGGGTTATAAATGAACTGCGAGACTGGAGATTGACTATAGAAATACAGGAACAAGACTGGTGTGTTTCCCATCCGAGGCATGCAGGCAGCTTTACCAACTGACAAACAAAACTTTCAGAGCCTACATTGTTGTAGAATAAATGTGAGTGTATTGTTTGTACAAAATAATAAACTACCTACATGATATGGGCATACATCTATACTGTCTGAGTGAAAGAAAGTGAGAGTATAGGGGAAGGAAATGGATGAGAAATAGAGTTCTTGTCATCTTTCTCTATCAGTAGCTAACCTAGCAAGAAAACAGTTATGTAATTCTATCAAGGTTGGTTGACAGTGAATTGGTACTATCAGAAGAAAGACTTTATGTTTCAGAGGTGTGCTTGGGTTGTAGCAGTCCTCCACTCAAATCCCAGGGCAGTCCAATTTAAATGCCACACCTTGCTCACAGGTATGTACAGAAGTCTCAGGGGTATGTGTAAAACTGGCATTTATCTCAAATCTTCCTAATACCTTAGAACTGAATTCTGAACCAGGCAAATATTCCATCTGCAGGCTCACAAATGCCAATAACTCACAGATAGAGTGGAGATAATTTTCCATGACCCAGGCCTCTGCACAGCTGTGAGACAGAGCCCTCAATGTTGAAACACAGAAGGACAGTTTTCTTCTCCTTTCTGGCATGGTAACAGGAGGAGAGAGTTTCACTGGTTAGGTAAATATAGCTGATAATTTTGCTTGAATTAAAGAGGAGACCTACTCTTGAATTCTCTGGATATGAATAAGTAATGGCCAGCTGTTTCCAAATATAATTCAAAGCATTGTCTTGTATCAACAAGTTTGTATGAGGTGATGAGAAAAAAAAGTTCTGTTTTTATCAAAGTTTCTGTGCCAGTTAGTTCATCTATCCATATTTGTGTACACAAGGAGGACACAATGCATGAAAACTAAACTAACTCTTAATAGACAGATACAGTAATTGCCATTAGCATTCTGGTAGAATGGAATTCAAATACTTTTTTTTTGTTAGCTTCTTTGGCAACTGTGCCAAATGAAGAAAACTGTGGATGTTTTCAGACTGATTATGTTAATGGCTCATTGTCAGGATCTGTATCTGGAGTATCAAGACAATGTGAGTCAGGGACGGTTCATGTTTGCACCTGTATAAAAATAAATTTAAGGTGGGTGAAGTTTTCAATTATTTAAAAAAAATAAATATAGGGAGTTATTTGCAATGACAATAAAGGTTTGCCCATAAGAGGTACTGATATCTTATTTACCTGCGCAATTTATGCTATAATCATAAGAAAATGTCCGATATTAATTACATAGGCATGGCAAGCATCATGGACTCATTGCAAAGTTTGTGCCATGGCATTCTGATTGTGCTATGAATTCTTCATGTCACTGGATAGTGGGAAAAGTACATGTAATAATATAGCCATAAGTTACATATTGCTGCAGAAGAAGTGAAGATTAGAGTGTCTCATGCATCTGTCTCAAGGGAAGAAAGTAAAATTACTTTGTGAATCCTCTCTACTTGCAGTCTTGGCACAAGCGTCTAGAGGAATGTTGGAAAAACCTTCTGTAAGTGTGACTAACTCTATGGGCAAAAGGGAAAGGGCAAGCAAAGTGATGCTAAAAATCACATATTTAAGAGAAAAGGAAGAAAAATTATTAAAAGACAGAGAGCTATGCACAAAAGACATCATACCACTGTGGTCAGTAACACTGAGGAAAATCAGTGTGATTAAAGGTGCATCAATAAGTCTGAATGTAATTACACTGTGGGCTGCTGGGATTACAGATTAAGGGAATGTTTGAAGGCATTTGATTTTTGCAGAGAAAACTTTAAATTTCAAAATCTATTTTAGAGCAATTCAGTGTTAGTCAAGATCATTTATTCAGCTGAAGTTATTTATAGACTAATAACAGAACATCTGTGAGGTGTCATATACCCACTTATTACATATAATTCTGTGAAAAAGTTGTGAATTTTGCCTCTCATGGAATTGATTTCTGTCTGAAAAAGCACTGTGACATTCACCTTCACTATTGTAAATGTTTGTGAAAGAAATCTATAGACAGTTGTGCAGTGAATACTACATCTCTGTTATAATCTGGGGGATAATAGATGATAATTAAAATGTTTTATTATCTTAAGAGAAGAAATGACTCATTATTGGCACACAGTCACACCAGGTTATATATATGCTGCTTTTCTAAATGTTATTAAAACAGAATGATTCACTGTGAGGCTTCAAGGACCACCCCAGAGCCACCTGGTTCTCACAGGAGGAACACTAGCAAGAGAGGGGGATTTTTTTCTGGATTTTTCACCTTCAGCATCACCTCACAGAACTCTGCACTTCTGGCAGTTCTGGTTGAAAAACTTGGCAAACAGAGAAGTCAAAAAGTTTATTGATTTAGAGGGATGGAAATTCTGAAAAAAAAATAAAGACTTAAAACCAGTTGCCAAAACACTGGCTTACTTAGATTTGTTTTTCTAGGAAGATTTTGTTGAGATTAGCCACAATTTTTCATGGTTAGGCTTCTCAAAAGAAGAGCCAGTCAAAAGTGGATGACATGTTAGATAGTTTTGATAGAATTTAGGTCATATGAATTTGTCCCTGAAAGAATGCATGTTAGATTGGAATGTATAATTTTTTTTCATGTCATATGAGATTTTGTTTTGATGTACATTTTTATATTTGTATTTTTAATTTTTTAATGTTTTGTTTATTTTTATTTTAAAATCCAGCATATAAACCCAGGTCTCAAACCTGTGACAGTAGGTAAAAAATTCTGTGTTAAATGTTTTCGAAACTCGTATAAGAGCCTCACCACCATAATTAACACTATGTCTGAATTTCCTGAAGCTCATTTAAGAAAGGTAAAACTCACTAAGAATTATTGAAGAGAATGGAATCAGGAAATTATCATAAGCCTACTTAGTAAATAAAATACATCCAGCAAACTATTTAATACATTAACTGATTTAATTTATTAAGTAACTAAACTGGGCAACATGTTTGTGCACTGGCCATTACATGGTTTTGAGTGCTAAAGAATGGTTACAATCTGATTCATCAATATTTAACTCACATTCAGATAAAATCTGGGCTGCCTGATATCTTCATGACAATCTTCTGTGCTATAAATATTGTATGTCTTACTAAAGACTCAAGATCTTTCCCTAAAGATATTTATGTGACAGTTCAGCTGTGTGACATCATCACTTTTCATGTCCTTTATCCTTCATTTTTGTTTCTCAGTGTGATCTGAACATTTCAGTATTTTTAGGTAAGTCAGACCTCTCCTGTCCCTAAAGGTAACAGTCTTCATTAGACTGGGTTAATTTAAAAGAAAAAAACAAATCTAAGTATCTTCTTCAAAGTGATGTGCTGAGTTATCAAGAGCTATTCCACTGTAACCTGCCAGACACATTATAAGCCAAGGACATGCAAGTGACATGCAGCTATCAGACAAGACCTTCAGCTGAAAATGTCTTCAAAGGCCACATACTTTGTAAATTATGTTTTAGAAGGTGCTTTTAAATGTTAAGCAGTAATGGCATCCACGGCCCAAAAATGCCCTATTATGCTATTATGGAGATTTATAAGCAACTGAACAAATATATACTAAATACATTCACTACATTGGCAAGTACCTTTTCTTCTAATTTGAGACAGACAGGCTCAAACTTTTAACTTAGTAATACCTCTCCTCAAACCTTCAGCTGGGTTTTGGGATTGTCAGAAATGTTCTAGCATGAAAAAGAGAATGTATAAAAGCTCTTGGAGCAGGAGCCAAGTTCGGAATTTGATTCATTAAATGAAACTCTTCTCTGAGCTATAAGGCTTTTGCAATGTTAGGCAATTAACTGGATTTTCTCTTGGTTCTTGTGCCAGCAACAAACAGTAGTCAGCACACTTCTAATTACAGACTGCTGTAAGACAGAAACCAAATGCAGATTCAGATAGATTTACATAGTGAATGAAGCTCTTTTTGCATTTTGATAGTTCTTTCTCCTAGATGCCTCTGAGTTTGTTTTATTTCTTCTTTACCCCTCAGCACATTATGATTTCTGTGCTTACATGATTTTATTATCACCTCTTTGCTCCAACACACTTCAGTTAACAGGAACAACATCAGCCCATGGAACTTGGACAGATTCCAAGTGGGTTTTCCTGTGGTCAGCTGGCCTCCCACCTCCACCTCAGGACCAGGCACCATTACAACAACGCCCCCATCCCACATTCTATGGCAGGAAAGCTCAGGTGCACAGCTGAGATGGAGCCTGAAGAAGGATTCAGCAGGTGCTGACCTCAGCACATGGGGAAACACCTTCCACAAGATGCTACATCATGTCTCAGCACCAAGAACGTGCAAAAGTGCACTATTTGTATTTCTGAACTTGCCAATGCCAACCAAAAAGAGAAATCAGGAAATGCCATGGGAGTAGTCATTGCCCTGCTCTTTGCATCCAAATTTAGAAACAAAGGCTTATGAAAATATTTTCAAAAGTGTTTCTACGTCTTTGCTCTAAAAAGCCTGAAAAGCCAAAAAAGCCATCCACATTGCTAATTACCTACTAAACTGCAAGCACTTCTATAGAAACTGCTAGTTGTTGCTTTTGTGGAAAACACAGTTTAAATAAAATGTGACTTATATTTTTGTGTTGAGAAATACAAAATAGGAGGGAAGCAATCCCTCCCATGCTATGCACAGCTACATACACAGGTCTCCTGTGGCTCTGACATACAGAAATCACGGAGGGATATCAGAGCAATCACAAACTTATAATAAATACACTTTGCCCAAAAGTTACATCTTGAAGTAATCCTAGTGAAATTTCCCCCCAAAATATTGAAAGATGTGTAGAGATTTTTTTAGCTATTAATGGATATATGGTTTCTTTACAGATAGAGTGTATTAAACATCATTCACATTTTGCGAGATTCCCTTTCCCCTTCAGGACACTCAGCTTCAACTGCTCAGCATGTTGAAGTTGCCTGCTGCTGTACAGGAAGCTGGGTCAGGCAGCAGTAGAAACAATTTTTACTCTTGCAAGTCTCAGCTAATTCACAGTCCCTCAAGTCCTGCAGCTCATTCTCCTTAAGAGCACAATGGCTTTTGGAACACAAGTTAAATCATATTTGGATTTATTATTTCTTAATATTACATGTGTTAACTATTATATTTTTCTTTACTGCAGTGTCTTTTGAGGCATTCCTTGTGATTCTGAATACACTTTAAGTCTTCACATATTTTCATATGCAATAAAAATTCATTAAAGAATGAATTCAAAAAAATGAAATCTCACTTTCATGTGCTTTTCAGTTTAGTTGGAATTGCATTCTCTATTGTCATAGACTCATAGAATGGTTTGGATTGGAAGGGACCTTAAAGATCATCCACTTCCTACTGCCCTGCTGTGGACAGTGACATCTTCTGCTCACTCAGGCTGGTCAGAGCCCTACCCAACCTGACCTTGAACACTTCCAGGGAAGGGACACCCACAACTTCTCTGGGCAGCCTGTTCCAGTGCCTTCCACCTTCACAACAGAGAATTCCTTTGTAATGGCTAATCTAATCCTACTCTCAGTTTGAAGACCTTACCTCCTGTTGTATGTTCACAAGCCTTTGTGGAGAGTTCCCCTTCAGATTTCCTGTAGTCCTCCTTTAGGTGCTGAAAGGCTGCAGCACAATCAGCTGGGAGCCTTCTCTTGTCCAGGCTGGACAATTGCAGTTCTCTCAGCCTTTCCTCACTGGAGAGTTGTTCCATTCCTCCAACCATCTTGGTGGCCCTTCTCTGGACTTAATCTATTTAATCAATGTCTTCCTGTGCTGAGGATGTTGTTACACTTCTTGCCTACTCCTTATAAAAATACATTAGTATTATTAAAATTGATTGTACCAGAATTACTATGGAGTAATTATCATGCTATTATCATGCTTCCTCTTTCAAAAGCTTTTTTGTGCTTTCTCACAGCTCCTGCCTTTTAATAATCCTTTTCCAACTTTCAGTCAGAGGCCTAGGCAGTGGGGCTTTTTTCATTTCCATTTTCAAAGCCAATGTTTTAAAGGCTCATATGAAACCCCGCCACCACAGCTTCTTCCAAAGCAATGGAGATCTGGATGGAATTGCTGGAATAGATGCTACTACCTTTCATCAGTACTTTGCATTATTTTACTCTTCGTTAGAATATTACTTCTTCTTTGTATTCATCTTGTTATCATTGTTATTTTATTTTTATTATTAATGTTATTTTGTTGTTGTTATTGTTATTCTTATCACCATCAACATTATTATCGTTATTATTATTATTACCTCAATGTTTCTGAATATGAAGAATTTTCAAGTAAATATAGTCGATCCAACAACGCTAAATAATTTAAATTCATGCTTATCCAGAATAGCAGTGTGGAAAACTGTAGGTGGGAGTTAAGTGACGAGTGCATAACTAGGTGCAAATTGATTGCATATTTATACAAAGCAGAAAAAAAAAAGAGCTTTCAAGGAGACTATCAATATTTAAATGCCGTAACTGCCAAATAATCATTAGTAATTTTCTGTCAGATAAAGTATAGGAGTGCATTTTTGACAGTGTCTCTTGGATTAATCTACATTTAGCCAGGATGTAAAAGTAATATTTCATGAAGACTAGAAGCTTTTTCACAGAGTTGTATCCATGAGTACAATATAATGGGGTCTAGGGAGAACAAAAACTGTCTTCCAGAAGTTCTGGGTTTTGGGATGAAGCCAGGAGGACCTAAGAGCCTTATGAAACACTATGCCTAGACACATAATTCAGCAGTGTAAATGACACGATGAGGGCTAGACACATATGTTAGGTCCAGCAGTGCTGAGCTTTTCTATGCCTAAATCTCCACTCTTGATCTATCAGCTTAATAAACCTGACTTTGAATGCCTCAAAATAGCTTTGAAAATAGAAGGAAGCATTAGAACATCACCTCCATAAGAAGGAATATATCTCTGGGATAGTTTATTGAACAGATGCCAATTTCTGCTAGTGAACTAGAAATATATTCTAATCCACCATGAAACTGAAGACACAAAAGTAAAACACTATGGTGTAATAACAGAGAAAAAGCAATCAGTCATTGCAGCTATCTAAATTGATGTCCTTTCATTATAGTGAAGACTGTTTCTAAAATGTGTAGGGCGTATAAAATAAAAGGGAAAGATAATGACCCTGCAGCAAAGCCTTCACGGAAAGATGACAGAAACTTTTGCCACTTAGTTACCTCTGAAGTTCAGAGGTCTGTTTTATTCCAAGTCTTTCTACGGCACACCTCTCTTAGGTGCAAATATATTTGTACTATGCCTGTCCTGCTGAGACCCAGCAAGATGAATACTAAGAGGACCAAAAGTGACTAATGAACACTGAGAACACCAAGCCTAAGGATTTAAATCAGGGATTTCTGAAATAGACTTGTTTTTTAACTTTGAATTCTCAGCTCGTGTAGCTACTCCATTCATTACAAATATTAATAACCATGGCATTGAAATTAAAAAAAAAAAAAAAAGAATGGGAAGAAAAATGTAGCATTTAAAAATTATTTGGTGTCTCCTGCATATTCTTAGCTCCTCTTCTTGGAAAACCAGCTTAAAATTTTTCAAGTTAAGACATAGAAATGTTTTTAACTCTTGGTCCAAGCTACTGACCAACATAAAAGGAGAAATCTCTGACCAGAGAAAGAGAAGATTCTGGATTTCCTAAGCCTGAGCCTGCTCCAGTATCAGAGCCAAGGGATGACTGTGTAACCATTTGCAGACTTTTAGGTCTTTATGGTAAAAATAGTGGCAGGTGAGAGATCTACCTTTCTCCGTGAGTGATATCACTCTGCTTAGTGAGACTTTAGAAAAACAACTTAATGTCTTCACATAGCAAAGAGAAGGGTTTTTTTTATGTAATAAAGAAACAGTGGCCATAGAAAAGAGATGGAAATAAGCTGGCAGTCATCATAGTAGAAACAGAAAGCACAGGATTTTGCTTCCAAAGTTGAAATTATTCATCTCTCACAGTACCCTACTTTAACGGGTTTTTCAGACCAACAGTAAATTAATCCACCAGTCCATCTACACCATCATATTGTCAAATGAATAGATATGGGAATTGTACACTGTGTTAATTCAATTTAAGAAAAATTAGGGACGTGCTTTTTCTAATCACAATTTGTATCCATAAATATTTGTTACCTGTTTTCAGCAGGTCTAAATATATCTTCCTGAATTAATATGATCTATTAGCAGGAATTTTATTCTCTACTTCTATTCCCAGAGTACATTATCCTTATTTCACTTTTCTGACTTGGAAAATAGGATTATTCTCTTCCACAAATTTCTGTGCTCTCTTTGGCTTTTCCTGCCAAAACAGCAGACCCTGCTCTATCTCATCACCCTCCACTGTTGACACTATCTCTTGAGATTTCAGAGGCACAAACTGATGGGTTTTGGTGGTTTTATGTTTTATTAAGCAGACTTTCTTGTTTTTAACTTTATTCAACTAAGAGTCAAAAAACTCACAGTGAAGAAAACCAAAATGGATAGAGCAGTTTGTTCCCACCAAGGCCCATGCTCAGTGCCAGAGTCTGGCACAAAGGCTGCTCAGGTCATGTCATCTCGGATGCAGAGGGCAATGCTGTGCTGGCTTATGAGCTCAAGGATGCCAGCAGTGTATTGGGTAATGAGAAAAATCCAAGCTCAGGGCTGCAGCAGGTGAGTGTGCTCATGAGCAGGGCTTTGCTGAGCCCCAGGTATAACCAGGTGGCAAAACCATGATGGCCAAGGTCTGTAACATCTCGTCACAAGGGAGAGTAGAGACTGAGGCTGGGATGCAAATGCATGAGAGGAAGCTATGGCTGTGTGGGAGCAGAAGACAGGGGTTAGTTACTTGTGATTGCTTGCTGGACTTGATGTAGCAGGGAACATAAAGACAACTCACAGAGAATAACATATCAGACTAGAAATATCACCACATTTTATCCTCCTTTCCCCAGCCATTGCCTCTTCTTCATCCTCTTCTTTCATAATGCCTACTCAGCATCTTCATAATTAATGTTTATTAATCAGTCTGCAAGAATTGAAGCAGATTAAAGAAGATTTAAACTACACACTGTAATAACATTGAAGGAAACCAGAGGGCAAGTAAATGCTTTTAAAAGCTAAATCTGGATGTTGATTAGATATCTGTGTGATCAAGAAGCCATGAAAAAATTAACCTTGTAAAGGTGGAGAATATTAAATTATTTTCTAAAAGTTCACATGTAAATTACTACAAATTGGTTCATTTTAAAGGTATAGTGAATTCTTTGTTGTCTTGAGCACCTTGAAAGTTGCTTATCTCTTCCTGTACAGAACATCTTTGATTAGGCAGTTTGTGTTTGCATGAGTGCTTCTATCTGTGTTAATTTGTGTGCCTACCCATGCTTATGTGTGCATATCAGGTATGCGCACATGTTCCCACGAGGAATACATGCTACTGGCTTGACCAAGGAAGCTTGACCATGGAGCTGCTCTCAGGCTACTGGACTCAGTGTCTCCTAAAAAAGGTGACCAAAACCACGTGTACATGAACCAGGCAATTTATCCATACATTAATGCAAGTCTAGAAGTTTGAAATATGTCTGCATAATTGGAAATGACACTTAGACTCAGCAGGAATTTTCCAAGATCAAGTCAATTTGAAGAATATCTATAACAGAGAAGCTTGTGTCACAAGCAAAAATTCCCATTTTAAGACTAAGTGCTGCTAAAACACATCCTTGTGACCACTAAAAATTATTTTGTTTCACCTAACTTACACAGACACTTCCAAATAAAAGAAATCACACAAATGTCCCTCTTTTGCTAATGGAAAAGAATCTACCAATGTGGGAATGTTTGGGAGCCATCTTATTTTGCCCAAGGCAAACAAGAGTCCTTGGAAAATGTTAGGTTTCTTGCCCAGTAAGATGCTTTTATGTAGCATTAATATATGCCAATAGCCATGGCATCAGAAGATTGAAACACGGACTTTTTCTTCTGGGGTTTTTAATTTTGTTTATATACTGGAACCCAGGTGGAGCTATCTGGTAATTTATTTTTAATATCAAAAGATAATTGTCTCCAGAAATTTTCCACAACTAGGCAGGATGTGGTAAGAGGTCAGGGGTCTCAGTGTGAAAAAGTCAGACATAACCCAAGACAATGATCTTCAAAAATACGGGTTTAAACACATGGCTTTTAAAAGCCTTCCCATAGAAACCTAGCCTGAAGAACAACATGATACTAGTTTTATTCCTGTCCTTAGGGCAGTTTAGACATCAGTACATATGTTTTATTTTTCAGCACTCTTATGAAAAACTTGCCTTGTTTATCTAGAATGTTCATGGCCCAGAATTTATTTGTGGAAAGCTGTCTAGTTTGTGGCTATCTGCCATTTTGACAGTACTGTATTGAAGGCATTAAGCAAATTACATTAAACAATTTAATAGAAATGGGGAGAACCTGAAAAAAAAAAAGTCTGATAAGGTACTAAGTTTTATGTGTGTAGCTTTTCCCTATATTTAAATTTTTTACATGCTTATACAAAACTTGTTATTTGTTATTTAAATTCCAATACCCTTGATTTGGGCTACAAAAATCATGCTTCAGAAAAACAGTGCCATGGCTATGAAATAACTCGCACATATTCCTGCAGTAATGCAGTACTTGTGATAACAGTGTGGAAAATGCCTTTATCTTAGGTTGGCAGTAGTAAAGAGTAAAAATGCTATAGTTCTTTTATAGTTCTTTTTTAGACCAGCTTCTGTTACAACATAAATGAAGCCTGCTGTAACTCAGATCTTGTCAAACTCAGAAGCAAACAGATTGGTTTGCCCTCTCTACTCCCTATTATAAGCCTAAGGTCCTCAAAAGCAATACACATTTGAAGTAGATTTTAAAGTATGACTTGAAAGTGATCTTCTCTAAAAGCATTTAACCAATACAGAAAATGAGAGACCAAAATTTTTTTATATAGTCACTATGCAGATCTGCAAAAGAACTGGAAATAGACTCCAGTTCTAGGACCAGTCCCAAGCCCTGCCTTTTAGGTCACACTGCTAAATTTATAGCAAATTATTTCATATAAAAGTCATACTTGACAATGTAATTGAAATCGCCAAGAGTGCCATTTTCCATGCAGTCCCATTAGCAAACTAAGTGAACATTCTGTCAGCAACTTCTGAACCCACTACCTAATTCCCCTCACATTTGGCAGAGGTGGCCAGATAATTAAGCTTCTATTATCATTATGCTAATGATGAGAGATACTTGTAATTTCTCTGAATGAAGGAAAAGTTCAAATCTAGTTTTACACCTTGAGACTCCTTCAATGTGTTCCTAGTGGTAGAGATGAGTTTTTTAGGTGTTGTCCTCCTGTAAAAGCTCAACACAACCAAATGAGGCAGGCAACGTCTCTCCTTTGCACCACTCAGCAGCCTTCAGCATCACAGAGACAAAACATTGGAGAGGAGCCAGTGTACAGCCAGAAGATTGCAAGGACCTGCTGGAGCAACCAGCTGTGAGTTTAATTGTAAAGTGACTCCTTCAGCCAGATAAAAATTGTCACCCAGACCCCAATTATTCAGATTAAGCCTCTATTAACAGATCCTTAGTGAGGATCTAAATATGCGAGAAACACTATAAAACACTTTATTCTTTAATTATTTCACTGGTTTCTTTTGGACAAGAGTTTTCTTTTGACACCTTCACAAGACATAGTGAAGATGGACAATGAGGAAAGGAGGAGATAAAGGCAGATGTGTAATTGAGAAAACATATAACTTGATGCTTAACATTTTAGAGGTAAAAGAGAAGACTAATAGAGTAACAAATTATTTCATTAATTGAAAACTTTTCATTACATGAAATCAACTTTTCATTATATGAAATTCCAAACCAGTTATTATCACTTAAGGGAAGAATTTTCAGTTTGTCAGATATTTCTGAAACTGATCTTTCCAGGGTGACCTGAAACTTTGGAAAGGAATTCAGTAATTCAGGACCTGAAATGAATCATGGTCTTTTTGTTTTTTATGTTGGGTGGTTTGGGTGCATTTGGATTTTTCAGTGGAACTTCAAGCAAAGCAGATACTGTCATGATAATCCTGACTAGCTGGGCCCAATCATATCCTCATCTCTGAATTTTACACAGCATTGGGACTCCTTTAGGGCTATGCTGTTGAAACAGGTTCCATGGCAAGGTTATACTGGGGGAGGGGGGACTGCAGTGTTGCCTCTGTGAGGACAGACCAGGGGCTGCCCCTTCTCAGGCAGAACCAGTTCCTGCTGACTTCAAAGCAGACACTTGGCTCCACAAAGCTCAGTCAGGCTGGTGGCACCTCCAAAAACATTTTTAAAAGGGTAAAAACCACTTCACAGAAGGTGTGAGAATGGAATGCTAAAAATGTGAGAGAAACTACCTTATAAGCACAAAGGATTGAAGCAGTTTATGAAGGACTACAGATTGAAGCAGTTTATGAAGGACTACATCCCCCATGTTGGAGCTGGGGAAAATTAGGAGAAGGAAGGGCAGCAGAGACAAAGTGGTATAAGCTGCCTGCTTATACCATTCCTCAAAAGCCATTCCACTTGCAGGGGGGAGGAGAAGGAAGAAGAGTCACAAGCAAGGGAGTTAAGTTGAGCCTGAGAAAAAGGGGAGGTGGGGAAAGGTGGGTTTTAGTTTTGTCTTTTAGTTTTGTCTTTGTGTCATACTAGTCTACTCTAATTGGCAGTAAATTAAATTAATCTTCCCCCCAAGCTGAGCCTGTTTGGCTCATGATGGTAATTGCTGAGTTATCTCCCTGTTTTTATCTTTATCTCACAAGCTTTTTCATCACACTCTTTCCCTTTGTCCTGCTGAGGAGGAAAAGTGAGATAGTGGCTGTAAGGCGGTCTGACAGCCAGTCACTCTCAACCCATCACAGCTGGAATCGTGGGACACCAAAGCATCTAGCACAGGGGAAATCAAGCTACAGTAACAAAAATCTTCCTCTGCCATTGGTTATATCTTCTCTCATACACATATTTACGTTTCTTGAGGCAATAAAAGTAACATTTTGGAATAAATTCTGGAAGAAATAGGAAGGTCCAGGAGTTGACAGTTGCTGCATACCTGTGTCATTTTTTTATCCCAAATGATGCGCTTTTGGCTGAGGTCAACTCCATCATAACCCGCTGCTTTCTGGTTGTAGTCTCATAGTGAAATGTAAATATTTCAGACAGATGTCTGGCAGTAAATTGTCTCTTCAAATATTTCCTAGCTCCTCTGTAGTATCTGTGCGTGGATGTCTCAGATACCCCTGAGATGTCTTGAATGGCACTTGCATTTAGACAACAGCAGTAAACCCCACACAGCCCAAGAAAGTAAGACTCTTGGGAGGAGGCTCATTCCCTTTTTTCTATGTGATTAAGGTCTAGGCCATTCATAATTCACCTAAGAATTTGAAAAGGGAACCCATCAAGAAAAAATTTACATTATTAAATGTTTCCTTAAGACTCACATCTTCCTACTGTTAAACTGTCAACTCGGTGTCAGAGGCTTCCCATTCACCAGGATATAATGACTGAATTAATTTGTTTCATAATTTTTCACCAGTTTAGCAAAATTATCACCACTTTCTTTTCCCTTAACCATAAATAAACACCATTCCCATATTTTCCTTCTGTTATCATGGAATTCCTGCCAAGCTTCACCCCCCGCCTTTCTTTTCTTTACTGGCAATTTTTCAAGGGCATTTGAAGACAATGTTAAGAAAAATCATGACTGATCTACTCATGACTTGTATGGCAAAAACTGCTGCATTACAATTGCATGAGGAGACAAAGGCTGACAGCCTTTTTATGTTTCAGCAGCAATTTAAGGCTGTTAACCTTGAAGGCAGTGGCAGCTGCTGACCCTCAAAGGCTGAATCCAGTTAGTGCTGAGCCAGAGAGTGAAGGGCTGAGCAGCTTTAGGGCCAGCCAGGTCAGCAGCAGCAGGAGGGCTCAGTGCCCCAAGAGTTTGTTCCCTGACTGATGATTTCTTAAAGCTGCCTGGGCTGAAATATTGATTCAAGCCAAGTAACTTGTTCTTGCTACTTGTTTCAGGTAGCAAAGTAAGGTACCCCATGACTGTACAGCTAATAACTCAATTTAGGAACTATTCTTGAAGGGCACAAAATGACTCAATTCACCAGGACTTCCCTGGGAGCTGATGGCATTTGGCACTCTGCAGGGTCAAGCTCTAAAAACAAATATAAATGAAAGACTCCTCAGTTGACTTTTCACAAAGTGATGCAGTGAGGATTGGTCTGAAAGATTAAAGTGATAAAGCCAGCTAAAAGTTATGTTGTAATACTGAGTATTTATTGACCTCTGGTGTCTCATAATTGACAGACATCTGGCAAAATTCTGTAGTGGGTAGGTTAATTTCACTGGTAATTTGGCTGAAGTAACACTAGTAAAGCCAAATTAATTCCATGGTAAAGCTCTGAAGATACTCAGTTTATGAGACTAAAAGACTTAAGCTGCACTCTTCTGTCTTTAACAGCTGATTAGTCCCTTGGACTAAACTTACTGAAAAATCTTCAGTGCTACACTTACTGAAGCCTTTATTATTTGTTCTGGGTCTTTGTTATAGGTTGCCCTTGGAGCTTTCTCTACCTGATTTTAATTAAGAATATATCTGAGCTTGGGAAAGTAATACCTGAAACAAAAAAAAGAGATTTGTAATGAAAACAGTACAGAAAATACTAATTTGTATTCAGAGCATGGAAGTGATGAGTGTTATTGCTAGCTGGTACCCTTGATACCACAGCCATATTGTTCATCTCTATACAATCCTGGTTCAAATCCCATTGTCATTGTTGTTATCGCTATTTGTAGGCAAATGTACTTCTGGGTTTTACATCAGATCTATTTGAAGACTTTACTATTTTCCTCTTTGCTTTTCTCCTTTTTCCCTTCCAAATGTTGTGATTCCAGTCACTTCAGGGGGAAGGATTTTACTGAAAGGTTATACACTGGCTCCAGGACTCTCTGAGCTGGAATTGTCATCCTGCCAGTCCTGTGCAAATGGGATTTTCATTCATCAGCTGCTAACCAGCGCAGGACAATTAAGAAACCTTCTCCGTTCTTAATCCCACAAAAGTACCCTTTACATAACACCACACCCTAAAAGTGTTTTGCACTCTCTGGGCTGGAATCTGGGTGGTCTGGCCAAGACTTCGAAGATATTTTGAGAGACAGAGAAAAAAAGGAGGATTACTTAATTCATCGTTTTTTTAACATAGCTTGTCCCTAAAACCAGCACAGAAGAGCATGTGATGAACCTTTCATGGTGTCAATTTCTGAACATCACAGTTTTCCCTTATTAATTTTACCTAAGACTTATATGTAGCCTAATCCCAGAGTAAAGAGCAGCTATTAAAGACATCTAGTTTTTCTTAAATTAAATGTGTTATAATGATGACTGCTTTTATGAATATTCCTGCAGTTATTAATACAGCAAAGGAATTAGAAATACTTACTGGAAAACAATATTTGTAGATTGCATTCACAAGTAGAAAAACATGATTTTATAAATTGTTTGTGCTATAACATGAAGGTTTAACATAATGTAAACTGACATTTTTTAGCACAAAAAAGTGGCCGTGTTCTCATATCCTCTTGTTCAGAAAATCTGTCAAAAGAGCAAGTGTTAACAGCAGTTTGAAAACAGTTCATGCCTGTGTTCACAGTTTATTAATCATCACAAACAGATTCGAGATCAGATAATCTGCATGAAGTATTTTGATGCTATTTGAAGATACAAACTTGAAAAATTATATGTTCAGTTCTGATTTCACTCAATTTTTAATAAGAAATTATGATTATAAAGAGATTCGTTGTAGTGTGTTAAAATACCATAGAGCCTATGACTTATATATCACTTTGCTTATATCTCTTAAATATTTGATCTGGAGACAAGAATCAAAAACTTGCTGATTCTGCTTGTGCCACAAATGGTGCCACAGGAGGCCCTGTGTGGCCAGCTCACTGTCATCCAGGGAAAAGGAATCAGCTCAGTTCCCCCTCAGGAAGGCATTCATTATCGTGTCTCTCCCAGCAGAGAATTCATAACCATCTGGCTTCTAATTAAGCAAAACATACAAAAGTGCTTTTGCTGCTTTCAGTTGAAGCTGATATATCCTCCCTGCAGAACTCAAAGAACTACAGACAAAGACAACATTCAAGAGCTGAACACCAGACACTATGCTGGAAGTTCAGATGTTTATTAGAGAAGGAATAGCATTGGGAACTTATTTCTAAACGTGTTTGCGTTTTACATTAAACAGCCACTTGGTAAAACATTGAAATATTAATTTTAGGCACGGACTGGAAAAATAATCACTTCTCTCCCTGGAGCCTGATTTCAGTATAAGGTCAAGAGCTGTGACCTCCACCAGGGAAATTAAAGCCTCCTGCCAGGACCATGGAAGCTGCTGATGCAGCTCCAGAGGGCATTTGGATGTAGAACAGCAGCATATCTGATACTGGTGAGTGACATGGAGCTGTGTGCTAATTTCTGGACCTACAGTGTATATGCAATCTCAGCATTTGTTGGAGTGATGATTTATTAAGAACTGAGGGCATTTCTCACCTGGCAGGATCAGGGCTTTAGACAGCAACACATTTTCTTGCTCACCAAGATGCTCATCCATGGACAAGAAACTAGAGAAACAGGAAGAATTATTCAGCAGCACTAGAAACAACAGAAGATCTGCATGTAAAGCTTGGCAAGGCATCTCTGAGCAGTACACTGAGCTTGTAACAGAGCCTGGCTATATTTCAGAAGCAAAGACAAGATGTTTATTCTCAGATAAAAAGGAGCAACATTGCAATAGTCTGAGACTGAGACCAGAAACTGCTGAAAATGCTCACTTCTGCCTAAACCCACTGGGATCTTGCTGTACCTGGATGGAAATGGAGCCTGAAATGTAATCAAGAGTTAATATCCAGCTCTCCAAAGAGAAAGAATTAATGGAACCTACAGTGTGTCCTTCCTCCTGGCTTTTCAACCTTATCATGTGGCATTAGGAAAGGAAAAGCAATAACCAAAGCAGCGATAAAGTTACAGGCTGTGAGGTCTAGCAGGTCCCCTCTCCTTTGTGTGCTCATTCAGGATTCCAGAAGGAGACAGCTAAAGCTGTACTATGGACTCATGCAACCTACTTGGGCAGGCTGTGCTGAGGTGGTGGGAGGTGGGGGAGGAAGGGAAGGCTGCCTGTGAAGCCAAACACGGGTGGCACAGTCCATTGGGGAGGAAGCTGTGCCAGGGAGCAGAGCCTGGTGCCTACCTGGCCCCGCCACCCAACCTCCAGAGCAGCTCTTGTTCTAGTGTGTTTGGACTGTTATAAAGCAATTTTGATAACGTACCTGTTGTAACTTCATAACTAGATCTTAACAAAATAGACTTCTTAAAGCACTGCATGCATATCTGCTCCTAAGCACCCCTGTTGTGTACAGGGAACTATCAATGACTCTGAGTGAAAATGTATGTAAATGTGAAATGTAAATGTTTTCCTGAGACTATAAGCTGAAAGTACAGACACAGGGTGACTGTGGGTTAGACATTCAAATTGACAATTTCTTGACAAAATAATATAACACTGAAAAGGAGCTGCTGTGCTTCCCTCATGTGACCAGACCATCGCAAACCTTTCTGGGAGTTTAAGTTCTTAGAGCACCTAGTCTGAAACTTCAGCTGAACTTTAAGCTTCTCAGACTGTACTTGTCATGTTTGTTACCTCAAAGCAACTGAACTGGCACTTCTGAAATTTTGCCTTAGTACTTCTTTCTAAGCTTGTCAAGCATAAGAAGAAGCACAGACTTATCAATGGCATGAAGAAAAGCCTTATCCCCCAGTGGTAGCAATACAGCATGATGGTGTTGGTGTTTAACAAAATTCCTTAATGCCTCAGGCAATGGCACAATTAAATCTTAGTTTTGATTTCCCTTTTCCTTTGTACAGGTATAAAACTTATAAAGAGCTGTAACTGTTACAATATTCCAAATCCCCTGTGGATTTGAGTGGATAGAGCCTTAGGGAGGTATGAATAAATGTAAAAGATGTATTGGATTGTCCTGGAATAGTCTAAGATGTAAGCTCTCCAGATTTCGAGGAAATAGTGTCTGAAGATATTATCTTTCCTTATATTCACAGAATCATAGAAAGGTTTGGACTGGAAGACATCTTCTGAAAGATAATTGAGTTGAACCTCACATCATCTAGTCCAACAAGGTAGGCTTTGCAGAAGTCTCTGCAGTAGACTCACTAGTCTTTAACAGAAGGGTCTTTTTTACCCCTTGGAAGCATTTGGTGTTGGCTGCTGTTGGAAATAGGATATTGAACAAGACAATACATGTTTCTGTGCTCCCTTTTTTGAAAGCAAAAAAAAAAAGCGTTCATGGGAGTGAGCATGACTTACATTCAAATAAGTGTGATGTACCTGTCCCAGTAATAAATTGCTTTTATTATGTACTGCATAATTAAAGTAATATTGAAGAAATTGCTTGGGCTCTTCTGAATGTGGTCTGTGTAGTTAAATGCAATGATTGTATCCAATGAAAGTAAACAATTTGAAGTGATTTGATTTTGAAGGATATGAGAACAGTAATGAGTTACTAACCATAAAGTCAATTTTCATTATCTGCCTGCTTATGTAATACATTTGACAAGATTGTCCAGTTGCATATATTTTATCAAATTAAAACCACAGCATGAAACCACATCATTAACTGACACAAAGAAAAATAAAATGGCTCACTATCAAATAATATTATGTTAGTTAAAATATGGAATAACAAACAACATCAAATCTAATATTAAACATTGTGTTTTCATATTCAGTCTAATAATGTGAGAAGGATAGCTGCACCTGTAAAGAGCAAACCAAGTTAAGCTTAATAACAACTGTATGAACTTCTGTAATTAAATAAATATTAATAACTAACAGTTGAGAAAGTCCCAGAGAAATACAACAGTCTAATGTTTGTCTCTTTTACCTTTGTTTTTATGATGGTTCCTGTTTTTTAGGGACAATATTGACCTAAAAATTTTAAGTGAAAGTGGCACTATTTCAGCACTAAAATATTTTCCTCAATCATCCATATTTATGCATTCATAACTCTATCTGACAAAACCTTGCCTTGAGAGTTGGACATGCCATCATCTACAGATTATTTGTTGTTCTGGTGTTTCTGCCACAGATGTAACTCCCTGTGTCTCTCCCACCCTAGTATCTATATGGTGATTTTGTCTGACCACAGAGGATTAAAACTAGGTTAAAATTCACTGAAGCAGGTACACTGTTTCTGATTTGAAACCAAGTTTTCACTTCTGCAAGACAATTGTCATTTCTGTTTGGATTTTACGTATTTAATGGGAAAGCCTCCAGAAATACATTAAGAAACATAAAAATAATTTGTCACTTATTATATCTTGAGGAAGAAATTTTATGTTTGGTGCAGCGCTTTGCTCATTTTAATAAGTGTGCCTACTGCTTGTGTTCTTTGATTTTATTGTTAAACAGCGTTGCATTTTTACATCTGACATGAAGGTTATGGAAGTCAGCACTAAACTTTCAAGGCTTTGCCCTGAAGGTATATCTCCATACCTAGCTTCTAATGGTTTGAAAACAGCTGTCTTCTTGCCCTTGGGGATCACTAGTAAGGAGCTGTAGAACTCAGAACTGGAAATACTTCCCGTCACCTGTCAAATGTAGCTATGATATTATGGAAAATCCTTGCTAGGATTTTTCCATCACCTGTCAAATACAGGAAATCAGAGCACAACAATTTCATGTCAGCTGAAGTTTTCCCTGTTTATTTTAAAAGTTTTGTCAAGAAGCCACCCAGAGTAAAAAAGTTTAGAAGTGTCTGAGTAAGACTGCTGGGGCACCTGCACTTACAGCTATTCTGTAGCAGCCACTCCAGCTCCCCTTGGTCTTCAGTTCCACAAGACTCCTTTTTGGTCTATGAAGCTGGTTTCAGATTTTTCTCTCTCCTTTCCATCCATTTAAGTGTCTAAACTTCTAGACCATACAAACCCATGAATGTTAGTCAGTCCCTTCCAGATATGCTGCAAAAAGACATTTGAGGATGCATAGCTGCCTGATTTGAAGAATAACCCCAAAGTTCCATATTTTAAAAATAATATTAACCATTTAAGGACATGCAGTTTTATCCTGCTTTGAACAATGCTGAGGAAACCCCTTTCTCTCACCATCCACCACCTGTCTGTTATTCCTCACAGTCTTTGCCAAGGTAAAATAACAATAAAAGGTTGCTTTAAAAGACAAGGAAAATAAATCTAGAAATAAATTCTAGATTCTTGAATATTTATTAATTAAGGTTATATTTTTATAGAAAGACTCTCCTTCTGATATGGAAAAATCTGAGCTGATAATACTTTGTCAGAATTTTAAATTGCCTGCTTTACAGGTAGCTGTTGACCAAATACTGATTGTATAACATATTTATACTGTCAACTTGAATCTGTGGTTTTTTGTTAGGAAGCAAGGGAAGAGGAAATCCCTGAAGAAACCCTTTCATATACTGTGTGCTTTAATCTTCTCTGTCTTCTTTCATTCTCACCACAATCTCTCTTCTATCACCTGCTCCAATCTTAATCAGAATGACTGTGTCATCCTCTTTTATAGGCTTGCTGGATTAATTATTTTTCAAGGTCGTCTGTGAATTGACTTTAGTAAGCAATTATAAATTTATGATATTTTAATATTCTACCCTATCCCTGAGCTTTAATGTAGAAGTGATGAGAGACAGAAAGAAACCCAAAGTGCATTTTAGGAAGCAAGATGATGAACGCCATTGTCCAACACCTTTATAATTTCTTCTGCCCTGGACACCCTTATCTTTCCCTGTGAGTTCAAAGGGAAATTCAGCATCTTCCAGAAACAGTGCTTTAGTCTTTTAGCTAATATATCTGCCTAAGATCTCTGGAGAAATCTGTTGATATTGGTATTTGAGACACTTGGCATTCAGAATTCGGCTATGTTACAATGCATTTCTACTAAGGCAACAGAAGCTCTCTGTCTCCTTTCTCTCTGATATTGCCTTTTTAATTTTTTTGAATTAAGAAGCAATATTTTCCTTCCCTGTATTTTACAAGAATTTGAAACAGTTTAGGGAACTGGTTTTGGACCATCACCCAGCAATAAACTTTTAGATACCTGCAGAAACTTGGCTTCAAAGGGCACAGATTGCAAGGACCAGCTGAATAAGGATTGCAGATCTATTGGTTAAAGCCTTCCAACCATTTTCTAGAAGAACACTTACCACATGTCTGTGTTTACATCCAGCTACAACACGTGCTCTTAAGCAACTTTCAACATGACCATGATAAAGCAATGTTTTCACCCTGAATGACAGTATGGTTTGCGTTCTAAGCACAGAAAGCAAGGTATGGTTTATCCCTGACCCCACACAGACCATCAGTATGCCTGCCTTTGGTCTCAACAGGTTTGTGAATTATTCACAGTCCTTTTTCAAGACTATGAAAAAGCTATACAGTTATTCTGTTGTTTCAACTTAAAAGACAAATAGAATGACAACTGGACAACATGGTTGCAATAGAATGTATTCCTCAAGGGGTGTACTATTATTTGCCCATGAGGATTCTGCTAAGGGTTTCAGACTGTGCTACAGAAAGAGGAGATAACCAAAAATGTTTATGGTGCTATCAGCACACCCAACCTATAAAGTCAACAGAAAAACACAGAAGTAAAATTTGCTCCATTTGCATCAGTATTTTGAGGAAGGAGTGAGTTTTGTTTTGATCAGGACAGGCTTGAATCATGATTTTGATGTGGAACTATGTAAAATTCTGGTGTTTGGTGAACTTTTGCTCTAAGCCACAAACAGGAGATAACAGCTGGTTAGTGCTTTAACTTTGTATTCACAAGCATTGCAAACAAAGAACAAAGAAAACAGCTTATACCACAAGCTTTGTTCTTACTCTGTTTATGACTGTTGATTTCACTGTCATTTAGTCCTGCCAAGGGCTGATACACATAAAATCAAGACAATAAATGCAACACTTGTGTCTTCTCTCTTTATAGTTTCTTTTTGAAGGTATGTTGCCAAACAGATAGCTCTGGAAAACTAACTGCATGTTTTTTTCAGCTGAACTTACCACAGGTAACTGCAGTGCATAGTGCCCCACACTCATCCAGCCATTAGGCAGATAACTGCAGGAATGAAAATTAGGCTCAGTTTCCTGCCTAGGCATAGGCGGGACATCCTGGACTGTCCAATTTAAGAATTGTGGCATTAGTGCAATGAAGCAGAAGAGTCTTAGGTTATCATCAATACTGTGTAGCAGTCTCTCTCCAGAATGTATAGACAGGGTTTTTTAATGCTTATAATCTTCATATGTTCAAAATCTGAAGATAATAAGAAAGTTGCCTGTTACTTTATATAAAGTAACAGGCCATATAAAATCTTTTATCTAAAGAACAGACATCAGACTTAGTGTCAGGCAAGCTGGAACAGTAAAGCTCCAGTAATTTCAGTAACCTACTTTTATGTCACTGGATAATAGCCACTTCTCATTTCTGATGTGGGTAGAAACAAGAAAATGTCAATGTAAGAGTTTTTCTTTTCAAATGCATTCTTCTAAAATAAAAATGCTTATTTATTTTTTTGAAGGAAATTTTGACATTTCCATTTCAATGTCTTTTCCAGAAACCATTAATTATACTTTCCAATATGCCCTAGATGGCAATCAAGCCTTTCTGAATCTAGTGTTAAAATTCCCACCGTTCTTAATGGGGGAAAGGATTTTCTTTTCCATTATGCATATTTACACAGGTGCTCTTAAGGCCACACACTTAGGTAGACCACTTTAGTTCAGTGTTCAAGTATTGTTTTTCCAGAATCCCTGCTCACTCAGCCCCCCACCCTGCTTTTCAGACACGGAGGGTTGTTGTTTTAAGTGGCACAGTCTACATGCATGGAGATCCTGCAAATTCAGACAAAGAATGTATTGCTTCTGCACAGCAAACATAACTGTAGAGGCCCAGAGAAGTTCCTTCCTCTTAAGGGTGGGTCATTACAATATTCTAGAAACCACACCCTGGAGTACAAACTAGGATCAAATAAGTCACCTTAGAAAACATGGCACTATAGTGAAAGATCAGTACTTGGCTCCAAAATTGCTGTTTTTCTCCATTCAGGCTTCAGAATGAAGCCATTCCTCCCAAGCCTGTTCACTCTGAATTCACTTAATGTCATTACTGGAGCAATAAAGTTTTACTCATGGAAAGTTTAATTTTTGTGCTTGTATGCTTTCCTGTTTGAGATGTATTATACACTGCATGTAGCCCCTTGACACAGCAATGGGCTTCCACTGTCTGAGCTGTGCCTAACAGAGGAGCTATGAACAGTCTGTGCCAGGCACAGCTGCAGCCACAAACAGGTTTACTAGTGACCACTGCAATGACCAGGACATCTGGATGTGACAGGGATATTACCAGCACTCCTGAATTTGTGGCAGCCCCTGAGCTTATCACCCCCAGGCAGTGAGCAAAAGCAAGGATGTACATGGAGGTTGGTAACTCAGATCCACTCAAGTTCAGGATTCCTGTAAGTCCATGTGCAAAACCTTAGCTTGCAAACACTGGGACTGGGACAGGGTATGCTGAGATGTGATACATGTCTTCCAGATGCTCCAGTACTCTCACAGCTCTGAAACCCACTTCCATCAGCCTCCTTCATATCTTTTGCCCAGAACTCTGGAGCACAGAGATAGATCTAGAGTGGAAAACTGCTTCTCTTGGGGGTTTTCCTCCCAAGCAGACAGTGCACTACTGGTCCCAGTCACGTAAAGGACAATTCTGAATACTCGGAATGCCTCTTCTCTCTCTCTCTCTCTCTCTTTCTCTCTCTTTACCTATTACTGGAATGACAGAACTCAAAGTGCAGACTTGGCTTGGAGGATGTGTTTTCAGTCTGTTTGAGGTTTTTGCACAAGAGGTGTCTATCAATGATGCAGCTGTGTTTCTTTGGACACTGTGTAATTTGAAGGTCTGCACACAATGCACTGAAAAATAACTTATTTTTACTTTATGACTTGATGAAGAAGCCATAAATCTGTAGCAACTTACACCATGAGCTGAGTGAGCCCCAGAATATCAAGAAAAGAAAGAGGATCACACACTCATTTATTTTGCTGTCCCATTTCCAGCATTGTGTGAATTAGGGTTACAAGTTTCACATTGGTATTCAGAAGGCCATTTGTCACACACAGAGAAATAAATTAGAGGGAACATTAATGGTGACAAGCATACAAGGCTACTGAACAGCAGAAGCATTTCAATACTGTCGGGAATGAGACAAGCAAAGTTTCGCAGACCTCTGGTCCTATTGCCACAAATCCAGCATATCAGCAAGGAATGCATTCAAGCACACCTCTGAATTGTCATTGCATAGATTCATGTATTAATATGTGTAACTACACAAGTCTAAAGGTCTACATAAAGCCTATTTTTCAAGGAAGGGTGTTTCATATAACATTTGCTTCACCTAGAAAGAAGCAATTTAAATTGTTTTAAGATTCCTTAATCCTGTTAATTTTTTTTCCTGAGAGAAACTAAAAATATCTTAAAGACTGTTAAAGACTTCTGTTTATGGCATAGTCCCTTCACTTAAAAAAACAAAAAAACAAACAAACAAACAAAAAAACCAAAAAAAACCAAAAAAACCCCAACCAAACCAAAACTCCCCCTGCCAAAAACAAACAAACAAACAAACAAACAAACAAACAAACAAACAAACAAACAAACAAACAAACAAACAAACAAACAAACAAACAAACAAACAAACAAACAAACAAACAAACAAACAAACAAACAAACAAACAAACAAACAAACAAACAAACAAACAAACAAACAAACAAACAAACAAACAAACAAACAAACAAACAAAAAACAAAACCAAAAAAAACAAAAAAAAAACCCAAAAAACCAAAAAAAGAAACCAAAAAATCCACAAAATTCTGTGCATGTTGCATGACCAATTATAATTAAACCAGTAAGCTAATCTTTACAGTGTCAGAAGGACAGGATAAATTCTCTCTGTAGTGACTAGTATGATCAGTCTGGCAAGAGGATTCACAGTCTGAATTCACTCTCTCCTTTGCTTTTCTCCCACCAAAGGAGTCTGGCTAAATCAGAAACATCAACCCAGCTCCATTCCTGTCTCCCTGGAAAGGTTAGCTGTTGTGAGCAGTGACTTTAAGTCATAATTACTTGGGAATCTTTGTTAAAATATAGTCCTGAGATTTTAGCTAAGATTAAGTATGTTCATTTCCCTAAGTTTTCTTATGCTGACACGGAAACTCTTTGGGAACTACCAAAGCAAGCAATTAATTTTTTTTTTCCTTTAATATTTAAATGCTGAAGAATAATCAAAATCCCTCTTTTTGTACCTTGGTGCAAAGCATGGGTAAGAAAAAAAGCAATACCTTTAAAAGTAGATTATTCTCACTGGTTTTATAGCAGCAACATTGCCACCTTGGTCCTGATATAGCAAGAGACTAGCACAGAACTTTTCATTAAAAGCACTGTTTCTCTAGATATTTCTATAAGAGCACTTTCATTTGGAATACAAATTCAATATTGCAGACAGGCCTCAATTTAGTATTGACTTCAAAGGAACAATCTCTGTCAAATGTCCCATGTTCCCAGCTTGTTTGAAGATGGAGACATACTGACGCCCTTCCTGTCAGGGAAGAAGGAAGGAAAAGAGGTTTGTTTAGTCCAAATCCCCACTGGTTGCTTTCCAATACATCAGAAAACTGGTATGTAGTCAGTCTCTCTAAATAAGAAAAAGGAAAAAAGTCAGACAGCTCAGTGATTAATATGCTTACTTGAATGTCAGAGATGTATGTTCAAATCCTTCTTCTGTCAGACTGTGGAGCAGGGATGTGAAGAAAAACCCTGTGCTTGAGGAGAAGATCAGTCAATCTTAGTTGGGTTTCTGCATCTGTCTCTCCTGACATTTTTTTTTCCAGTGGATATAAAATACAGAAATAATCACTGCAGCAGAAGTAACTCTGCTTTGTCATGAAAAATGCCTTAACCTCCAGGCTACAGGATTTCCTTTCCCTGTCCTTTTGCAATCTGACTGCATTTTGTGCAAGGCTTTATGCATTAGGTGAATTAAGCTGATTTTATTCATCTGAGATCAAAGAATAAGCATAATACAGAAGGGACAATTCTTGTCAAATGTAAAGACAAGCTGCACACGTGTCTAATGGGAAAAATGTAAAGGAATTTACAGGAAGGAAAATTACTGTGTTGGGGAGGTGTCTCTAAAGGGTTGAATCATGGCACAGCAGAGGCTTTGAAGATTCTTCAATTGGAAGTGGTAGCATGATGCCTAAAATCCTTTCTGAATCCAGCTGGGTTTTCTCAGGGTAAAATATGAAGGCCAGTCAGAAAATACTTGGGGTGGAAATTCAGTGTGGAGCAAATCTGTTGACTTAAATCCTTTCCCCCACCCCTCCATGTGAGGGCACAGGTGCAGTCCCATGAACCTGTCACCTCATCCTTATACAGTCTCCTTGTACCTGACCTTTCCTCCCAGGAGAAGTGTCTTTGGCACGCCCAGACTGCCCTGAGGGATCAGACATAAGCAGAACGTGCTCTGCCAAGTAAGAACACCTTATTTGTAGCTGACACACAGGAAATATTGTTCTTGGGTTGTTTATGCTTTATTCCCTGTGGCATCTGCTAATATATTCTTGGTCTGATTCTTATCTCTTACTGACACACATCAGGAGCATTTCTAAACCTCTGGGCGGAGAAGGGTTTGACATTTCTAGTTCAGATCAATATCACATCAGCAGAGATGAGTCAAACACTTGCAGCTCTCATTCCTGTATTATTTATCCACATTCAATTGTCTCTCACCTCTTATTGACCTTTTCTATTCAACTAATATGAAACCAAGGCCCTTTGAACCCAAGTGCCAAGGGGTGCAGCTGGATTGCAGGCTGGCTATTGTCCTGAGTAATGGGCAGCTAAAGCAACAACAAGCAACATTCACCACTCGTTCATGCCTTACCTGGGAAAATACTGCTGAATGTAAACCAACCTCCTGGGGAGCTCGGCCTGTTGGTGGAGCTCATCGATTAAATTAGATTCCTGCAGACCCTAAGCTCTCCCCCCAGTTACAGTGTGTGTGCTGAGCACCAAACACAAATTATTGTCAGTCTGTTTTCATACCACATAGAAGTAGATAAAGTTATGATGGCTGAAATCTGAAACCGGCAGAGCAGTGATAACACTCCCTTCCTTCATGGGCAGTCCCTGAACCCTGGTGATCTTCCAAGGGCAGCCTCTGGCTGGCAACACTCTGAATGATGCAGGAAATGAGGCCACTTTTTGTTTTCACATCCTATTATTCATGGCTTGTTTTAAATATGATTATATGGACACTAGGGTTGTTTTTTTGTCTTTAGCCAAACGGTAGTTAGGGCTTTATTTTATTGTATGAATAGATGCATATCTTTCTCAAGTGTTCCCAGAATATTAAGGGAAGAATAACCACAAGTGTCCAGATACAGGCAGAATGGGCATACACATACCCACTGGGTACACAGTTTATAGAGGAGCACTTTTCCTTTCACATACACACCCACCACAGAACAGATCAATGACAGGCACAGGTGGGACTCAGTCTGCACAGATCTACAGGAGACACAGGATGTTCATGTGTTTTCTGCAGCTCTGAGATATTCATACAAGGACTGTATTTTTTCTGCTACTGTCTGATATAATTAAATGGAAATAATAAATCAATCAAAACTGGCCTGGAACACGACCATAATAAATTTAAAAAAATAAATTATTAAAGTAACAGAACTTGCTCATGGATGAAAACATCAGGTATACCTTGTGAATGCATAATTGCTTATCTATGGAATGCGTGATTGTGTTCTGAAATTATTTTTTCTTGATGTCTTTAGTGTTGATAAACCTCAATCTTTGAAAAACAACACCTTCATATGTCATAACAGAGATATTTGTTTCATTTAGATTGGGAAAAAACTGACAGAGCTGCTAGGATTTCAACCTTCACATGAAAGAAATGCAGGTAAGACACATCCAGTACTTAGACCATGAATAATTTCATGGAAAATAAAGATAAGATGTGGATTTAATTTTCCTATTTTAATTTGACACAGAGTACAACCCAGTCCTGAATATTCCATATCCTGGTATGTGGGAAGTCCAAAGTCAGACATTAATTTTTTTTTTTTTCTTGAGCCTATCTGCATTCAAAAGGGACTTCTTCCAGAGCATATCAAGAACTCCCTTGTCTCTATTTCCTGTAAAATTTCAGGCTCCTAGGTACCAACTGATAGAACCCTTTAGGACAGCAAGAGTAAGTACTGCTGAACACACATTTAACACACATGTGCAAAGGACAGCACTGTTTGCCTTTTTACCATAATAAACAGGAAAGGAAAAAAGGCATGTGCAAAGCAGCAAGATTCTCTTCTCCCCCTTCAGCAGATACTCTGCTTCTATGTCATGCAAGCAAACAATGAGGAACATTTAAAACATACTTTCTTGAGAAGGAAATGCTTTAAGAATTGCCATTATATAAAAGGGAAAGGAGGGAAATGCATCAGTAAAGCCTTTTTAGTGTGTCTAGTCTCACAAAAAGAATGGCAATAAATATTTCCATAAAAGGTATGTTTACCTCCCATAATCTCCATGACAACAATTATTTCACTAGGCTCAGAATTTTCTTCCTTCCTTTTATTTTTTTCATTTTGAATTAGCTGCTTGTGTAGACAAGCATCTGCTGCCTCTCCATCTCACAGCTGCTCCTTCTTGCTTTTATTCTTACTAGTCTGTATCCCTTACACATTTTCAAGCAAATACTACGAGACTCTCTGAAATGGTCAGCCTGGGCAAAAGGCCAGGAAGTGAAATCAGCTCTTTACCAATAGATTTCCTTCTATTTTACTTTATTTCCCTAGGAAATTTTGTCTCATCCCAAAAAGCCTGCCAGTCTTAGAAGTTTTTTGTGGAATCACAATACTATAGGTGGTTACTAAAAATGTAGGTGTTTCTCACTTCAAATGAAAATTCACTGGTTTCAAAAAATGCTTTTATTTAGGTCAAAATCTGATGAAGTACTAGAAACATGTTATAGCATTGGGGTAAATCTGAATTAGACTCTAATTCTCCTTTTCTGTTTGCTTTTTTTCTAGGATGAGAGGACATCAGAACTCAGCATTTTCCCAGGCCTCCAAAACCTATGGTTTACATTGGCTACCGATAGTACCCCTTTGGAACAGGAAGCAAATCGCATAAAGGTGGTGCTGAACTTATCACAGTAATGCTTTTTAAGGGTGGCCTTTGAGCCACAAAGTAGCTTCAAGGCCACAAACACCCCTCAGGACACAGTGTGTCTCCTGCAGCTGCCAAAAAGGATGTGCTTGAACACCTACATGCTGACTTTATGTGGTAACTCCCCTTTGGTTGTGACTGTCCTTTGCTCTTTGCCCACAGCCATGTGGCATCAGGCTGCTGTAGGGGCTGCCCAGCTGTGCAAACATGCCCGTGGGCAGCAGCACCAGCTCACACACCAGTGCTGCCACATTGGGCAGTGGCAGCATGGACACGGCCTCTTGGCTCCCTCTGCCACTCTGGTACTTCAGCACTGGTGAATGATCTCACTTCTCTCTTTTCTTTTGATTTCGACCCTATTCACTTTTTTTGTGTATATGCCTTATTTTCCTGCCTACTTGTGTTTTTTTTTTTTTTTTTTTTCTGTGCTGCAGCTCTCTATTCCTTTAACTTCCCCTGTGCTGATTTCTCTTCTCTCTCTTCTCTTCTCTTCTCTTCTCTTCTCTTCTCTTCTCTTCTCTTCTCTTCTCTTCTCTTCTCTTCTCTTCTTCTTCGCTCTCCTCTCCTCTCCTCTCCTCTCCTCTCCAATGCATTTGTGGTTTTACTATTTCTGCCATTTTTTATGGCAAAATAGACCATATGGCCATACCAACCTCCAGTTCTTGAGGACGCCCTCACGCCAATGTATGCTAAGCACAAAGCTCATGTGGGGCCAGACTGTGCTACATAATACAGGAAATGTGAAGAATTTGAAGGCTGGGATGGAACTAGTACAAATTATCCAGTCAATAAAAGGAAGGGAGTAAGCTAGAGTGAGAATAAAAAATATTTATACTCTACATAATTTTTGGAAAAGATTTAGTGTGTTTAATTTGAGAGTTCTGGAGTTCATTTCCCCTAGCTAATTACAGAATGGAATCTTCCTTAATAACTCATTAAAGACGAGTGGAAGTAGTAACAGAATACATTTTTCCTTGCATACTTAGCAATGGAAACAAGAACATATAAACTGGTCAGGCTTTAAGGGGGACGTATGCATATGGGATAATGCTACAGCCACATCAATGCAGTTCATCTACTAAATGTCCCCTTAGCAGGTCAGGATTAGTTATATTTTATGTCTATGTCACAAACGTAATAGATATACCACTGTGTTGATACCAGCAGTTAAATATCATTCCTTGTTATTAAGTCCCATAGCTCTGTGATAATGTCACTGGAAATTATGATTACAGCAGACAGGGACTTGTATGACCCCTGCTGGGTTGTCTTTTCCAAACTCTGTAAGTGAACCTTATAATCTACAAAGTCCTTTTGAGAGATGAATAATTAAATTCTTATGATCGTGCTATTTGTTACAATAAGGCAGAAATTCTTATTTTAATTTCCTATCCTGTTCTCTGGAAAAGTAACGAAAGGATGCTGGATTCCACCTGGCATTTTTACTCCTTGTTGCAAGTTTGACTGAATGCAGAGAAATTAACGAGAAATCTTGTTACACTGTTGAAATAAACTGGTTCTCATTGACTTCAAGACGGTCTTATTGTTAAAACTAAAGTATTTTCTTAAAGAATAATATAACTGTTTTGTGAGAAAATACTTTGCCAAAGCACAAGTTACATGTGAAATGTAGGGCTGCCTTATTTGATAAACCATATATATATATATATATATTTACATATTATACCATAATATACTATATATTTTTTTATATTATATAGATATTGTTTCATGGAGCACTTAGTGACCAAAGGAAAATTTAATGCATAATTTTTGAGGCAATTGCTGCCAAGTGACAGCAATTTTCACTTTTTAAAATACCTGTTTACATTAGGTTATTTAAATTATAACCTATACCTTAGCAGAACACGGAAAGATGGGAAGTAAGTTTTGACTTTACCCACAACAAGTTCAGCAGAAGGATGTCTGGATCCAGTGGAGATACTAGCTGGGATCAGAGGGAAGGGGAGAGCTCCTAGGGACTGTACAACCTGACCACAGATAAATGGCGTAGACTCTGCAAGGCTGCAGCAAACGAAAAGGCTGAAGCTGTGCAAACAGGCAGTGCTCCCAGAATACTGATCTTTATTCCTTGCTCCCTGTCCATAGTTTCCAGCCCCAAACAAATCTCTATCATGCAACAAACCAGGTGATAAATGGAGGTGAACCTCAGCAGCCCCCCTTTACACTAGCAGAAAAGATAGCTGCTTCTGATATTAGATATTTTCTCCAGGTTCTGTTGCATAACAGGTCAGACAGATCTATTTCCAGACGTTTTCCTGTATTCCCTTTGGGGAAGAGAAATTTACTGTCCTTATGCTCTACACATTTTAGTGTGACACAATCATTTCACTTGTCCCCTTGAAAGCAAGGCATCTATACTGTGCCATCTATCTACCTCTGAGAAGTAAAATATGGTTCTTAGCAAGATCTGGATACTGTATCCCTCAACAAGACTACTTCTAATGAAAATACAGCCCCTTAGGCCCTAGAAGTAGCAAAGTATGTACTGATATACAGATGACATATTTCCTGGTTAGTTGCAAAAAGAATAGTTGTAACCTACCTTATAAAAATAAAAAAGGAATCCACCCTAAAAGAGGAAAGTAGTTTTATTAATTCAGGACTTCTCACACAGCTCCTTAGTAAAAATGTATGTGTTGTTATAAGATAAATACAGTTACATAATGAAATAAAATTAAACCATAATGGCTGCTATTAAAATGCAATTAAAGCAAACCACTGTTTTTTTCAGGGGCTAAGATCTTACAGGAAAAAGACTAAAGAATGACTACGTCTAAATAAGGCTTTAACTATTGAAAGCAACAGCTACATTACAGCTTATACATCCACCATTTGTAACATTCATGTTTGTGTAATAAAGCCTTCTTTATATGTAGCAGTTTAGTTGCCTCACATGTGTGTGGGAGTAGCTAGTCTTCTTTCAAAAGAGAACTTCTCCAGAAAAAGTCCCATGAAGAGTGATTTCTTATTTACCTAAATGTAAGAATGAGAAAGAATAAAAAACCCAGAAGAGCTGTTTTCTGGAGATCCAGCAGACCTGTTATTTTTTAAATATTTTGCAGGACATTCAGGGGCACCAAGAGAAGAAGAGAGCAGATATACAGGCAGGTCAAGTAGATGTACAGCCACTGCCTCTGTTTTCAGCTGGCAAAAAGCTTCAGCTTTGGCAATACAGTATTTGCATCTTTCTGTGCAGTACAAGTTCCTACGATGAGACTGGACTGCACAGGGCACTGGTGGCTAACTTATTGTTTCTAAACTGGTTTGCCAGTTTGCTGGTTCATATATAGCCTAGGAAATTAAAGTCATTAAAGTGAAATGAGCCAGTAATAGCCACCAATTACCTGGTAGAGAGGCCAGCCTAGATGGCTCAAATCATGCTCTTGGCTGAGAGTTGGGAAGAGATGCAAGATTGAAAGATGGAGCTGCATTCTCCCCCTCAGTGACAGAGTCCTAGGTTTGAAGAGGCTCTTGGCTGAGAGCTGGGAAGAGATGCAAGATTGAGCTGCATTCTCCCCCTCAGTGACAGAGTCCTAGGTTTGAAGAATAACATGAAAATTTGGGGCTTCTACATTATTCCTTCTATTTATAAAGTTTAGCTTCTGTTTGGCTGTAATAAATGAACCCAGTTTTGAAAGAGAAAACAAAGCGAAGCTGTAGGATTGCAGTGGAATATTAGGCAAAGCCTTGTAGGCATTTCCCAGTAAAATGGCAATTGTAAAGCTGCAACAAGCTCTCTTCTCTCTCAAACCTACCAACCAGATCTGGGGAAAATGGCTCAAGATACTAACTTAACAGGTACATGCAGAAGCACAGCTTTTGTACATCATCAAGAAAAACAAGGGGCTCAAGGAACAATTCAATTAGTTTGGGTACATTTAAAGCTGGATCCAGTGAAGAATTAGGGATGTGAATAGCAGGTGATAAAGTTTCCTGATGCAAAATGAATTGCATCTTTCTGGCTTAAAATGCAGGCAGGCAGTAAGAATCTCCATGTGCTGACCCACACAGGCAAATAGCTCAATGCTTCTGCCCTGGTGCACCATGGAGAAGAATGAATGCAAGAGTTACAATTCCAGTAAGCAGCATAGCTCCGAATACACAGCTGCTACAGCACTGCAAACTTTGACTTAGGTGGCTGTTATCTCGACACCTCGATTAACCAAAAATCCAATTTCATCTAGAATTAAACCAACAAGTTCTTATTTTGCTATGAAAACCTATTTTCCATAAAATCAAGACTACTGGCACCCAAATGGACTGCAATTACTGAGAAATCTTATGTTTTAAAGACTCCAGATCAATTATTGACTTTTTGCTTTTTCATTCAAATACTAGAAATTTGTATTATGTTTTAATCACAAAACCAAAAACATTGACATGGGTTTTTCCAAAGTAAAACCTGGAAAACAAAATGCACATATATGCCTGCAGTTCCACGCCACATAAAATACCTGGGAAGACACTCAGATCCGTGCTGTACCTGAATGTACATGTCAGGCAACAGCACACAGAAACAATAGTAAGTATGAAAACGAGGCAAAGACTACATTCGGAGGAACAGTTGCAGTGGATCAGTGAAGCTCATTCAGGAACTACTACCGAAATCAATGCAGGCACCTGATGCATGATGCACTTAGGCCAACCTGCTGGAAAACCGAGAGCTGAATCAAATTTTGTGACTGTTAAACGGCCCCCTGGTTCGGGAGCTACGGGGTTGATTGCACAGCTTCACCTAACCAAGAAATCTACATCCTTCAAGGAAGAGATAACTGAAGCTGGACCGCTTTTCTCCAGAAAGCGCTGTGCAACAAGCTAGCAAGATGGCCCGGGTATCTCGGGGGCACGGGCCTAAAACCGGGACCGTGACCTCGGTCCGACAGCCGCGGCTCAGGGCTTCGCCACCCTCCTGTCCCTCCGACAGCGGAGAAGGCAGCGTCCTACCCGGCGGCTGGACACCCGCCCGCCGGGCTGGGCGAGCGCTTCCTGGCGGCGCCGGGAGCTGCTTGTCCTGGGCCCTCCAACAAACGGAGGATGCCGAGGTCAGCCACGGCTCCCGACACGTTTCCTCCGGCAGGTCCGGGGGAGGGCCATGGCAGCGGGGCCGGCGCTGGAGAGGGACGGCGCGGGCAGCAGAGGCCAGTCCAAGCCGGGTCCGAACGCCACCACAGCCGCAGGGGCAGCCGGCGTCCCTCAGCCCGCCGCGTCCCGCCGCCGGCATGAGGCGGGCCGGGCCCTGGTGCCTGCTCCTGGCCGCGGCCTGCGCCCTGGGCCGGACCCCACCGCCCCCGCGGGGCGCCGTGCGCTGCCTGTCCGCCGGCGCCTGCTTCAGCGCCCACCTCGCCAACGTCTCGTACGCCGAGGCCCGCGGCGCCTGCGACCAGCGGCGGGGCAGCCTCGCCTGGGTCAGCAGCGAGCCGGAGCTGCGCCTGCTGCTGGACCTGCTGGCAGAGGCGGTGATGCCCGCGCCCGCGTTCTTCTGGGTCGGGCTGAAGAGGAACGCCTCCGCCTGCACCCACAACGAGCAGCCGCTCCGCGGCTTCTCCTGGGAGGCCGTCGGGGGTGGGACGGCCCCGCAGGAGGTGCCGGCGGCGCTCGACCGGTGGCTGCAGGAGCCCCTGCGGTCCTGCCTCACCGCCCGCTGCGCTGGGCTGCACCTGGCGGCTGACCCCCCTTGGGGCTGGAAGGAGCGAGTCTGCCGGCTGAAAAGCCCAGGCTACCTCTGCAAGTACCAGTACGAGGGCGCCTGCCCCGACCTCAGTCCCGCGGGCGCCCTCGACCTCGACTACCGGCTCCCCTTCGAGGAGCGCAGCGGCGGCCCCGGCTTCAGCCCGCCGGGCACCGTGCTGACAGTGGCGTGTCCCGGCGGGGAGGTGCGGCTCACCTGCCAGCCCGAGCCGGGCGGTTTCGCCTGGAAGGCGGCAGAGAAGCCCCTCTGCCCCTGCCCCTTCGGCCGCAGGAGCCCCCACAGCGGGCGGTGCGCCGAGGCCGCCGGGTGCCGCGATGCAGCCGGCAGTTTCGCCTGTGCCTGCATCCCGGGCGGTCCGGATGGAACTCCCTGCCCGGGCACGGGGCCGGCCCCCACCGCTACAGGTGGCCCCACGGAACCGTCGGGCGCCAGGGCGGAGGGGCGGCGTCCTTCCATCCCGACACCCGGCCGCTCCACGGAGCCGCCCGCCAACGCCACGGCCGCCGTCGGCGGAGAGAAGACGGCTGCTCCGCCGCCCTCCTCCTCCTCCTCCTCTTCCAACTACGTTTTCATCCTGGTGGCAGTCGCTGTGGTGGTGCTGATCATCCTGGTCATGACCGTCCTGGGGGTGTTCAAAATCTGCTTTAACAAGAAGTCCGAGGGCCGAGGCGACAAGGAGCCGCCGGAGGCCGGCAGCAAGGCGGAGGCAGGCTCGGCGGAGCCCGGCGGAGCAGCGGGGCGTGAATAGCCCCGGACCGCCGAGGCCGCGTCCCTCGGGGCTGCCCCGAGCGGCAGCTGACCCCCGGGCCAGCGCTCGGCTCCCCGCGTCCCTCCTGCCCCCAGCCCTGCTGCCGCGGGGAGCCGAGGGAGAGGCGCCGCGGGACTTCCCTGGGCAGGGCTTGGACATTATCAAACGCAGGAGCGGGTAGTGGCGTTATTTTGAGGGGATTGAAGTCTTTGGACGGTCGGAGTTTTTGTCGGTCTGAAAAGCAGTTATTTCGGTGCTGATTTCACTAAAATATAAATAGATCAGCCTGGCCGGCAGAGCGATTGCAGCTGCAACAATTGTGCATTTTTATCCTCTCAGAAGCTGTTCGTCGGGTGCCTTACTTGGAGCAAGCATAATGTGGGCCACTTTGAGCACTTGCATCTTGTAATTTAGAAGTCACCACCTCCAGTGGTACTTGGAGGCTCTCGTTTTCAATATAATGGCTGGAACTTTTGGAGAGGTGAACTGCCATAATTTTGGGCGAAACTGCAACCCATAAGCTTTCATACTGACATTCTTAAAAAATGAAAGAGCATTTCTATACTTAGAAAGCCATTAAATTGCTGAGGAAGTGAGAGGTTAATGGGTAGTCAGTTTTATACTTCAGCTGATGAAAAGAATAAAGGATGATGTAAATCACTTCCTTGTTTGTTACTTCATACTCATTTTTATTGTAGCAGAGAATAAATTTTTCAGTTACAGTTTTTCTCCTAAGTTAGGCTGTTACAAAACTTGCTTTCTGTATGCAATATGTGGCTCCCTTAGAATCAGATAAGGTGCCGACACACCACACTGAGAGAGGAGTTAACATGAGTCCAAATACATCATACAAATCTCATTCTCTTTAGTCAGATATATTGTTTTCCGTGGAGTCCCTTGAGAGTAAGGAAAGATTCACTGTTCATGCCCTTTTCTAATGAGATAAACACTTCCTCTGTGATTTCCCTTGGGAATTCCTGTAGGGGAGCTTTCAACCTGGCTGCAGAACTTGCTTTCTGTGCAGTTCAGAGTGCTGATGCTCACTTATTATTATTATTATGGTGTTGGTTTTCAATTAAAGTTGTAATATTAAATATTGATTCAAGGTTTTCTGAGTGCAGTTATACATATCTAAGTGGTCTCATCCAAGCCTTTTGGGGTGCAGGGAGAATAGGGAAATATTATCTTCCCTTAAGAGAACTTTAATCTCTGAAATGTCTCTTTAAATACACTTGCTTGTTTGTTTGTTTTCCGCTCTTGAGAGCTGACATTCTTACTACTATTTTAATTTTGACACTTTCCTGTTGAATTTGAAGAACTCTGTTTAAAAAATATTGCCTGTTATTATTACCTATTTTTCTTGCAAGCAAAGACTTGATGATAAATATGGTGTAAACATCTGCTAAGGATAAATAATTATGTACGTAGAAGTTTTTTATTTTTTCCTGTCTCTCCCTTTTATGATGATAGGCAGTTGCTATCTGGGAAACAATGTTTTGTTTTTGGTAAAGAGGTCACTGATACTTGTGAGCCATCAGACTGACTGTAGCCATAAATTCCCTTGTATCATGAATTAAATCCAGCTAGCTGAGAATGCTACTTATTACAGGGTGACTCATAATCTGCATACTTTTTTAATCTGTTTATCTGACATTTGTATTTCAGAAGGCAGACATTTTTCAGCTTGGGCAGGAGGCTTGATTCTACATTCAGATGTGAACAGATTTGGAAAATTACTTAGCCATTAATGCCTTATTTCTTAATACCATTCCTGTTGCTGTAGTGTAAGTAATTTCTTTTATGGGATGGTGTATGTGGAGCTCTCTTCTTCTATCAGGGGCTGTATAAGTGAAGAGTAGCTAAGATGAATGAAAGCCTCTCTAAATTTTTTTTGTATGTTTTAGTCTTTCTCTCGTATCAGGTGGCTGAACTCTTCTGATAGTCTGATGGGACTGTCCAGGTGTGTTTTCCTAAGCTCTAGAAACTCTTTCTCTGTTTCTGGAGTCTTACCAAGCACAGAATTAAGTGCTGAGTTAAGCACCTGACTACTTATTTTGGCATCTCTCAACATCTCTCAGTATGTGACTCAGACTATTTAGTTAAAATATACAAGTTCATGCCCTTGCAAGCCATTCACCTGTCTCATAATTCCCATTTCACTCTTCCTGTGAAATCATGTTTTGATTTGAGAGTTCTTTTTCTCACACAATTCAGGATCATTAGACATTTGTCTAGAGGACTACACAAGGGTTCTACTATGTTCTCCCCGGCTTATAATTTGGCTCATGTGAGTCAAATCATCTAAGGATTGCATCTAAGGATGGGATCCATCTTACCATGTGTAGGTATCTCCAATAATTCATCTAGACTTTTTTACTCACCTAGACACCTGTACTGCCTATCGAGAGAAATATGTGCTTGCAATTAATCTCATTTTAGACTAGGTGCTGAAAACAGGACCAACGAATTGCATCCTGAAAGTGCCCTTTCTCTACATTGACTGTAAAGAAGGCATATGGAGGCTACTTATATTTAAATGTCTGTAAAATACACATTTAGAATTAAATCAGAAAAATCAGCTCACTTAAGTCTCCAGCTGTGCAAGTCACTTCTCTAAAAGCAAGCTCATGGTGCCTTCTGTCTCTTCAAGGCATGGCTAAATGGTCATAATTTTATTATGGCTTTTACTGCTTTTACATGTTAGAGATTCTTGTTCAGTATGTCTGGGGTTTTTTACCTTATTTTTGCAGTCAGTAGAATACAAATGGATTTGTATTTGCATTTTTTTGGAACCTAAGCAACTTTGAAATGCATTAATTTCTCTTTCTCTAATGGTGCAGACCAAAAGGGAGATGGTTTGGGAGAAAGGATTGATCATTTTTGCTTTCCACTCTTGATCAGATTGGGTCTTTAGTGACTAAGAAACCAACATGTACCTGTCATGCAACCATTGGTTCATATCACAACCATGATTCACTGGTCTGCAAGGCAGATTCAGAGCATGGTTTGCTGTTTACATCCATGGAAGGAGAATAAGTAAGAACATAATGAGTACAGATCTTCATAACAAGTACTGAAATAATATAAGTGTCTAATTATGAAAATGGATGCAATTTTAATAAAAATTGTTAGGTAACACCACAGAAAAAACCCACAATCAAATGCAAGTATTTTTCCAAAACATGGCAAAGATAGAGACAAATCTTTTCTCTCATGTTGCACACATGTCCATTGAATAAACATTATTTAAACATATTATATTCCAACTGTTTTTCCACCATAGGAAAAATATTATTTCATCCCATATTAAAGCCATATAAATCACATATAAACTTTGTATCTGTGAGTTTAAAATGCTTACATTTGTAATGAAATGATGATAGCAAGAAACTGTTAGTCTACATTTGGAAATGGTGATTCCTGTAAAGAATAGGAATGTTCAGATCTCTTGTCTATCACAATTATCCAAAAAGTGGCCCATGTTGCCAATTTTAGATTTCCTTAATTCCTACAAAGATAGCTTGACTGGTAGGCATATTATTTGTCTGCTGCACATTTTATTTGTGAACAACTTATGAATTTTTAATGGTTTGTTTCATCAAATAATCAGAAAAATATTTTAATTTCCACATTTTTAAAAAATAATTATTTATGCTGCTAAGGGCTTAATTAGGTGTTCTTTGGGATTGAAATGAAATCTATAAGTGGACATGGGAAAAATTTGAATACTTCTGACAACACTCCTCCTTGTTTAATTGTATCATATAGCTTAAAGAATATTAAAAATATAATGGATTCTGTGCTTCCCCTAGAAACTTCCTATCACTTGACTTTTTTCATGCTTTAAATTCCAGTTATCTTTCCTCATTATTACGTGGTGGTCAATCACTGGTAGATGTAATGTAGTTCCTTCTAGAAATATTTTTTTGTTTATTATAATATATATTATACTATTACTTATTATTATTATTATTAATTTTTTTCAGTATGTAGATACTTACCAAAGCTGTGGTGTGGCAATTAATATATTTCACTAAAGATATATAATTGACTCAAAAGGCAAACACAGCAGGACAGCAGCAGCAGTAACCACATTCCCAGGGCTTCAAAATATTAAATCTAATATCTTTTCTTCTTCCCCCCATATGCAGCCTTGTCTTTCTCTCCTGGGCTTGTAGCCTGGGGCTGGAAGACTTGAAAGTGGATGTGTAATGGGAATCATCTGTAAGCAAGCTAATATTTTCCCTTTTCTGTATTGCTGACTAGAATCACAGAATCATAGAATGGTTTGGGATGGAAGGGACCTTAAAGACCATCTTGTTCCATCCCCTGCTGTGTACAGGGACACCTTCCACTAGACCAGGTTGCTCAGAGCCCCATCCAGCTTGCCCTTGAACACTCAAGGGATGAGGCATTCACAACCTTGCTGAGCTGACTGGTCCAGTGTCCTGCCACTCTCACAGCAAAGAATTTCTTCCTCATACCTAATCCATGCCTACTGTCTTTGTTTGAAGCCACTCCCCTTTGGCCTGTCACCACAAGCCCTAGGAAAATGTTCTTAATCTTTTTTGTAGGTACCGGAAGGTTGTTTGTAGGTACTGGAAGGCTTCTCTTTTCTAGGTGAACAACCCCAACTCTTTCAGCCTGTCTTTGTAGGAGAGGTGTTCTAACCCTCTGATCATCTGGGTGGCCTCCTCTGGACTCCAGCATACCCACATCCTTCTTATGTTGGGGACTCCAGAGGAGAACACAGTACTTCAGGTGGAGTGGAAGCAGCAGTGGAGCTGTGGAATGCAGAGGTGTGGTGGTGGTCCTGCATTTGTTATGTGCTTCCCTTCCTTCCACCTGCCAGTCCTTTTGCATTCTGAGTCAGAAAAATGGGAATACAACCACTCTTATGTATTTTAGGGGTAATAAGAGAAAGAAGACTGCAGGTTCACAGAGAGGATAAGGGGAAGATGAGGAAGGCAGGCAAGCATCCATCTTTACCAGGGTGTATCAGTCCTAACCATCTTCTTGCTGCATATGTTTTCAGGTGTTACTCAAAATGTGGAAGTTTGCACACAAATATTTTCAGTCGTTAAGCCAGGAACAGCACATGGGCTATAACCTGTCAGAAACGCATGGTTAGCGTGGTTTTGTTTTTGGAATGTAACCAGCAGGCCTTGTGTTTTTGGCTGATAAGAATGATTTACACTGTTCTCTGGAACATAATATAAGATCATAAGTACAGATAGCTTGAGTGGGATTATAAGTGATCAAAGTCTGTAATGTCTGTGAAGAGGAATGCTATTACTTTTCATTCTTATATCTTTCTGTAAGGGAAAGGATTTATCCCAGTCATTGTACTGAAGATTCTGCTCAAGTAAGAAATTATGTAAATTTTATTTTATGACAGTGAAAGAGCAGTGAAAATTCTTCTGTATTCAATTTCTATCTTGTCAATATGAGGTTCTTCTTGGCTTGTGTTAAGAAAAAAATTATTACAACTTTTTCTCTATTTTAATGATAAAGAAAAAAAACCCTGTGAAATTCAAAGCATCTGAAAAATCCAAAATAAATTAACATTCAGAAAAATCTATTATCTATTTGTTTCTGCCTTGTTTTCTTGAGTTTCTAGTAATTCCATAAAGTATCTAAATTGTCATTTAGTTCTTAGGAAAGAAATGCCTAGATTTTTTTTAACCTTCAAAAATAACAGTCAGCTTGGAAAACATCAGCTGACATAAAAAGCACAACTTCATGTTTTTTGCTGAGTTGGGAGTTTATGTTTTGCTGTACTCTAAACAATGGAAGTTAATTATGTGAAAGAGCCAAATTCCTGCTTTGCAATGCCTGTACTGGACTCTACTTACTTCCCTCAGTTCTTAACAAAATGGCCTCTCCTGGCTGTCACATACCTGATTTTTCTCCATATCAGATTCCTTCTCTCTGTCTGCTCAGTATCAAGTATCCACCAGTTTGGCCTTCTTTTATATCCATTCTCCCCCAGATATCCAGCTTTGCCACATTTTGGACCACTCCAGCTGACCAGCAATCCCTTGGGCTTTCCATTGTGAATCTGAGCATGGGCAATGCTGTGTGCCACACTCAGCCCGCGGCAGCAGCGCTGGTGCCACCTGGCCTTGCTCAGCTTTATGAAGTGCAGTGCAGTCCAGCACCCTCCAGCAGCTTCCCCTGGGCTGGTAGGGCCCACAGGTGCACTGACAACAGCACTGTCACCAACAAGGCAAGTGGAGACCTACAATCCTGTTCCAAGTCATAAATACAACACAATTCAGATCCCAAGTCAGAAATCTGGTAATTGTTATCTGTCCTGCAACTTCCCTATGCTGTGAATTTGGGCGCTTTTATTTGAGTCTTTCTAGTTAGGAAGCTCAAGAACTCACAGAGCAGCCCTTAGACATATTACACAGTGTAAGAACCTGAAAGAAAAGACATTTGGTGGTGGGGGGGAATGGAGAGCAGAAGGAATTTTCTGTACATTTATATAGTTTATAAGGTGACTCTACCCATCATAGACATGATAATCATATAATGACAAATGTATTCCATCCAGACTGGATACAAAAACCTATACACCTCAGGAAGGATACAGCACATTTCTGTCTCTGCTTCATAGCTGCTTATTGCTCTGCCAAATACAGATTTTATGCTTTTGGAGAAACAAAGTTCGAAGGGAGTAGGCATGCTTAGCTTTTATTGAAAAGCATCTGTCTTGTCAAAATTTTGCTTGGTTTGTAGCCATCTAATGATATACTTTGAAATACTCTCAGTTTCACCTATTTTTCTCTGCCATTTCTCTCCATAAAATGTAATATCTAAAAGCATTTTTCTTAAAGAGAAATCTAATTAGTAAACCATCCTTTCTTCCTGTGGCTTAGCCTGAAGTTATCAGCCAAATAAGGCTATGTTGAAGAGGATGTAGGTGCTAAATACACAATTCAGTAGAAGTATTTTATTCTCCTCTAGAGATTCATAATTCCCATTCTTGTCTGTAGAGCCCTGGTGTCAATTAAGATTCCTAAGAACTAAAATCACAGTGTTTAGAACACTGGATTGATATTTCTTTCTTGGCTAATTTATTCTGATTTTTTGAAATTATTGTTCTTGGATCTTTTTTTAAATCAGGATTATAAGACATTAAATTGCTACTGTTCTAGAAATATGGCAAAGTCAAACCTTATATAACATGAATGTATGACATCACTGGGTTATTTTATTTCAGTAAGACTTAATTTCATATTTAGAATTAGGATGCTGATTTTGGTAACAGGTTAAAATACAGCAAATAGTCAGTGTTAATAGAGCACGCCATATATATTAGAAATGCAGATTTCTAGGTTTCCAGAAACAACCAGAAAGCCTGTTTAAGATTCTGATTCTCTGGAAAGCTGGCATTTCAGAAATTCTTACATCCATTAGAAAACTGATTCTAATTCTCTGTGAAGATATCAAATGGGTTCTTTAAGAGTCAAATGCAAAGAAACCATACTCTGTGTAATGTTCTCTGCTGTAGGGACCATCTGAAGAGGCAGAATATCTGCATGCAGCCATCACCTTTTTCATCCACTGTTCAGATATGAAGTGCCTCTGTGACCAGCCTTGTTCAAGTCCACTAACTGCAGGTAGCAGCCAGCCTCAGGACTCTGAGATGTGTTGCGTTTGCTACTGCACTGAGAAGCCTGGTGAGAAAGGAAAGCAATTTCCTCTGCACCTTTCTTTGAGTGGGAAAATGCTGCAGCTGATGTGTGCTGCCCACATGATGTGAGTTCCATGTGTTCCATGTGAGTTTCCATGTTCTCTGGAATGCATGCCACAGAAAACTGTCCAGTCCATTGACTGGATTTGGCTTGGTGCTGTCCCACTGCTGGGTATAGGTCTCAAACTAAACAAAGTGCAAAGGTTGCCTGTGTTTCAGTGGCCACAAGGCTAATATCCATGACAAAGTGAATGCAGTATTTTTAAAATATAAACCAAAACTCATGGGGAAATAGCAAAAAAATTACTACTGGTTACAAATAACAATTCACCCACTTGCAGCTGTATAAAAAAGTCAAAACGTCACCAAGAAATAAACCACTGTACTATTTTTTTTCAGTGAATTAAGCATTAGTTAAAATAATTTCCATATGAAATATGAATACTCTTATTTGCCATTTGGAAAGCATTAAAAAGAGTTCTGTTTATTTTCTGGTATCTATTATTTCATTAGAATAATTTTTTATCTTTCTGGTGGTTATGTTCCACTATTTAGAATAGTAACACAGAATGAACTAACTTTCTTTCTATCTAAATTGAGTGATTTACTGCTGTTGATCACCTCTCCGAGAGTGAAAAATAGCATAAACAACTGTTAGTTTGGGATAAACAGATTTTGCTTCCAGCTGAAACCACACAGAGACAGGAATCATAGGGGCAGTGCTGGCTGGAAGTGAATCAGCCCATCCATCTGAAGGCAAGTCTGCCATCTACTGAAGGCCCGACCCAACCTCTGCGATGTGCCTGGGAGAACTGAAACTAAAGTGCATGTGCTGGTAGGTGTGCAGGCTTCCATCGCAGCCTTTGCAAGGCAAAGAGAAAAAAAAAATGAAAGAACAAAACCCAGTTCAACTTTTCATCAGTATGAATCTCTATGATTTTTCACTCTTGCTTCATCATGTCTGATATTAAGCAAATTCAACAGTAAAAAGTAGACTGACTCTCTGTTTAATCTGACCATACATCAGAATATGCCTGGGTGAAAAGGACCACATAAGATTATGAGATTTATGTCATCTTGAAGATATTGTGAGTGAGAATTTAAGTGAAGCCCTGGAAATAGCATCATGGATATCATGGGGCATTTTACTGTTTTGACAGACATTTGATTTCTGTGAAAATTTAATTGAGCTTATAAAACAATTTCATCCTCATTTCCCCATATGTACATGCAAAACATGACAAAATTCAATATTTGCAATTTTTCTTTAAATTGTGTCCACTAGGAAGTAAAAGAAAAGAAACTGTACAATTGTTAGAGCTTTTCATGAAATATTTTAATAAGGATGTAACAGTTTCCACATTAGCAATTTTTAGACTAAAAGGAGCTGACTCACAGTCCATTGAAGTGAATTAAGATTTTTTTTCCTCTCATTTTGATGGACTTTGAATCAGACAACTTTGAAATACTAAATTTATACATTCATTTAACAGTATCTAAGTTTTGGTGAGAGAAATGTACAAAGTAGCATCCTGCTTTTTGCTGCTGATAAAAGTTAAAGGGTATAATTTAACAAAAACCTGTAATCAGTCCACCACCACAAATACTAGATGCCTTAACTATCAACCTTACACTTTACACTGGACTTAAGCACTGCAGCTACGAGTACAATGCTATGGGTATGCTGCTACTAGAGATTTTTCCAGTCTCTTGCTTCATATTGCCAGTAGTTATAATTGATGCAACCACAGTATTGTGCTAGAGAAGTGATTTGTCACAGCTATTGGGACATTTGCCACTGTGTGACACTGTTAGCATAGGTGGTAGAAAGCAAAAACATAGCTGCTTATTTCAACACAGTCTGTACCGATGCTTCTGTGTGGGATAAAAGGGAGTGGGGATAGAAGTTTTCATTCAGCTGTCATTTATCAAAGAAAGCTTCATCTGTCTATATGAAATTTGTTTTGTCATAAGAGGAGAAGAGAGAAAATTCAAGAGAGAATTTCTGTGGGGAAGACGATGAAAATGAAAGAGAAAAAAAGACAATGTTTTTTATCTGGAAAGAAGCCTTCTTAAGCATCACCCATTTTAAATGCAACCTTGCAAGTAGCCACCACAGACATAAGTACACAGTATAAATTGCTTCAGAAAAACACGTTCACAACACAGTGACTAGAATCAAATCAAAATCAAACAAGAAGACATCTGGCACACATTAAAAACAAGAATTCTCAGAAATGAAACATTAAGAAGCTCTGGGTCAGTATATTACATTGGCAACATATGAAACCCATTTTGTTGGGGCTTTTTAGTGCAACAGAAGAAACTGGAGCTAGGGTAATAGCTATTACTGAACAGCTACTTTTTCTGTCAAGTATTTATTTCAGAGACTGGTGGAGATTTATAAATGACTCCCCCTTTTTCCATACAGGCTAAAGTGACTTTGCCATCATGCCGGTCATTCAAAAACTGTCTCAGCTCCCTTCACTGCTGTTTCACAGCTGATGGAGCAGGCTCAAGACAGCAGATTCACAGTCTAGCGCTCTCTTTAAACTTTATTATCAGCACACTTTACTGTGTGTGTGAACAGATTCAAACATTTCCCAACTCAGCAGTCCCCCCAGCTCCCATCTTAGTGAGTCCCAGCTCTCTGCTCCCTATATGTCACGGGACTGCTTATCTCCCATCATGAGCAACCTACCACACTACTCCAAAGTGCAGCAATAATCAGATTTTTTCCTAAGACCTTTTCTGCTCTGCTTCTGCCAAGCAGAACAGAAAGCCAAAGTCCCAGTGAGTTAGAAGCTGTCTGCAAAGCAAAAAAAATATTTCCATGACAATGCTGCTTTTTTCTCGGGGACTTTTTGCTCCCTGCTTTCTATTTTATTCCAGAGGGAGGGAAAAGTAGGCACAGAGAGAGGCTACTCACTCTTTCCTGGGGGAGGGCAAGGTATGTGTCTGGGGGAATTTTTCCAGCATTTCTAATCTCTGAAGGGGACGTGCGTACTGACAGATGTTGAGTGGGGTCATTTTCAGCTGGGGGGAGTCTGAGCCTGAATGCTGGGACTTGACTGAAGCAGGCTCGACTCAGTGGCCTGGGGTGTTCCACCAACCAAGAGGAAGGACAAACTGTACAAAAGACGGAGGGAGAGAAGTCACTGCAGGACCTTTACAGCCACTTGTCAGACACAGAGAGGAGTGGCAGAGCCAGGCTACCAGACCCTAAGCTACCAGACCCATGAGAGCCACAGTTCACTAAGTGGATGTCAAAGCATCAGAGAATGTACTGGCTCTCAAGGCGGGGCAACCAGGGTGCAGGGGGGCAGCAAATCAAGGATGTGGGGTTTTCTTTGCTCTTTCTTGTGCCAAACACTGGTGGCAATGGGCAGGACCAAAATCCCCTCCCTCCCAGCCTCCCCATGCCACAGCCTTGGCTTTGCTCACCCTCGAGCTGGGCGGCAGTAAGGGAGCTGGGGGACAGGAATGCTTCCTCAGAGGGTGGTAATCCTGGAGGTGCAAGTGCCATTCCTGTACATGCTCCCTGACTCCAAGTTGTCTGGGGGAAAGTCCTCCACGCTGTATGCCCTGCTCTTGAGGGCAGTGGCATAGTAGTCGATGGGTTCCTCTGCAGCATTGTCCATCCAGCTGAGGCAGAGCAGCCTCTGGAAGGACCGCTTGAAATTGTCTGAGAGAAAACCATAGAGGATAGGGTTGGCACAGCTGTTGGCATAGCCCAAGATGACAGAGAGCTGGCTGATGGTGGCATCATCCTGCTCTACAAAGACATTGACCAGCTGCACAATGTAGAAGGGCATCCAGCAGATGACAAAGACCATCACCACCATCATGACCATGAGGGTGATCTTGCGCTCTGAGCGTTTGCGTTGCTGCCAGCCAGCCTTCAGGGCCACCATGCGCATCTTAGCAATGATGAGGATGTAGCAGAGGCAGATGGCCACCACAGGCAGCAAGAAGCCCATCAGAAAGGTGTAGACCACAAAGACCACCAGCCATCTCTGCGTGGGCTCTGGCATGAGCATGTTGCAAGCCACCGTTCCATCACTGTTGGCTGCTGTGTTGGAGAAGATGATGATGGGCAGGATGATGAGGATGGAGAGCACCCAGACACCCAGATTGACCATCTTAGCCACAGTGGGCCGGCGGTACCTGGCCGCCTTGATGGGGTGCACCACAGCGATGTAGCGGTCCACACTGAGCACGGTCAGGCAGTAGATGCTAGTGAACATGTTGATGGCATCCACACTGAGCACCAGGCGGCACAGCAGGGAGCCAAAGGGCCAGTGGTGCAGCAGGGTGGAGGTAACCAGAAAGGGGACGCTAAGCATCAGCAGCTCATCCGCGATGGCCAGGTTGAGGATGTAGATGTTGGTGGCTGTCTTCATCTTGGCATAACGTAGGATCACGTAGATGACCATGGAGTTCCCGCACAGCCCCACCAGGCACACCACGGAGTAGATGAATGAGATGAGGATAGCGCTGCCCTGAGACTCGCTCAGGGTGCTGTTCGGAGCGCCAGAGGAATTCCTGCCGCCCGAGTCCATGCCCTCCGCCGCCGCCTCCTCCGAGGCGTCACCGGCTCCGCCACCACCACTGTCGCTGCCGCCGCTGTCGCTGTCGCCGCTGTCGCTGCCTGCACCGCCCGGAAGCCTGGGGCAGGTGCCATTGGGGAGCATCCTCTGCCCGGACCCCCGCTTCCCGGCTCAGAGCAGCAGGCGTCCGCCGCCGGCTGCGCTGGGCATCATCCCGTCAGGGATCCCGGCGCGGCGGCTGCGGGACGCGGGCATCGGGAGAGACGCGGCTGCCAGCGCCGCTTGCTCCGAGCGGCGGCAATTGCTGCTCCGCGGCTGGTGAATGATTAATAGCAGTGGCGCGTCACCAGCTAAGGAAAGAAGGAGGGAAAGAAAAAAAAATGCAGGAGCAGACGTAAGTGGGTGTCCCTTCCCACCCCTCACTCCCCTTGCCCGCCTCCCATCCCGCCCTCCGGCTGCTCGCAAATCCGGCAGCTCCAGGGCAGCCTGTTCCCTGTTCCCACTGCCCCACGCTACTCGGTGCCCCCCTATCCCGCACTTCTCTCCCCACCCAGTATTGTTTCCCCCACTTTCCACTGATCCCCTCCCCGTCCACCACCCTCTCTTCTCCCTCCATTCTCCGCAGCTCTCCCTCCATGGCACCTCGGTCCAGCCCAGGGGCACTCCTGGCAAAGGGACTATTCTTTGTCCTTTAAGAAAAAAGCCTGGGTCTTGTGTGGGTGAGCAGTGTCACCTAGGCAAGCATATCTCATGTCTACGCAGCTGCTGTAACCCTCTCCTGTCACTGCACCATGTGCACTGCCCACCTCACAGCGCTGGCACCAGGCACGGCACCGACCGACAAAGCACAAAACATTCAATCCTATGCACACAGCACTGTCCGTCCTTCTACCACCACGCAGCTCTACGCCCCCTACCTTGTCCTGTCCCACCGACAACAATTCTAGATATCATTCATAAGCAGCCCTGCCCTTCTCCGCACACTCTGTCCCGAAAGATATCCCCCCATCACATTCTAACACCACGGCACATGTTTTGCCTTTGTCCCTCACATCCAAGGGTGAGTGACCAATTTGTGCACTGCAGGTTGACACAACTATTTACACCACAGTTGTGCCAAGACCTGCTGTCCGCGCCTCTATCCCCACACATCTGCTTCCAATCACAGGATCACTTCACGCTCAACCACCATGTGATGCCTCACCAGTGTTACAACCCCCTCTCTTAAAATATATAATTAATGTAATATAATATAATATAATATAATATAATATAATATAATATAATATGTATTTATATATTTATATAAAATATATACTTAAAACATATGCATATCCCTGATAGGATTGTATCCACACCAGGGGATGCTATAAACCCTCCTGAGCCTGTACAGTGACACAAACCATTGGCACCACTGCATATATGTAGCTGCATACATAACTCATGCTATGCTGTACTCACCAACTGCTTCTATGCACTGACCTATACTCTGCTGTTTTTACATACACCCTGATTCTAGATGAACGCACATACACCAGTAGTTCCTCCTGCTGTCATCTCTAGGCAAACACTGACGCTTTAAACACCTCATCCACACCACCAGTTCTAAACACACATGAACATCTTCAGATAGTCCTAATACTGCATGTCTCTTCTCTGGCAAGCAAACTTTTATTGAAAAAAGAAGAGCATGACCTTCCCGTACACCTCTCCTGCTGGGCAATATGTCTCTTCTCCCTATATGTTATTGTTCTGAGTATACAATCTGTCCTTACATGCTTGTACATAACTACTAAATCAATTTTCATATACCACCACCACCATTCTGTATATACCAGCTGCCCATTCTGTATTACCCAGACGTGGTTACTCACTAGTTCACATAGACCCTCACTCTTGCTCACTGCATCAACATTCCCCCAGCACAGGCTGAGACACAAAATACTCAGTAAATGCTTATTCTGTTGGCTGTAGCCCCCCATCTGTGTGAGCAAAGCACACCTGTATGGGTAATGACCTGTCTCTTCACATAAACTGCTGCCCAAGAGCACCACCTACTTTTGTCAAGAACAGCAGGTCCGCATCACACAAATATCACCACAGTGCATATGCTGCTATGTGCTCCCCGCAGCACCACTATACTCAGCATCACACATGCATCCTTGCAGCCTACACATTTTACCATGCATGCATACCCATCACCTCCTACTGTTCACACTTCTTGTTATCACCGTCTGCCCACCATCACAATTATGCATATTATCACTACCCACCACTTTAATATGCAGATACATGCAGCATTACCATCAATTGATTACAACCCATCATCAGGAATTTATTCTCTCTAGAACCATATATATCCTTATACCCCTCACCACCACCAGCATCTATTTAAACACATGCATGTAACCTCCCTGACTGTATGACTTTGCTCATAGCAGTCATCACCTCCAGTCACACACCCATAGAAACTCCCATGTGATGGGCATGTGCTCTTTGACACCTTGTCAAGGTTATTACATTTAGCACATACATACTTTTGCATGACCCTTTCCAAGCTGCTTCTTTTTCTTCTGTGTTTAAAGAGCAGATTGTGAATACGTATAGATGTATATATACACCCCTACACATTATAAAAATAACCTTATTCAGTTTTTAGAAATCGCACACAAGTTCTGTTTGGATGATACTCTTTGTGACTTTTGAGGACTTTTTGTATTTGTATTCTAATATAGAAATGCATTTATTGAGCAGCCTTTGCAAATGATCTTACAATTCCTAGGACTGTTCCTGTATACGAGGTTTTAGCTAGATGTTTGAGCACTTGGGGATGTCATACAAATTAAAATTCATGCTTACATTTGGGTTTTAGAGGTTGTATATTCTGATGTGTTAGCATCAGATCTTCCAGCACACAGAGGAAAAAATATATATAACACCATGGAAAATCTTTTTTTGCAATGTGCTATCTGACACTGCTCAAATTTCTGCCATTACATAAATTCAGGTGAAGAATTATCATCTTTAGTGTTTGTATACTAAGAGAATATGAATCAGCCTTCAGTCATTGATATGAGAAGGAGCAGAAGTCAATAGCTGCAAACCCATTAACAAGAACATCTGGTTGGTTTCAGCTCTTCAGTCTGTTGGAAAACCTACAGTTCAAATACAATTCAATTTTTGTTTACATAATGTTTGTTTCAAGGGTCATTTAATTATTGAGCACAAATCAAAGGGTTTCCTTCTTTCATATTGTTATAAATTGGCATTTAGACATTTGTGCTGTCGCCCATTTCACATTTCGTTGCCATGCTCGGATTTGTCCATGCCCTGCACCCAAGAGGGTCAGTAAAAACTCTTCTGTTGAAGTAGATGTGAGCATGATGTTCTTTCTTACTGCATTTATTCAAAATAAATCACTTATAAATTGTAATTCCTGCAACAGTACTATCACCATTAGGTATCACACACACACCTGCTTGACGTAAGTGCCCAGGAAAAAGAAATGCCATCATAGGCATAATTATAATAATGTAACCTTTGCCATAGCATACTCTCAGAAGGTTTGATATCTCCATTCACTGAAGTTTCCTTTGGATATGGAAAAGTTCACAATAGAGAATGATATCACCTTCCAAAAAGGAATTGTTTGAGTGCCTGTTCTTAGATCAATTACTCTAACAAATAGGTATTAATTTACTGATAATTTATATCTACTGATCTTTACAAGCGTTCAGTGTTGCTCAAAATTTTTAACCTCAGCTATTTGATAAAGTAGAAGTGTTTGATCAGAAATAATGGATTTTATTATTTCAGTGATGATATACTGCCATTTTAAATGCCAATAATGTCATAGTTTTAACATTCAAAGATTCCTATAAAGAAGAAATTCTGACATAAACAAATTCTAATTTGGGAACATGCTTAGAAATTTTATTTTTTAGAGTTCTCTCTTTTTTCCCAAGGACTTTACCTGTAAGGAGTAGACCAGAGGTCTAAACTTGTGGATTGTAATCTTGTGTTTGTAATCCACCTGTCACAAAGTGGGGAAGGGCAGCTGGACCTTCTCAACACAGTCTGCAGGTTGGCCTAAGATGTTAACAGAACCTTTCCAGTTGCCCATTTTTGTAGCAACACCTGCCTCTCATGGAAGGCAGGAAAAAGAGTTATCTCCCAAATAAACTTCTGGGCCATGCTGGGAAGTCTAGGACTAAGGCTTAGGCCGTGCCTGGGGTTAGAATTAGGATTAAGACAAGAAGCCCATGGCTCCAGGTGCAGTGGGGTGCAAGGGAGAGGGTCAGTGGTGGGGTAGTCTGTGCAAAGAGCTCATACCAGAACACTAGTCCCATTAGGATAACACTGGGCATCTCAGGCTACAGTTCACCCCATGCCTAGGCTTATGTTAAAGTCAGGAGAGAGACAAAGCCAAGAGCTCCAGCTGAAAGGGGTTGAAAAGCGTTTAAAACCTGAATAAGGTAGGGGAAAACTCCACAGATGCTATCCCCTTACAATTTTCTCCTCTGTGCTATAGGATGGAGACTCTGGATAGAGTAAATCTTTTGACTACTTGTATCTGACCCTTTGACTGGGGCTAGAAAAGAGACAAAGCCAAGAGCTCCAAGGGAGCTGAACTTTAAGAGGGACTCTCAAAGGGTGAGGAGAAGACTGCAACTTTTTACCTCTGTCAGGAAATTTTTTCTCCTACAGGAAATGGCTAGGCTGTCAGGTCAAGGTCCATTCCAAGCACATTGTGGGGTTAGACTTAGGTGAGGCAAAGCCCAGAGCTCCACATGATGAAGCCTTTCCCAGTGATAACAGGATCTCAATCCCTTCAGCTCCATCTGAAGTGAGGTGCCAGTGCCAGTGATAATTAGAGTAGCTTCCTGCCAAACCTTTCTCCTGATGGCGGTGTAAGGCTGACACACAAAATCTCCAACGTAAAAAAGCCTACAAACAGCTCCTAAGGCAGACGATACCTTTTCTCTCTGCGAAGACACATTGCACCTAGTGTCACTGTGTCTCGAGTATTGTGGCAAGAAAAAGGAAACAGTCATGACACTTAAAATGAGGCCCATGGTAATTCCTTAAATATTTAAACCTGAGACAGTATATGAATATTCTTCAGTATTCAACTTTTGAGCACAGGAGTGATGTGGTAATGCACGAGAGTGCTCTAATTTGCATACACCATGAACCCTAAGAAAATTCAGAAGAGTTTTTGTGGGCTGGGTCGTTTCAATGAGGTCCCACTAATTCCGTAAAGTGTCTCCTATTCAAACTGCAGACACCCTGTGCACCACTCAAAACACGTGTTTTATAAATCCTGCGGAGAAATTAATGAGTGAACACTCTTTTACAACCATATATTACTACAAAATAGCAAAAAATGTCATATAATTTGGGTAATCAATTGAATTATAGCTTGCTATAGTTTTGTTAAAAATCATTCAGTAACCATTTCAATTGCATATCTTTGTAAGTCATACATTTTTCATGACCTTTTGGTTAAGATGGAAATTTTGAGCTGCTTGAACCACTCAGATGTAAATTCTGTTCTTACCTTTTGACTGATCTCACTGGATGTGCTCTGAGTCAGCAGAGATTTTAACTTTTCATTAGATTGTCAACATATTTTTAAAAACTTCCCTTTTAATACAGATATTGTATCTTAGATGTCATGATTCTGGTTATAATTTTACTTTTAGCAGAGTGCCTAAACTTTACATCAGTTTTAGCTATGATTGAAAATGAAGTGCAAATTGACAGATGGAAGTGGTTCATTATAGTAGTATGTTAGAAAGCATTTTCTCCTAAAAGAAATTTTTTTTTCATTTATACCTTACAATTAATTGAGAAATTAACAACTATTCTCTAAAAACAGATGTGTTAAACAAGATGCATTAGAGAAAGAGTCAAGCTGTTGCTTAGAGAACACACAAATGAATCTTTGTGTCTTGATCCAGTTGCATTTATCTCAGACCCAGGTGGTAAAAAAGTTCAAATCACATGGCTGTGTTACACTGCAATTCTTCCCACTTCATCGTGTTTTCTACTGTAGGAGGTAATAACTGGCACAAAGTACCATTATTTAAATCAATTATCTAGAAGTCATACAACAAACTGCTTTCTGTCATTAATATTTTTTCATGAAGGCTGAGGGCTCTACACATGTCCTGACAGCACACTCCCTCTCAAGAGCAAGGTAGCTGCCCCAGCAGCAACGTATAATATAGTACCCAAATCTGATCTCAGACACACTTTTTCAAATCTGAATAATTCTGTCTACTGGCAGATAACCAGGTTTGTATAAATGTGTAAGTGGCTGGATCTCGGGTTTCATCTCTTGTCTCCAGGCAAAAAGTTACTCAGTGACAAGTGTCAGCAGCAGCAGGCGCGACCCAACCGCTACTGAGTAAGTTTGGGCTGTAAACATAGCCAAGGACAAATTGTATTTAGCAGATTTCCATCGTGCCTAGCTAAAATGTGCCTGGATCAGGGCAAAAGTTGAAGAAGAAGCTGTTAGGTTTTTTGCTTCTTGGCTTTTGGTGAGATGTTTCCCTAGAGCAGATAGTGTTCTTTGCTGCTTTATCCAGTCTGATTTCGGAAAGGCTCCTTTATTAGTCTTCACCAGAGTCTTTACAGTAAGTGCTACATTTAAATGTATGCTGGTTGGATACTGTTTTCCAGTGCTAAGCATTCATTTTGGCAGCATAAATATTGCACTAAATGTAAGAGGAAAATGAGGAGAGATCAATTATCAATGGGGTGGGCTGGAGAGAAGGGGAGGGGGGTGTTGTTTGCAAGCAAATAACTTTAAACAAATCAATAAATATTTCTATGATTGAAGAGAGCAAAGTAAATTTGTAGGATAACCATTGATGTTATATGGCACTCAGGTAAATTTTATCACTTATTTCATATAGGTTGTGGAAAGAGTCCTCAGAGTGTGAGTTTTCATTTAAAGGTAATATGAATAAATGACACAGATCTTCCTGATGAATAGCTTCTCAGCCTTCTGAAGCATATTTATACAGCAAACAATCATTAAACTCACAAATCTTGTTTAAATTTGAATTTTCGTCATATTCTGATGTGTAATTGTTTCTTTTCACTTGAGAGTAATGGGAAGCTATTTTTATAATAGAAATGATAACACAATTAAAGGGAAATATTACTACTAACAAGTGAAGTAGCAGTGGTGTCACACAGGGACAGCATCAGTCTAGTTTGTGCTGCTTGAAGTTAAGTCCAGCTGCACAAGACTGACTAAAGAAAAGCCTGATCCTATAGTTAACTTTGGTTATCTCTATTACTTGTACACGTCTGGAAATGGCTCAGCATTTGAGGAACATTATTTTATACACATAACAGTCACTGAAAATATTTCGGATATTTCTCTTTTTTAAATCTGTTATCTGATATTCTCATGTCCTGTGCTTTAAGCAGCAACCAATGCTACTGCAGAAGGGTAACTGCTGTATTCTGGGTTCAGCAGGAGAATAATGATAGCACGCTGATGTTTTAGCCATTGCTGAGTGTTGCTCACCTTGAGTCAAGGACTTTCCAGTGTCTCATGCTCTGCCAGTGAGGAGCTGCACTAAAATCTGGGAGACAGCCTGGCCAGGACAGGTGACCAAACGGGCCAAAGGGACACTCCATACCATGGAATGCCATGCTCAGTTTATAAACTGCAGAGAGTAATCTGGGAGCTGCTGAAATCTGCATGGGGACAGGCTGGACATTAGTCAGTGGGTGGTGAGCAATTACATTGTGAATCTCTTGCCCTTTCCCTCTCCTGTTCATTACAGTTATTGTTACAATCATTATCATTATTGCTGCTATTGTTATTATTGTTATTATTATATTAATTTTGTTTTAATTATTGAACTGTTTTTATCTCAACCCAAAAAGGTTAACTTTTTTTTTACTTAGTTCTTCTCCCCACTGGAGGGGTGGGGTGTCAGTGAGCAGCTCTGTGATGCTTGGTTGCTGACCGAGGTTAAATTATGACAGTGTGAAACAATAAAGTGTATCATGGTACTTAACACATATATTGCATTTATTAACACTTAATGCATTGCTGCCTCTTAGTGTGGTCAAAGGGAATGAAGACATTTCTATGTCTTGAGTAAAGGTACTACTAGTCATTTTCACAAGCAATTGCACGCATGTAAGTGTCCCTGTTTTTCCATAATTTTATTTTCACCTCAATTTAAAACCCAAAGTGTTTGTTTTTAATTTCCTACCTATGCATATAATCTTTTTTTGACACACAAAACACAAATTGTTTTCACTTCTTTCATGCTAGTTACCATCTTATTCATCCAGTTGCTGTAATTTTCAGACAGGAAATGTGTTTTGCAATTTCCAAAACTATCCAAGAAGAAGATGACTAGGCCAAGGTCACGAAGCAGGCAGGGATGGTAAATGGCTGTCTCATATCTGTGTCACAATCAATAACGTACCTTACATCACCTTAGAGTGCAAGCTGAGTGTGATAATATGCCAGTGAAATGCAGAAAAGTAGGCAGTTTTTAAGTACATGCGTTTGTTAGAAGATGATCAGTCTTGAGCTCTTGGATTAGAAAGAGAGTATGAAAAGAGGAAAAATATTATAGATAGTATCCATGTTTACCTTCCTAAATTAGTAATGAGCCACAAACTTTTTGGCTCCATTCATAACTAGTCCTTTGGTAGAGGGATAGAGCCTGGGCTAGCACAAATACAGTCCCCTGATTTAGTGCCTGTTTGTGGTGGCAGTACATGAGGGGCGTTCCTGGGACACATACTCAGTTTTGGCACTCAGGCACCACTCCGCAGTGTGAATAAAAGAGAACTGAACAGTGATATTAGGAGATACACTTGAAAAGTGATCCAATTGAACCACTGATTTAGACATGCCCAGAGGGGCTTGGTTTGGTATGGTATGTCATGCTCCACTGAACATTAAAGGCAAACCCTGGATTTTATATATGCAGAACAGTATTTTGAGCAGAAATCTGTACAAGGGATGGGAGACACTTTCTGCTCTCCTTAATCTTTCATATAGTGCATGCTGAGAAACAAAATTTTTAGATTGCCATTCAGATGGAACTTTCATTTTTTCTCTTTGTGTGTTTTGCTATCATGCTGTACATCTCTTCCCTGGTAGTTTGCATCACTGCATTTTTCATGCCAAACAGTCTATGGGGTTTGTACTGTTGGGTTTGGTGGGTAATAAGTCAAAACACGTATTTAACACACTTCTCATCCTGTGAAACCTGCTTGTCCACAGGATGCTGGGCCCTCATTCTCCCCACAAGATGACTTTTCCACTGGTGCTTCTGAGATCCATCACACAAATAACAGAAAATTAAGAGCTGTGCAGTGTGCAATCCACCTCAGGAATAGTCTGTGTAATCTAATATTTTGCTGTCTGAATGAATAATGGCAATCACTACTGCAGGGGCTGTGCACTAAGCCCTGGAGGCTGTGGCCATGCCTGGTTTGTCAGTATGCATTTTAGTAGCCAGCAGTTCCTGCTTTAGCTGCTGGGTAATCTGGCTGCCAGTCTCTAAGCTCTAGGGGAAACCACAGGGAGCAGAGGTCTTTATGTGCTCTCTAGGCATGGCCAAGACTCTTAAATTTTACCCTGCAGCTCAGACACCAGCAGACACACACAGGAGATGAGAAGTGGGAGACAGCTCTGTCTTTACAATACAAACAGGCATACCCAGATAAGAATAGATGTTTTGTTTTGTGGTTTTTCAGGCTTCCCACAAAGACTCCCATGCAAGAGAAGGGGAATAAACCTAGATGTGGTTACTTCTTTCTCTTATAAAACCTATAATGACTGAAAGACGTTTATCATTTTAAGATTATCAAAATAAAATGTATTATATGCTGATCCAGTTGTGGTAAAATTTTCACTGAATTAACTGAAGCCAATATTTTACCTGAGGCAGACTGGAAGATGAACAAAGAACTCAACATTCCCTCTACTGATGGAAATAAACACATCACATTGTGCTAGTACATGATTATCAGGTAATAAACCTGTGACTATAAAGATGGGGTTTTCTAATTAGGCTAGAGAATATAGATATAGTACACCACACTGCAACTTTTCTAGCTTCCCTAGACTGAAGAGTTACCTGTAAATATGGGAGAATGTGAGAAGAAAAGTCTGAATTACAATATACCATTAGCAGTGGCAAAAAAACCAATTGCCCCTGCAGTTCCTTCCCATTTCTATCTCAGCATTTATTTCTGGAACACTTTAAAGGAACAATGAGCAGTACCCTGGTGGCCTGATGGACAGAAATGTTCTGAGTTTTTAGTTCTCAGTAGCCATGGTCCCATGAGCTCTATTATGCTGTGGGATAGGCAGAATTATTTTCACAGTTATGAATTTAAATTGATCAGAAAGTTAGGATTTTATTTGATAATAACTACAGAAGAACAGGAAGGGGGGAATTTTCTGAAGGCATTTCTTCTGAATGGCCTTTATTTTTTTCCTTCTGTCATTGTTTCATTCTGTCATTTCCTTCTGTCATTGCCCTTACTCATACCAGCCCTAATGCTGCAATCTTTATGCACATCAGGTATCATGTAATGCCACAGAAGCTGGTCTGAAACAGATTTTCAATATTTGGTTTGAGGACTGGTTGCAGAATTGTCCCTTTTTAAATAGGTATTTGGTGTTGAATATTCCTCTGATTCTGAAATCAGGTCTTCCAGAAAAAAAGAAAGGAAAATGTTCATTATTTACCATGCATCATAAAAGCCTTTTGCATATCAATTGTATTGGCTTTGATTTTTTATGCATTAGCAAATCCCATTGCAGGTTTAGAATGTAATTGAATAGGGGCAATTCTACTGACTTCAGTCAAAACATTACCAGAATAATTTTCTGATGTGTAGAGAAAAATTTTAAAAAAAAACCTTTGGAGACTCCTAACATTTATATTATGAGATCATTTTAAACCTGCTGTCTTATCATCTTTAACTAAAATCTCTTCCATAAAAGAGATATAAAAGAGATGAAGGAGACTGTTAGAGAAGCCTGCCTCATCTTTTAACTTCTCATAAGCTGATAACACTCAATTTGCCAAAAATGTTGCCTGAAACCTGTATAATTTTGATAGCATATTTAGAAGTAAAAGACCAGTCTTAAAGTTGCAATGTTGTTGTTTGAAGACATACAGCTCAGTGGAGGAATATCCACCTTTGATATCATCAAATTGAGCTATGTATTGATTAATGAATCAGATTTCTGATGAATAATAAGTGACACCAGTACCTGACATCCTAATGGGTAAAATTATCATCAGACATCTTTAACCTCACAGGCCTATCTGAATTTCCCAGTTTGGTCCTCATTTTTGTATATTTGGCTAAGGACTGGAGAGTTACTGAAATACACATTCCACTTGTTTCGGGTCTGTTTAATTAAAGTAATTGTAAAGAAATGCTGTTGCTTTCTGAAGTTATGCAGATATTCAGTGAATACACCCTGGCTCTCCTCTACCAGGGTCCAAATTTGCTGTTCATCATGTTTCAGCAGTTGTAAATCACACAAGCTTCCCTGTGGACTGCAAGCTTTCCATCCTTTCCACACGTGGCCGCTCCAAGCAAACAAGGTGGAGGTAGCTTCAACAACATTACTTGCTATCCTGTCTCAAGAATGAAAAGATTATTTCATCATCTGTAATTTTTTAATTAAGCTCAATACATTCCTTGCACTTGTGTGGTATTAGTCCTGCAGTCTTTTTATTTGTGGACCTCTCTTCTGAGCTGGAATTGATGGTAAGCTCTTAGTGTCAGAATTTTAAGATGCACACAAATGGGCTGGTGAGAGAAGGGTATGTGCTCCTGTAACAGCTGATAATGTGAAGAGTTGTTCTTCAAAAAAATATGAATAAAGTAAAAGCGAGATGGGTTTTGCAACAACAACCATTGACCTTCTTTCTCCTTTTAGCAGCTTAATGAAGTTGGTAATGAATCAGCTGAACACTGTAGCAGTGGCTTCTTGCTTCACTGTAATTTTTGTTCTATGCATATTTCTTATATATTCAGTCCCTAGTTTTAGCATTGATTTTGCTCTTATGATTTGATAGTCTGCATGAATTTTTTCTTTTCTCATAAGAAAGGCAGTAAATAATCCTCCCGAGTGCAGTTTGAATTCACATACACGTACAAATGCATTTCCTGTTGTACTTTTCAGAAAGGCTTACTCAAAATAATTTAATCTTTACTATGGGTTGGTTTATTTTAAATGAATATGTAACAAACACTATAAGCCAACGTGTCAGTACTTTTAAAGCATTTAAGGTAGATACAGAGAATGGCATTTTTAACCTTTTAGCTTTTTAAAAACATTTCAAAATTTTGCTTAACATTTTCAGCTCTTTGGTGAACTTCCAGATCCATTGAGCTTGTATATAGATGCAGGAAGATTTACTGGTTTTTAGAGACCAATAAATACACACCAAAAAAAGTTTCCCTTCTTCTCTTTATAAACTGATAATACTCTGAAGTGTACCCTGAGGTACACTTCTAAGGGGTAGGGAAAAAATAGGCCTGTGAAACGTGTAGTGTAAGCTTTCATGGATTTGGCATCACTCATCTTCTGACATATTTGGGATTCGGAAATCTTTACACTACAAGAAAGCATCCAATGCTGCTTGAGCAATAAGAAACAAAACATAGTCTGCAAGAGAAATTAGTCATGTGTACTTTCACAATTTAGAGGCTGGTTACATGCAGGGAACATGACAAGTATGGCCCGAGAAGAGCCATCCTTTGCTTTTGAATATGGTTCCTCGAAGGCAAGAGTGATGTGGGTACTCTCATGACAAAATTGGCCAAAAGTCTTACAGATACTTCAGAGAGCAGAAACCATGACTGGCACTAAATGCAGATATTGTGCTGAAAAAAATTTGTTTGGAACAAACCAAAAATTGAAGATAAGGTTTAGCTAATGTGTTGATTGATCCTAATGTTAATTTTAATCCAGTGTTCTGGGTAGAACAGCTGAAAGGGCAAGGCTTATTGTTTCATTGTGGTATCATTCCAGCAGTCTCCCTTGTTCTTCCCTCACTGATGTAAAAACACAACTCCCACAGCACTGTCAGGGCAGGGAGCTTAATGACACTGAGACTGCTTTAGGCATTCAAGCTGCCAGCTTTGGGTGGTAGCATGCATGCTGGTTTGTGTTTTCTTGCCAGCCCCAAAATTTGAACAAGCTTTCCTGTTATTCATCTTAATTTGTTCCTTGATTGTTAAAACTTTGGAAAAGATTTAACCTAAATTTTTATCAGCAGCTCTATTAGTTTTATATTCTACATTAGGAATTTAGTTTCACATTCTAAATTTCTAGTCACTAAGATCTGAGAGGGAGCTGTCTTTAATCACATACTGCTCTCACAGACTATTAGTTTTACTGTAGCAATAATAGTGGTCAAATTGATTTATTACAGCAATTACGGCCAATTTCAGGTTTGCTACTAAGTTAACTGCTGTCAGCATGCCCTTATAACTCTTTTACCAATTCCTTAATTATAAATAATAATTATGAAACACAGCATGTTTCACTGCTGACAAAGATTGACTATATTCTAATATTGTGTTATCAATATGAGGGCAGTTGGGGTAGTTAAGCACTGCATGATCATTCAAGTGATCTTTATAACTTGCCAATTCAATAAGAAGTTAAATATATTTTTAAATGGCCTGAAAAGCTTAGCTCTTACCAAGTCCCTGTAAGCAAAGACCAGAAATAAGAAAATTTTTCCTCCGTTACATTCCACAATTTTCCCCCCCATGTTTCTGTAAAACATTATGCCATCTGTAGAAAGACATAGAGCATGGAGTAGAAGAGCACAGCTTTCCCAAGACCTGAGATTATCAGCTTTGGTTTTGTGTTCTAGTACTACCTGATTAATTGATGGAGTATTTTCACAAAGTGGCCATAAAAAGGAAAATTCTCTTTTTTTCTCTGCCTTAGATGCTAAAGGTGTTGTTCACCTTCTTTGATCACATCAATACCTCCCTGATACAAAAATATTGTAAACTCCAGGACTGGCAGTGCTTTATGGTTGCCTGTTCTCTGCCCATAACATACAACAATTAACTCTTCTGAGCAAAGAAAGACTTCAGATCAATTATGGTTTGTGGTTTGAATATAGAGAACTTATTTGTACAGCAGGGGTTTTGACTGCATGATCCCTATGAGGTGTAATCTCTATGAATCTATGAAAACATCTTTGCCATCTCTAACAGCATCAACTCTGCCTTCCCATGCTGAGTTCCCACCATAAGAGAGATGAAAGGGATGGGAGGAAGTGAGGGAGCCTCTTCCCCTTCCACCTTCCATGGTAACACATGATCCAGACAGAGAAAAGGGAGCAGCCATTCATTGCAGCCTCTGTTTGGGCTCTTACCTTAATTATTTTTGTAATGACAGTACTAACATCCAGTGAGCCTGAGGAAAAATATTGTCCTGTTATCCTGCACAGAGACACAATGAAACAGAATTCTCAGCCTCAAAAATTTGCAATCCAAAATGACAGAAAGCAGAGGGGCAAAGAGCATTACAAATTTCTCAAGAAGCTGGAAAATTGTGAATGAACACTGAACTTCAAAAGATATTTTGATGTTTATACATTGAAATATTGGTGAGCTAAATATACACAGGAATATAAGACTCAGACCCATAAATTCTCTAATTACTGTAAAGTAACTGCAATTATACTCAAAAATATTACCAGCAATTTAAAAAAGCTTTTAGATTAAAATAGTTTAAGCCGAAGGATTGTATTAATAAAACTTTATGGTTCTGCGCACTAGCTCTTAATTGGGTGACCTTCTACAGGAAGGACATTTGCATGTAGCCATTCATGTGAGCTTTATAAATGCAAGGCAGCAGAACAGTAAAAACTTGATGAAGCATTCCTTTGTCTCAATTTTGCCAGGCAGAAAAAGGATTCTCAATAATAAGTTACAACAATGGCTCTGTGGCCAACATACTTAGAGGAAAAAGGGCTGTCTGAGTGCTTGTTAAGGAAAACTAATTCAGGATAAATGAAATAAGAAAGATTGCAGCTTTCCAAAGCTTAAAAATTAAACCTGACTAGCACCAGATGTCACCAGTTAAAGGAAACACAGAATGAGCGTGCTCAGCCTCATGAGATACAGTGAAGACATTTAATAATAAAACTCACCTCTCCATAAATTTTAGGCTTCTTCACAGTTAGGCACCAACTGAGCAGGGTTTTGGTTGTCTAAATTTAATGGTTTGACAAACAGTTCAAAAGCTGAAACACAACACAACACAACAAAAACTAGAAGGACAAAATATACCAGCAAGATCAGACTTATGAATAGAGTTCCTGCAGTGGTTCTGTATCTATGTAGGAGAATCAAAAAATCTGGAGGTATTATACAAATAGTCATTAAAATTTTCCAGATACCTGGAACCTTTTCTATGTAAAATTACAGAACTCCCCCATCTCTTCAGTCTGTTGCCCAGCCTAGTGTCAAGGCTGGCAGGGTTCCACAGCTCAGCAGCTTCCCTACCAAGGCCTCCTGAGATCTCCCAGCAAGGACACAGATAGCACTTCTGTATTGTGAGAGAAAAATCTAGCATGTGCTGGAAGACTCTTTCTTCAGAGAGGCCAACCTGCTCTAAAACATAGCCATATAGACCAAAATGCTTGCACAAGAAGTGGAAATCCTCTATCTTGAGCCTAGACTCATATGAACCATCATTTTCTCATAAGACACCCTGGGTAGGATACTTGCTGTAGTGGGTAGGGCAAGTTCCATCTTAGATTTTTCACTCACTTTTAAGATTCTTGGAAGGAAATGGTTAATCACTGCTGTAATCTCAGTGCATTTCATCATGATCTATAGAAAAGAGTCTGTGGTTGGGGGCAGTTTGCTTTATTTCTGACACAAAGTCTGCTCTCTTCTGCACATTGATGTTCAACTTGTAAGGCAGATGGGTGTTCAACACAAACGGGAGCTGCTATCCCAATGCATTTCCTGACCCGTCTCATATAGTCTCTTGGCTTCTTTAGTTGCTGCAGTTTATATTTTTAGCATACCTCTGCATTTGTATGCAGCAACAACCATGCCTAACAAAGATTTATTCATATAAACAGTATCTGAAGACACCTTATGACAAAAAACCTGAAGAAATAGACATTATAAGCAGCTTCTTGCTATTTACGACTTCATTGTTGCAACCATTTAAGCATGTAATTTATTTTAATAAGTCCACTGTTTTCACTATGATTGTAAGTGTTAACAAATTTAATCACATATATAATAATTTCAGGACTGAGGCTGTAATCTAGAAATAACACAACTGCATTAGTATCTGTCATTGCTTGCAGAAAAGGGGTATGGTACTTGTAAGGCATTCAAGGTGCATTTTCCACCAAAAAAATTCTTGAGGTACAGTTATCCTTTTGCTGCATGCAGTTGGTAAATTTTTCATGAAATAAAAAAGCTGCTGGATGACATAAACGAATCAGACATGTGAACACTAGGCTTTATTATGAATTCAGCTAAAACACATGAAAATGGCTTCTCTTTCATCTCTCTTCTTTATTATTAGAGATATTTTTAAAAGATTTCTTAGCATAATATCTGGCAGAATTCTTCATGAAAAGAGCTAATAATACATTTACTAATGCCAACATGGTGTTTACTTTGATAGGAAAGTAATGCAAAAAGCTGTCATAACTGCATATGGAGGAGGATTTTGCAGATCATGTTCTGTGATGGGAAAATCTGCAATGGTATATTGCAGTCTGAAAGGGAAAAATTATAAACTTGGGAAATGGTAAGAAGTAACTGATACATTGTGCCTCTGCCTCCTTCATCTTTCAATCTAGAACAGAAAAGTCTAAAAATTCATCAGCTGCAGCTTTCATGCAAGCAGGCAGAAAATAGATGTTCTCAAAGTCAACTAAATATTAAGGCTTTGGAGATAAGGAGCAGTGTGCTGGATTAAAACCAGGCTCCAATGGGTAGCCAGTGGACGATTTATAGATTAGTATAATGTTTTTCAGACCACTGCATTTGAATCCTAGCAGGCATCTCTACCTCCTGTGACAAAGATGTCACCATCAAACCATGTATGTAAATTTGCATCTTAAGAGGAAAGCTGCAGCATTTTAGCCTGTCCAGATAGTAATAGGCTTTTCTGCTACAGTTGCTATTGGAATACAAGAGCAAAAATGAAGTAAATCACCCTGGAAAGTAGACCACTGAAGAAACATAAAATGTTCTGAAGCTTGAAATATCATCCAATGATGTTAAATCCTATAACTGTGCTGTTATTTTATGATCTTAATAATGGATTTTTTTCTCAAATATCAAGAAGTAGTGTGAACAATGGCAGTAGCAGCTTACTGTGAAGGTGGCATTCATTGTATTTGTGAGAAAAGTGCAAATAATAGTAATAAGATTCTATAAAAGGACGACCAAATGGAATGGGATGAGAAAGGGTTGTTTGTTTTTATTTTTTTCTGGGAAAAGGAGCTGTACAGATAGATATATTGTTCTACTTCCTACCTAATTAGCTGCCACAGCCCAATATTGCCAAAATGAGATTTTGCCAATACTTAGAGAGTAAAGTGGTACAGATTTGCTACACTGAAAGTATGCAAGTTCTAATCACAGTCCTCAAGGGAAAATCCTCTCTTTGATGTTCCAGATGAATCTCATTAATCTACAACTACCTATTGCCATTATCCCTTTGTGCAGTGTACCTGAGGGAGGAGGCTGTCTAATGATTCAGTTACTACCCTCCCAGACTCAGCTGAGTAGCCTGACTCCTCTGGGGATTTTCTGTGCTCCTTTGCAGGTCTGGACTTAGACTGTTCCACATGTAACCTGGGCTTAGATTCTCAGAATAACACAGAGAAATGCTTGACACCAAGAGAGCTGCAGTCATGGTGTTTAGTGGAATTCAGAATAGGTGCTCATGTGCCTTGGACAACAGAGAATGAAACACATGTGGTCAAAGAAGAGGATTTCCAGAAGCCAGGGAGCTGAGGAAGAAACTCTGGCATTGCCAGCCAGGGATGCTCAAGAATAATATCAGCAACCTGTGTTTCTGGAATGAAGGTACACATTGACTCCAAGCCTGTGGGATATGTCTGCTGCTGCTCAAGCACCACCTACTAAATACTTTTCTTGGAAGGAGATAAGCTCATTTTTAAAAAAATTTGGATTCTCTCCAGAATATCCTGTTTCACAGGGATTTTAGTGTGTCACAGGAAAGCAATTTTCAAACCTTCCAAACTTTATGTTAAAATATAGACTGAGTCCCACCTTGTATTCTGACAGCAGAGTATCTCTTGCTGAAGCCATCCCACTTTTAATAAATAATTAACTACTCATTAACATCTGAGTAATTAGCAGTTATTGTGCCAGCATCAAGAAAAACACCGTGCAGTGAGAGGATCAGTGTTATTGGGTTTTTTTTTTTTCTTTAAGGAAATGCTGCTTCACAAATAATCTTTACCTTCTTAAATCATTGCTGAAATGCAAGCTGATTCCAGGGAGTTTCTGAACTTACTTGCTCCTGCGATGTCACAGCAAGTCTCAGATTCCTACTTCCTCTGTAGAGAACCAGATCTGGGGCTGCTCCCAGGAGTGAGGAGCATCACAAGGAATCAAAAGTATCTTCCTGACTGACAGCATCCAAAACTCAGCTATTTCTGTTCTCTTAGGGAAAAACCCCAGCTAAACAAAGTTATTATTTCTAAACGAGAGCACTTACAGAAATTTGTGTCTGTAGCAAAAGTTTTAAAACTTATGCATTTGGTGCCCATATAAGCTACAGTTTTACTAACATCAGGATTTCCTGGAAGTGGAAATTGGGAATTCAAAACATCTGTGCAGGCTGAAGTGTTCCCACCTTTCCAGTGATAAAGTGGCAAACACAAGTGTTACAACCCACACAAGGCAAGGTATTTTGTGCTATGACCTGAGTTCTTGGAGTAAACCAAACAGTTTTCAACTGCTGTCATTGTCTCTCAAAGTAACAATTTTCTTAGTATTTATAGAAAAGAAAAAAGTTGAATAGAAAATAAGAAAGAAAACATAGAGCTAAGTTTGTGAGCAAAATTTGTCCTTTTCATTCACAGCCATAGTTGTATCACACTTTGAAGCCTTTAAATATTAACCGAGAATAAAGAACATTTCCTGCTGTTTGGAGCACTTGTGTTACATGATAAAGGTCTCTTAGCAGTTCAGAGGATTATCCTGATTCTCTTTCATCTGCCTCTCTTTTGTCAGACACAGTATTATCTCTTGCAGGCTCCAAGTCTCCAAGCAGTGAGTGGATTGCCTTTCCCTTGAGTACTGGGCATCCTTGAAGTACTTACACTCCCCTTTTTATCCTTCTCTGAGCATTATGTAGAGATCACACAGCAATTTATGAAAGAAAAAAAAAATTCCTGTCTTGGATTGTCTTAGAGCAGCAAGGGTAGGATCCTAAGGAAGAGTGAGCTAGGAACTGAGGGATCCCAGCCCAGACAGTGCTCTCACTGACCAGGACACAATCCTGCTGCACCTGGGCACAGCAAGGCAGTGACAGGTGCTGGAACAGGATGCATCCACAGCCCCATCCAGAGGGTGCCATCAGAAGCAGCAGGAGACAAGGCTGCAGACAGGACTGGACACATGACTGCAATGCAGCTCCAAAGGGCTCAAGTGTGAAAGGGGACAGGGAACATCTCTGCAGTGCAGCTTGCATAGGGACTGGGGGCTCAGCCTGAGTTAACAAGGGTTTCAGGGCCCATGGGCAGAAGAGGTGGGTGGGGGTCCCAGGAGAGCCTGGTCAACATCATTAGGGTCACCGCTGCTCTCAAGGCTCTGACATTAATGTTCTGTTAAATCCAGGAGAGACCCAGTTCCACACATTATATTTTACTCCTGGTCTTGCTTATAACATCTGTCCTATCACTGACTTTCTTCCTCTAAGTTTCACATGCTGATTTCACTTTCAAATTGTCATAATGAAAGTTTTACCATTGATACATTTTTTTGACAATCAAAAATTCAGGAAATTTGCTCTTCTTAAAGGTGCCCTGGCGCTGGAATACCACAGTTGAACCACAGCATCACAGCTCTCAAATGGAGGGTAAAGTGAATAAAAACAATTACAACTGAAAAATATTTGGTGAAAACTTAATGAATCATTCTCAAATTGGGAATTGTACAAACTCTATGTGAAGGCTTTACTGGGCACTATTGAAAATTCCATCAATAATCAGCTATAATTCATCCATTCACAAACTGAAATTAATAACACTTTGTGTAAAGTTTTAAATAAAATGTATTTATTGGTGTTTTTCTTATATACATTGTATATTTCAGTTTCATCTAATTAAAAGCCTGAAATACTTAAAATTATGTTTCTGTGCTTTTTAAATGGGAAGCAAAATCTTGTCTACAAGATACCACAAAAACTTTAATTAAAAAAAAATAAATCACTTATGAGTCCAGAATGACAATGCATAGAAGGAAAAATATGTTGGACTGGATAAAAATGCAGGTAAAAGCTATTCAAGGGCTGTGGTTTTGTTATTATCTTGGTTTACTTTTTTCTAAACATGCTGGATCCTTTATCTTGCTTGAGCTCGCCAAAACAAGAACTTCATTTTGATTTGTGTCCCGTTCAGGAGGTTTCTAAGACATCTGGTAAACAGTAAAGTGCACTAGCAGAGTTTCCAGGATGCTGCTGCAGTTCCCTCCTCAACAGAGTGAAAGTGATAGGGACAAGGGGGTTCACACTCCCACCGTGGCTGTGTGGTTTGGGAGCTGGGAATGAGGGTGTCAGTGATGAAGATACAGCTGCTTGTAAGTGGACCTATCTGGAATTCCAGGCAGGGAAATAATTCCCAGAATCCCCAGAATGTGTGTGGCAGTTACTTGGATACACGGAGAGTTCTGTATGTCTTCCTGGTTATCACGAGGAAATTCTTAAACTGGTGCGAATTAATTGCTTTTAATCTCCAGCCGACAGTAATTAGTAGGTAATACCAATCAAAAAAGGGACTCCCTCATTTCCTAGGAATATTAAAGAAAGGTATATCTGCAAAACAAGATTTCCTGCTGAGCAGTTTGATAGAAGGTTAAAATTGGTTATCCAAAACACCTTGACCGCAGTCAGTCCAACCATACATAGTGCATTGGCCAGCATTCCTTGGAACTGCATGGACAAATTCTCATGTTGGCAGCTGAAGGATACAGAAAGGGAAACAGTCCAGGACTTTCAATCTCATCCTGGAAAAGCCTGTACCTTTCCCTTTCTATTTTGGCAACTAAGACCTTTGTTGTTGTTGCTTTCACTGTTGTTGCCATTAATGAGGAAATAGCTCTGTCAAAAGAGTATTTTCTTGAGATTTCAACCCACGCCTTTTCTACTTTTCCATTGAGCTAGTAGGTCGGTCACCTCTATTTGGAATATGATGCCCCAGAGAGGAGAATGAGGTCACCAAACAAATATTTTCTCTTGTGAGTTAACTCAGTTTCTCAGCTTAACAAATTCAGAGGCTATACACTACTGCTTTGCTAGCCAAACCTAGATTTGTCACAAGGTTGTAGTTTAAAAAAGAGAAAGATCTTGGCTCAAGGAGGATCCATTCTCTATATTAAACATAAACGTAGAGTAGATACAGTCCTTGCCCCACACAAATATCAGTGATTTTGCAGAGCACTGGCTAACACAAAAGCAGTTTATAAAATGCTAAATTAACATTGCAAACCCTTTAAGAAATTCAGCTTGCATTAAATGAAAACTTAATGCTTTGAGTTTTAGAGCCCACTATACAAGAATCAAGAAATTTATCAAGAGGCTCAGCACAGATTACATCCTGGACTCCCATGTGTAACCCAGGAGCCAGCAGATCAAACACTCCCAAATTCACATATCAGCAGGCACAAATTACTGCAAAAATAATTTGAATCCTTGAGCAGTGATTAGATATGATTTATCATGCAGGATTTCATCTAGAGAAATTAAATGAAACTAACAAATATTAAATGTAAGAATGTGCATTTTATAAACATGACTCAAAATTTCAGTTCCGTGTTAAGTGGGGAAGGTGATGCTCATTTTACAAAGTGATTGTGGTTTAGGCACTACAACCAGGGAGCAGCCACTACGGTGGCCTCTGACAGGACATGCATGTGCACAGAACATAGCAGTCTTCTCTCCATGTCCCCTCACTGCTTTGCAAGGAAAGGAATAACGGAGGGCTCCATGTGATGGAGGCTCTGTTTTCTCAGCTCCTCCACTGAGTTCAGGCAACAGCTGGTCCCAGTGCAGGCTGTAGTCAGCCTCTACAAGCTGATCACCCCTCCTCCGGTGCCAGCAATGAAGATAAATTCTCTCCCACCTCTCTAATCTGCCCATGCTGTACATCTTTTGCCCATCATTCACACAGGCGTGGGACAGACTCAGCGCTGCAGAGCTTCTCATGCTTCTACCTATTTACAATGAAGAGCAAAGAGAGGAAATTCTCTGTAACTTGTTCAAAGTCTTCCAAAGAGTTCATGGACACACTAGCAGAACAAACAAGAATCTGATGTGGCTCTTTGTCACCTGTTGCTGCATGTTCCAGGATGAGAATTTATGCTGCCCCTGAGGTCAAGACAAACAAAGAGCAGTGGTGCCATTCATATATTACCATTTTCCCTGAACCAATCTTAATGGCTTGTGGAGTGTGTTTTCTTCCATAGTTTTGTTTCATCACCAAGACCTCAAGCAACCTATACCCAAGGCTTCTGTTTACTACAGACAATCCTAAAAAAAGGGAAAAAGTAAAAAATCCACATGAACTGGCCCACTGGAACAGAGTGGTAGATATACATCCTTAACCTTTTCATTTTCTTGTTTTTCCATTTAGGGGTTTTGATCAAAGGGGATCTGTTGCTCCTATGTGAAACAAGGGCTTTCTTTTTAGGCTGCATTTTCAATGGCATTGGTTTAGAACTTTTAAGCACAAACAATTTGTTGGGGTTTGAGTTCAAAGAAACACTTAGGCAATCTCAATCCCAGAAAATCATAGTTTTAGTGTGGCTGAGTTAGCTAACAACTCAACCTTATGAAAATCTGCCAAGAAGCCCTTCAAAGCAAGAAAAAGCACAAACTATTCCAGAGCATCCAAAAAGTAGTTTTCATGGTATTCTGAAGCCCCTGAAAATGGGATTGTTATCTCATCTGTGCCTACACATTGCTTGAATATGAGTCTGAAGTACTCTAAATTCTTCACAATCAAGTCGGTTTCTTCTCAGAAGGTAAGACAATCTAGAGTTGTTCTTCTTTCCTTTTTTTCTACTCCAGATAAATATGAAATGCTCTGAGAGAACTCACAGTCTCTAAAGTCAGTAAGATCTTTTACCGAAGTTTTTCAGGTAGTTGGAGTAGATTCCACCTTATTTATAATACAGACAAAACTATTCAAAAAGAAAAGTCACAAAAGAAAAGTCAGAGCATTTAAAATAAGTATATCTTGAAAAAATCACTTGTCCTTGCTGAGCCTTTGCTCTGTTCAATGGTATAAGACACTGAATTGTAAGCTCCCATGGATGTGGGACAATGTGAGATCTTAGATTCTACTTGGTTTCCAAATGTGTAAGTACAAAATAACAGGGAAAATTGTCAAGACTTTTCCCTGGTATTTTCTCAAAAAAGTAAATTCAAAAGACTGCTGCTTCTTTCAAGATCCGTAATTCATTACTGTTTTGTTGCCCTCAGACTTATAGCACTGACATGATATATATTTAGGACAATATGTATTGTTCAAAGAAAGAAATCATTAACTAATCAAAACTGATATGCATATTTAAGCAAGCTTTTGGTTTTTTTCATCTACATTATTTCAAAGTGGATGATTATTCTGTCCATCTCTGAAGAAAGAAAATGTGTCTGGTCTTTTTTTTCCTGCAGTTTGGTTTTTCTCTCTCTGTTACAGTGAATAGCTCTCAAAGCAGAATTATCAAGTGAAATAAGAATGAGAAAACTTGTTGTACAGCATTTAATTATGCCAGACCTTGTCTCTAATATAATTTTCATAATGTGGGATTTAAAAAACTGCTGACATCAGTCATGAAAGAGAAAGAACAAAAGAAAGCAACTCCCTTAGAAGTACTTCCTCAGAAGTTTGGAGCACCACAAAATCCACAGCAATCCAGAAAAGATAAAAGAACAGTGTGTGTGTGTGCGTGTGTGTACATGCACAGTTCTGAGGAATGGTTTTCAACAATTTTCTTTCTTCACCTGTCAGAATTCTTTATCACTGATGAAAAACAGCCACATAACATTCTATATCCACAATGGCCACAGGCATTCTGGCCTTTTTTCCCCTCTCATACTGATGTGCCATGCATTAATTGATGATTTTCAAAGGCTGTGAAAAGTTCTTCAGTGATCCAGGGGGATCACTGTAAATGCAAAGGAGTTCTGTAAATGCAGAGTTCATAAACTAAGCCTTTCTTTAATTTCTTGGCTCCATTTATTTATTTATTGGTGAGATCCACTTGGCAGCATAAAGCAATATTTTTCAAACAGTAATGATCGACTTTGTTTTTAAATGAAGACCATTTCATAGTGCTACAGATAGACTGCAAACATGCTTGGACTGAAACAACCTCAGTGGTTTGGGTGTTAATGGACAGTTAATGGAAAGATTAATATCTTTCCATGGCCCAGATGGAAGTGCCATGGAAAGGGTGCCCATCCACAGGAACCTGTAAAAGGTGAGGCTAAATGGAAGAACAGAGGAAGGGTGTAAGTGTTAGTTAAGCATGTAGTCTAGTAAATTCTTTATTCACAGAATAAATAATTCTGTAACACCTTCTTCCAGACTTCCTCTGCAGTAACAGGGAAGAAAGGCATTTCAGATAAGTCTCATGCAACAGTGCACGAATTGATCCAGTTATAACCATAAATAGAAGGTGACGCAGTTATAACCATAAAAGAACTTGCAGCAGGTAAAATACTTTCAGTTAAAAAAAATGAAATAAAAATAAAAATAATGTCTTGGGAACTGTGAAGTTTAAGTTTTCAGTGGACTTTTAGCAGGCTTCCTTTCATTTGAGGTCCCTAAATATTTTGGGTTTCTTCCCAATTTCCTTAGGAACCCTTAATTCCACTTCTTTTTTCTATGTGTAAAATACCTGGAGGTTATATTTCTGAGGTTCTGACTTGGTGTTAGCTCGAGGTCAGACTCTTTCAGAAATCAATAAGGTCTAGCATGACCTTATTCATGAAATCATGAATACCATGTGTGGATTTATACATTTGTGCCCATTATTGAGTGGGTAAGTGTAAAGGAAAGAAAGGAAAGAAAGGTAAACGTAAGGGAAACAAATGAAAAAGAATATGAAAATATGATCTTTTTTTGATTTATACAAAATATGGACACGTGAGTCATGATTTGTTCTGAGCTGTACTGTGGGATGGTATAAAATACCTCTAAGAAGAGGAAGTGATCAAGAGGTGCTGCAGCTACACATTACACCTGAAAGCTTAGATAATGGATCCAGATGAAGGATGTTTAGAACATAGAACTTGAATGTTAAGCAGTTGACTTCGATTGAAATAATGCCTGAGCTGCAGCAAACATTTAGTATGACAAAATGACAAGATATGATGCAGATCTGAGGCTGGTGAAAAAGAGCAGATTTATTGATCTAGTACAGCCATGCCAAGTTACTCTAACTGGTGACCTGACTGTGAGTGCATTGACAGACACTGGTTGAAGCTTTAAGCAGAAGTAGTTATAAGTGATTAAAAATGTTTAAAACAACCTTCAAAATGAGGTTCAGCTACATGTTTCTCAATCCAATAGGTAATTATTTCCTTAGAACGAGAATATGATATTTTTATCTCAGTGCTTAGCCTCCTAAAAGGAGTCATCTCACACTATCAAGGAGATAGCAGAGTCATTAAAAACCAAATAAAATTATGTCCATTAGAGAACAAGACTAAGTCTATTTAGCTAAACACGTCTGAATTGCAAAAAAATTACATGCAAAATAATTCAATTACTTCTTGGCATAATATCCAGTGTTCATCTTTAGAGATCAAAACATACACACATTTAATTGCAAGACAAAATGAGTCAGTCAAATATAAAATTATTCATGACTAAAAGACTGTCTCAGAACAATTATCTTCATGATAAAAAATTGTGACATTGGCACAACATAAATTTATAAATACCATCAGTCATAACATTCAGGTATAAATGGTACATTATAACTTTGTTCTTTTGCTTTCCAAAAGGAAGAAAAAATTCTTTCATCTCCCACCTCCTTCTGAAGGAAATAGAGACCTGAAATAGTAGGCTGAGATACAAAGAGCATTTAATTCTATCCCACACAAATATCCTTATGGGTTTTTTTGATAAACAACAGCTTGCACTCAATGTCAAAAATATATCCTCCTTAAATTCTCAATGAAGAGAGTTTATGAAAGAATTCACTCTGATCAAAACATGCATCACGAAATAACATCATCCACTCTTTAAAAAAACCTTCAGGAAAGTTACACATAATTTTTCCTCTCAAGCCATGTTCAAAAATGTTCAACAGACACCAAGGACTTGCCCACTAACTCGGGATTCCACATACTGTCCAACCATCCCTTTTGGTACAAATCCAATTACGAAGGCTTATCTGAAGAGAAAGCCAAATTTGCTGATTTTATGACTCTCTTAGTTTTCAGGCAATCCATCACCTCTTATCTTGCAGGACACTCCTACACAGCAGGTACAGAGAGCCGCGCTGCGTCTGCCTATAGAGAATCCCAAACCTACATCAAAAGGGGAGTGTGAAGTAACAAATTCTGAGACAGAATGTGACCAGAAGCAGTAGATAATTTCCTGGGTGCATAGAATATTTGATGCATGACTGTACAATCAACAGCTCCTTCAATAGCTCTGGCAATGGAAGTAGGAGCACCCCAGTATTCCCTCTCCAGGGGATAAACTTGTCTTCACAGCTCTGCCACCTGAAGGATCCATGTGAAGGCTCCTATATTTGCTTCATGAAGTCAGGAATATGATTATGAAGACAGTGAAGATGATCTCAATGGACCCAGGTGGTTTCTCAAAGGGAATGAGCGTGTCCTTTGTACCCAAGCAGTCTGTAGGGACAGTGATGCACACCTTGCCAGCCATAATAAGTAACTGGAAGAGGTGAAACATAATTAACATAGCTGGTTAATATCAGAAAGAGTGCCTTTTCACTGCCTAAGGAACTGCCATCACTGAAAATGGTGATGGCAGTATTTCCTATCAGTGGTCACCCCTCTAGGACACTGAATTTGCTGATCCCTCTCTTGAGGTGCTCTGATGTACTGTATAGTGAGCCCCATTGCCCATAAGACTAGAGATTGTACTAGGCAACCAGGCATGTAAAAGTTGATGTGTTATCACTGCTAAAATCTTGTGTTTCTAAATTTCTAAATTCTTTAGAAATAAGCTCTTGTGAGTATATCTTTAATGGTTTCAGGTATCTGAAAGACAGTAGTGTATTATGTTTAGTTTGTTAGAGGTTACCTGTAAGTGATGGTTTGCTCACACAGAAGGAATGAAAAGAACTGTTAGAAGGTGGAAATCAGAATAACAAACATAAAGAAAAGAGGCATTTTGTATTCTTTAGTCCCTTGTGCAAGGCTGTGCATGTCACTTTTCAGGGAAATGTACATATTGGTCTTTTACAATATATGGTGCAGAGCTTGTTGCCTGTGAAAAAAATATCCTACTTCTCTTCAGGCCACAATCATCAGTCTCCTCTTCAGGTACAAATGCTCTAATCAGCCATTTGATAAAAGCAAAAATTGAGCTGATTTTTAGCAATCCAGTTAAGAGTGACATGGTACAGATTCTTCCAGGAGAATATTCTAAGCATCCTCTCAGATTTTGTCATTTGAAAAAGATCTAAAAATGAAATTCTATCAGGATAGAAGCCAGTGAGGGAAACTGATTTGCAGTGATTTTACTGCAACAAGAATTTCAGTATTCATTTTTGGCATCTTTATATAGAGTTTATCTGTTCAATAGTATCTCATAGGACACATATTTTATGATCATTTACATGTGCAAAGAGACATCTGAGCTCAAAGCAAACAGATGCATGCTCGATTGTTCAGCCTGCCTGCACAATAAAGTTTCCAGGTATGACAAGCTTGTGTGTAGAAAATTATATTTGTTTAATAATTTTTATACAGAGTTTATTTTTATAAAATTACTCTTTTAGATTAGCTCCTGCTTCCTTAAAAGTCTTTCTTTTAGCAGAATTAATTTCAGCCTCACTGCTTCTTGTAACTTTAGAATACGGTCTACTTTATAATTTCTATCTGAAGTACAAAATCAAGAAAGATTAAGTTAATTTTTTTCTGCATTTTCCTGATAGAAAAAATACATCACTCCCTCAGTGTTTGTAGGCTGTTAAAAGAGCATGCAAGCATGATTCCGTGGCCCCTCACAATGGCTTTGTGACAGTCCTCAAAACACAGAGCTGTTTTTCTGAGCTAGAATGTTAATTTCAGCATCATCATAATTTTGACTTTTAGGTTTGTTTTAGCCTTTAATTGCCTTTTTGTACAGGCTGTAAAGACTCTCTTTCAAAGGAATTAGACAATGAATACATTATAACCATTTAGATGCTTTACTGGACTCTATGCCAAGACTTTTAAAATTAAAGTCTGTCTGATCCCCTTGCATGCTGTGGGATCAAATACAGCCTGATATCATGACAACTTGCTTGGCCTTGTGTGACTTAGTTTACAGATCAGCAGGGGCATAAAGTCATTAGAAATGCCCACAGATTTATGTAAACAGAAATGGTGAAGTCACCTATGCCCCGTTTCTATACAACTGAGCTAAAGTAGTCACAACACTCCAGAACGAGGTGCTGTGCCCAGCTGGACAGGCAGATATTTGGGAAACAATGCTGGCTCAAGACAGCAGAATAGACATGGTTTAGGCTGGAGAGCATTGCTTTTTCGTTCAACAGAACATGAGATAATGGTCTCAATTATGCTTCCAGGTCTTGCTGTGCAGCTGTGTTAGCTTTAGTAAGAACCAATGAATTACATTTGTCTGACTGATTCTAACATCAAAACTGTATGTCAAAAGCAAGGTTCTCTGCTATTAAACTTCATGAATCCAACTCAACCACACCAGCCTGAACTGGTTAACGAAGAGAGATTAAATGTGAACTGCAGCTGGAAGTGGCGGGGGGGGGGGGGGGTGTCTTCAATGGTTTAGGAATGTAAATAGAAGAATGATATGTGCCTATCCTCTCCTTTGACTCCAGACTTTCCTGTTTTACACCAAAATATGGATTTATTCTGGCATGGAAGACATCTCATCTGACCAGATGCTATTTGCTCCCTGATCATGCAGTCCCATCAGTGCATAAGCATCATAGGGAAGAGCAACTGCGTGAGGTGTGTGACACATGGTGGCACCTGTTGGTGACATGTGACACATGCAAGCATCCAGCTACCTCCCCCAGGTAGTTGGATGTCAGCTTGCTTGCAGGACAAGTGATCATCCGACAGGACAAAGTCTCAGAGTATGTTTTTGGGCACTTCCATAAGCCATCTGTGATCCATCCTGTGCTCACTGAATCTGCAGCTTTATCTGAGTTTTATCCAATGAAGGTACAAAACGATTGTCATGGACTACTTCCCTCCCAGTGTTGCAAAACTGTCAGTATACTTGATGGGCCCACCAAATTACAATAGCAGTAGAGCAAATAAGCAGCAAGTCAGATGTTTTTTACTTGAATTAGCCTTTATGATGAATATTTCATTTTACTATTGCACTGGTTAAGAGGTAAAGCCCCACACTCCTCTCAGCTACACTGATTACAATTGATGCTGTCTCCATAATAAAAATTCACACTAGATGACAAGTTTGCCTGGACCAGCTGTACCAAAAAGCATTTTTACACTGTCAAAAATTATAGTTCTGAATTTGGTTCTTATAGAGGTCAGTGAGTAAGGTGACATCTCATGACCCAAAAGCCAGTGGAGATCCAAAAAGACACTTTTTTCCCCCCAATTAAATATCTCACCTGACAGTACTAACTTCAGAAGAGCCATGCCAGGGACCATCAGTTATGGTGAACGTAGGTGTTCCAAGAAGTATTAGTGAAAGTAAGTAGAAGTGTACTCAGTAGTTGACAGGCAAATTTTCCAGTGGTCTACAGGGACCAATTCAAGATTTTTTAGCATAAGATGCTCCTTCTTAAACAGAAACCTTTTTTGTCAGATGCAACCTCTGTCTGATGATACATGAGGGATGAACAGGGCTTACATGAAAGGGAACAGCAGAAAATGAACTTTAGAACAGGTGAATAATTCTGCAGTGCTGTACCCAGACATAGGTGCAATTCACTCTGAGGTGCAATTTATATTTATCAGTTTTCTTGCATCTGTGCTTGCAGTTTTTTCATTTTTGGTCAGCTCTGCATAGCTATTTATATTCTGAGATTCCATAAGTTTTACCCTCTATTTATTTAATATTTTTGTCTTTGATGATTTTAAACATTTATTTCCATCATGCAGTTGCTTAAGATTTCAAGTTTCATTTGGTGGCAGGATGTTCCAACTTCTATACCTTGACTTCCCTGTGGCAAGAACTTTACAGCTGTCTCAGAAAGAAAGCTATATTTGGATTAAGCAGCAAACAAATCTTCAGAAATCTCTTTTTGTCTTTCAGTTCATTTTTCATTATATTACTAGCATGATATTATGAGCCAGCATACACATTGTTCATTATTTTCTATAGTGAAAGGCAGTCCCTGACTCTGTAGCATGTTAACTGTTAGAAAGTGCGCTCCAACTTCATAGTGGTTTCTACTTCACCACAGCAATGTTTTGCAATGTGACTGGTAAGAATGTGTCAGAACACTATTTGTATCTCACCCTTGTTTCCACTTGTCAAAAGACACCGGATTGTGTCTGACAAAGGAAATTTTCTTCCACATATGCAGCATTTGGCATCATCAGTCCTTGAACTGGTTCTTGCAGCTCCATGAAGAATATACATCTCAGCTGTTTACAGCCCTGTCACATATTTTGGGTAATCGCTCCTCCCCGAGCCAGCAGTGGTGATCCACTGTTCCCACAGCAACACAGCAATCTTCAGCCTGACTGAGAGGCCATGCTTATTACCAGGCAGAGCTTACCAGTAGGAATGCATCCAGTTTATTGCTCTAGAAGGTCACCTTTCTACAATGATACAGGTAATTATGTGTCATGGTTCAATTTCAGCTGGCAAATAAGTACCCTAAGTACTTTCCAGCTGCCCACTCACATCCCTTTCCCTGCCCACCCCCACCAAAGAGATGGGGACAAGAATCAGGAAGGAGAAGAAAATACAGTTCATGGATTGAGATAAGAACAGTTTTATAACTGAAATGAACATAGCAATAATTGTAATAAAAATGAGAGGGAGAGAGGGAGATAAAACCAAAGAACAAGTGATGCACAATGCAACTGTTCACCATCTGCTGACTGATGACCAGCCTGTCCCTGAACCACAATCACCATCCTGCTCCTGGCTAACTGCCCCCAGTTTATATTCTGAGCATGATGTTCTGTGGTATGGAACATCATTTTGGCCAGTTTGGTCACCTGTCCTAGCCAAGCTCCCTCCCAGCTTTTTGTGTACCTCATCACTGGCAGAGCATGAGACAGTGAAAAATCCTTGACAGAGAGTAAGGGCTGCTTAGCAATAACCGAAAAATCAGTCTGTTACCAACATTATTC
>NW_024496525.1:15388522-15406022 GCF_017590055.1 Onychostruthus taczanowskii | reverse complement strand
CAGATGACAAAAATCAAGAGAAACCATGAACAACCTATTACCCAGAAGCAGCAGTTTAATAGCATACTTCATTTCAGCCTGTAGCCTAAAAGATACAGACTCTAAAGGAAATAACTAGACTTTCAGAAGTTTCTATATAATTGCACAGTTCAGGTCTTCTCATTAGCCAAGCTACTCTTCTTCAGATTTACATCTCTGACTGTAACAAAATCTTTGTTGCACGGTGCACTTAGGATTTTCACCCTTCAAATTAATTTCTTTTTCCCACTGGAAACTAATTCAGTAGCACCCCCGAGTTTTAGGCTTCCATTTGCTGCTGGGAGAGCAGCCTTTTCTGGACATTACAGCCCAGCATAACACTAAGTATGTGCCTGATGTTAAACCTGTGCTGAACTTTCCTCAAGGTAAATGGAATGCAAATGAATGTTTCGTTGTTTTGTTTAATATGGATGATCTCATGCACCTTTGAACTGTTCTGCTGCCAGCTGCCACTTACCACTAACAGAGAAGTAAATTTTATAGGATATGCACTGGATCATTTTAAACTAATCTCCACAAAAAGAAAATAGTTCATTTGGAGTAAAAAAAAAAGTGTCTGACAATGCCACCTCTGTAAGTTGCTTTGATGGGTGTAAGAAAGTGGGAGAAAAGCCCAAGGTACTCTAGCTGGTGGTGTAGCCACACAGCTTATACTTTATTTCCATAACCATTTATAAAAACACAGCAAAATGAACAGTTCTGAGCAGCTTGTGCTCCTGTCATAATGTACAACCTCTCAGTACCTCATGTACAATAATACCTCCATGAAAATCAAGCTGTATTGCTTCTGCTTCTTTGTACAACACTTTGCATGACTAAGAGCAGCAAGTGACAAGGTTCTCCAGTTAACTGAGATTGATTATTGTTGCTTCAGCACATCCATAATCATGATGCATGCAGCATGGAGAGATGGAATTATTTTCAAACACTGCCCTGATTGGTAGAAAAAGCCTTCTTTTCTAACAGAACTGAAAATGCATAGGATGCATGCAATATGCTCTAGAGGAATGGGTACTGCCGTAGCGGCCAAAAGGTCTCATGCCACGCATGCCTCTGAGCAAGATGAGTCATGCATGCTGACTGCATTTGGCATTCTTCAGTCACTGTGGTCAGCACTACAAAGAACATAAATTTACCAGTTGTTACCACTCTGCAGTATCTGTGATATTACTGTTTTACTATGAACAATAGTGAGAATCTGAAAGGACAAGCAATGAGTGTGGTACATGGTGAAAAGTACAGCAATTGTAGGTCTGGATTTTATTTCAGTAACATTGGTTTTACAGCTGGTTAACTGTACTGACTTCAAAAGAATTGCTGCAGATTGTTACTAATGAAGTGACTAGAGAGTGTGAACATCTCTATCTGCTCACAGCAACAGGAAACTGAAGATTCTTTAGCAGAAAAATGGGTTAGCACATTTTTTTCCTTTTCTTTTTCAGCATATATTTTTTAAAGCCATTTCTAAAAATCTCAGAGGACTTAACATTTTAAGGAAGTCATTGTTATGCCATGAAATTCTGGAAGTTATAAAAATATCTAAGACATTGGCACTTCACATTTGGCAACTTCACTGTTTAGTGAATAGCAGAAGTATTCTGAAGTTCAGGTGACTTTTCAAAATCAGAATAATCACATCTTTTGGGAGGATGTGATTCCTGGGAAACAAGGAAGAATTTGCCCTTTTCAACAGACATATCAATATGTTCAAAATTCTTCCTTACTGAGCTAGACAACAACAAAAGTTAGTGCTAAAGTAAATCTCATTTGATCAAATGGATTAAACAGTAGTTTGAGATTGCAGAAATGGACAGTGCACTGCAAACTCCTTAATGATTAAGCAGTGATTTATTAAATATTTTTAAGGTGAAATATAGTTACAAATAGCTCAGTAATAGAAAAAGCAGAAATTTATCTATGCCATAATGAATTTTCTGTATTAGGATTAACACACCAAACTGCAGATAGTTAAATAAGCATTTAAATTACTAATTTTCTCATTATTTCATGCTTCTTGAGATACTAAGTTCCATGTAACCCAAAACCAAAGATTAGAAATGAAATATGAAACAATATGAAAATCATCACAATGTACAGCAATTTATAAAATAATACATCAAGAAGAAAGTGAAACACAATGTAATGTGGTATCAACAGTAGAACTGGTTTTCCTCTGGACTAATGGGTATGATACCTCCCTCTTCATAATTTTACAGATCACAGGACTTCTGAATATTGAACTGCTTGGGCAGAAATGCTGTGTTCTTTACCAATCCATCTTAATTTCAAGTTTAATTCACATATCTCAAGGACAGAAACTGAAAAACTTTCTGGATAAAGTTATGTGTATGCTAGTAGAAAGAGGAGAAAGAAAAACTTATTTTCAATATTGAATCAAATAGAATAAAAAAAGACTTTCAATTACTGTACACACGTGTATATACACACAGCAGTATGTAACTCATTTAGCTTAGGTTACAAAAAAAATTTCCATGAAATAACAGCAATTTTCATTAAACTGTTGATATCAGTGGAGGCACTTTCAATTTAATTCAATGTGGGAATATAGAACGAGATTCAAATTACCCTTTCAGGAAACGAGAAAAGTCTTTGCAGTGTCTCCCCAAAGGCCAGGGTCAACTTTTCAAAAGCAGCCTTTGATTCTGGATGCTCAGCCTGAGACAGCTCTTTGGAAAATTTTGCCATGGATATACAATCCATAATACCTTTATGTCAGGTAGCTATCAGCTAGAGAGTTTTCCTGTTGGGACAGGGTGGGGGCTTGTAGCCTTCTGCAGCTGATATCAAGTGGCACCTACTGTGTCAGGAGCAAGTATATTCAAGGCAGCTAACACTAGCACTGGGTATTAACAGGTATCTTTGGACACCTGCTTTTGCTCAACTCAGGTCACATTTTCTCTCATACCTTTGGTTTTAGTTTCTCTTCATCTTGTACAGAGATTGCCCATGGCAGTTCTCTGTAATGCTATATAACCTAAGAATGATGGAATTAAAGGTCTTAATAAAAGCCCCTGTGACCCTGTGCCAGTCTGGGAAAGGAGCCCTTCCAATGGACTGAGAAACCTGCAGTCTGAATCCTGACCGAGACCACGGTGGGAAGGAGCCTCTAAATTAAGTCACTCCTGTAACTTCTGCCTTTAAGACCAAATCAGAATGGATTTGACCAGGTACATAGTAGGAAATTGGAGTACTGGCTAAAAGATCAAATTTCACACCTTTCTCAAAACTTTTTCTAAAACATATTTGCATTTCACAAAATTGAGTAACGAAAGATTCTACTGTTTCTTTGGAAAAGAGGAAAGACTTCTCATTCACTTTTCCGTAAAGACTGTGGAAAATATCCCCAGAACCTCTCTTTTGTTTAAATAATTATTCTTGCATTTCAGGCCAGCCCGTCTCTTTCTCAAGGCAGTCACAGGTCTTCTCTACTTCCATATCAAATTCTCTCCCTTTCCTTTAGTCTCTTTTTGTGTCCCTCTGGAAAATTCCATCTGTTTTTATTGCTACTCAGAACTGGAGATCATTCCAAGTTTGAAAGATACAAAAGTCTTACATTACTACATTCAGATTTAAGAGCTGAAAGGTGAGAGCAAAACAGCTGCCAAGATATTTAGCTTCAGTTTCAGAAACTGTGAGGAAGACAGGAAGATAGGAAAATAGCAGCACATAGAAAAGAAAAAGCAGGAAGTTACAGAGAAAGGCAAGAGTTATACATGATGCAGACAAATACCATTTCCAAATAATTGCCTTCCTTTTAAAAGTGATTAGTCATATTTATCACTTAGAGCAATACTTTCCACAGTCAGATTATTTCAGGATTCACAATGGTGTTGGTGGGGAGGGACATGCTGATGGTTTAGGTGTCTACAGCTGCTTTTGTGCTATTCCTTCTATGTTAAATTAGCCACTAGCCACAGATCTAGACCCTAAACATATTGCAGAAATATGTTGGGTTGTGTCTTTTTAAACCTTTCAATTGGTTTACATTTGTGTTGGGTCTGAAGTATTCCATTCTGTGAGTACTCGTACATCTATATAACTAATGGAATGCAGATGGATGACTCAGCATATTGGGGTGTCCTCTGGGTATCTTGTATCCTCCCACACTAAGGATGAGCCTCACAACTCGTACGCTACTCCTTCCAACCACAACATTAACATTACATCATGACAATTGACATTAAAATTTAATGACCCTCGATTTGGCACTTCACTTTGGCAAGGCACACTGATATTATAGCAGATTTCAAAATTGATACCAGACTTACTACAGTATTAGCCCATTGTCAGCAGTCAGTGAGCCTTTTTGCAAACATCCTGGAACGTCCTTTCCTCATTGTGTCTCTTGTCCTCAGCTACAGTCACAATATTTGGTAGTGGAGATCACCTGTTAGCTTCTGCTGTGGAATAAATTTCCTTCTTCCTGCACAAAAAATCCATTATTCTTGAAGAAGGTGTAAATCTGGCTTAATACTCCATTTGTTTTCCAGCAGCAAAATGAATGATCTTGTTTCAATTACATTTACAGTAAAAAATATAACATTTACAGTATTTGAGTACTTTGGCTGTTTTATTTATGAATATTGATTTCTGCATAAGGGTACCATTTCTGCTTTACTCTTACTATTTTGGTGAATGAGCACACTAATATTGGCTCTTAGGTGAGCCACAGCAGGTACTGCACAAAATACTGCTGAGACTGTGAGAAAGCTCTCGTCATACTATTTAGCAACACAATGCCAACAAGGATGAGAACAGAACATTTCTCTCTGGGTGTTAGTTCTTAGATATATTGATGTCTATGAAAGTTTTATTTTCAGAAATCAGCAGCTTTCAATCAGACTTTTTAGCAGTAAGTGTTGCAGTTCTAAACTACTGTATGCAATGGGAAAGTGTGGGGTTTTTTTGCATTTCTTCAAATACTAAAACAACAAAAATGGCTACAGAGTAGCAGTGTATCAGGTACCCCAACACTACACCTGAAAGAGGCATTCCTAAGGTAGATCTAATGTTTTTTCCCTGTGGTTTGCAGCTGCCAGTGAGATGCTAATAAGTACCACATGGACTGGCTACTCTCTATTGCTCATACCTGTCCACTAGAGACAGAGTGGAAATCACTGATCACACTTCAGCTGCCTCCTTGACCTGTAGCAGCCACATGTTTCCCTTAAAAAACCTAACTAAACTAAAAACCCCCAAAAAAAGCCACCACAAAATAAGCAAATAACACCACCCACAAAACTGTGGGGATTTTCTTTTGATCAGTTTTACACATTCTAAGAAAAATGTTGCACTTACTACTTTTCCAAATTGAATACTATCAAGGTTAAATATGGAGCTAAATAAAGTGATTTTTGTTTGGGGAAAAAAATGCTCAAGGGGTAAATAGCCCAAAATCCCAACCTTAAAATACATAAATCAAGCAGAGATACAGATAGTCCAAGGTGCATAGATGGCTTTGACTTTAATGGAACAAAATACAGAGATCCTTTAATATTCAAAGCAGTCTATAGACCAACTGGATTAATTGTATTCAAACACAACATCTATTAGGCATTCAGAAATAACTCAAACATCGCAGTGGATAGTGGGTCTTCAAAATGGGATAGATTTTGCAAGGCATTAATTATTTTATTATTAATTTTATTTTCATGTAGTGATGTATCAAAATGCCCTGGGAAGAAAATATCTAGACAGAAATTAAATACATGGGCCTCAGTTTTGTCTTTTCTAGCACTCTGGTTTGAACTGTCTCACTGGTTTACAATGTATTTATGCATGTAACAATAAATAAGAGCAAGAATTATCCAAGAGTATGTATATCCACTCCCGTTGAAGTGTTTGATTTCTGAAGCCAATTTAAGATTTATCTTCATCATCATTGTAAATAAAGAAAGAAATAAACCTGATATTGCAAACTTTTGGAATAAGTTTTATCAAGTACTTTACAGATTGTGGTAGCTTGGTTTGGTTGGATAAGAAAACAGTATATCCATCTTCTGTGCCATCAATTAAAGAATGTAGACCTGCAAATATAATGCAGTTGATTGCTTCCCATTAAATGCTCAACTTTTAGAGATTCACACAATGACCTGGGAGCATGTATATTCTCCCAACTCTGACATTTCTACTTGGCAGCCATGTTATTTTATCAGCACAGTGTCAGCAAACGGGACGTGTGGCTTCAAATTCCATCAATTATCCACTCTATTATGTGTGCAGTATCTCACAGACCATTTAGAAAACTGACTTGACCTAGTGAGAAAGAAGCAAGGAAGACTAAAACGAACAAAGCATTAGTAAATATCTACAGAAAGTCTAGGGGTGCTAGAAATGGCCAGTCCACACAGAGTTGGTGTGAGGCACATCCCTGATAGCTACATTGCTTCACCTAATTAATCTGGTTCCATATCTCATTTTCTAATTTCTATCAGCAAATATATGCTGACAACTAGTAACTTACCACACCCTTTCACTTAGCTTGAAAAATCTACTTCAAATCAAAATTACTACTAAAAAAAATACGAAAACTTATCAAATGTAAAATTAGATTAAGAGTCAATCAAAATCCAACTGTGAATTTATCATTTCAATGAATTTCAATGAATGGTTTAAAATCTGTTCAAAATCTATTTGAAAATGAATATGTAATAATACAGGCATATCTCTTTTTCAAAGCTAGTATTGTCAGATGTATTCTGTGCATTATAATTCATGAACAGGGTAGATGACTATTTGAGAAGTATTAAAATGAGCTGACTTTTCAATACAAGTGTCTGGACAATAAGTTTTTGTATTCTTGGCCATTCAGAAATGTAGACAATTGTGCTAGAAAAATAATGTGTATTGTAATATTCATTGTACAGTAGTAGTATAGTAAGTGGCAATTCTGGACATTACAAGAGACACAAGGATTATTTTCTGTGATTGCACAGAGAATACTTGGATTTCTTGTGAAGCTTTTGCATTGGAAATGAGATTCATCAGTCTGAACAGGGCAGGGTTAGAGCCCTTAGCAACATGCTTATTTTGTAGAAGGTCACTCAATAATAACTTCCTCTGCCCTCCAAGCTTATTAAGACTGACTGGCATATATTAATGAAAACACCTGATTCTCCAACCATAAAACCCAGACAAAGACTTTATTTTAATATTAAGGAAGGAACCCTTAATTAGCAGGGTTTCAAAAATGTCAGCTTCTTCTATTAGCTGTTCTGGTCCATCAAAGCCATAATCCCCACTGTCAAATTTCATCACATGATAGACAGTTTGCTGGCTATCTTTTTTTTTCTTTTAACTGATCATACTGACTGAAGCTTTTTATTTTGCCATCACATTTAACAAGTTTGTATGCATTTCATTGTTACACTGCTGATTTTACTCCTTTTAAAGTCTGCCTGTGTCAGCTAAAAGAAGAAAAAATGTGGGAAAACATAAAGTATTACATATTGATACACAGAGATATAATTAAAGACTTTTGGGGAGAGTTCTCATTCATAATATTGATTCTTTTCTAGGGCATGCAAATGTGCTTCTGTGAAAACACAAATAAAAACTACCATTCACAGATGAATTTCCATTTCAGGCATGTTAAGAGAAGAAAAAAATACAAATTCTTGAAATATTGCAAAGACCTTTAGAGATGCATGTTCTTTAGAATTAACACACAACACATTTTCATGCTGCATAAAATTTGTTCAAGTAGATATTACTTGCACTGCCCTCCAAATGAGAGACTGCATCAAATTTTTCTGAAATAAACATACCAATTTAAAACGATTTATATTCTAGCTTCATTCAGCATTTCCACATTTGGTAAGCATTCACATTCACAGGAATTTATTTTTTTGACTTACAAGAAAGCAATAGAAGACTTCTGTCCTGTCACAGACTTTTAAATGCCCCATGTATACTCTCCCAAGCATGGCCTGTGGATTTGATAAAGCCAGCACATACCTATGTAGGTTTTTGCTTCTTTAACAAGAAAAGGAAAATTTATATAGAATTTGTAGGATGACATCGTATTTAGATGAAGTACCCTACTATGGTCTTTCCCTGCCTTTTTTTTCTCCAAATATTTCCTCTTAAAAGTTTAGATTTATTTATTAATAATTTATGAAATGCTGCACACACAATAAATGATACAGTAAAAAGGAGTCTTAGTATTGAAGTTATAACTGAGTCCAGGTAAGAAAAACAAATTCCCAGTATTCCAGAAAAAGAAATAACTTTCTGAGTGGAAGAGTATGGGTAACATTTACATTTTAACACAGGAGAGAAACAGTCTGAAAAAAAAGACCAAGGTATGCTAGAGTTAAAAAATAAAAGGTACAGACTTCTGCCAAGAACTGGAGGCAGCATGAGAAGCACAAGAAAGCCAAAATCAGTAAAAGAAATTGAGACAATCTGAGAATCTGTGAAGCAGAGTTGTCAGAAAAAATAAAAATGTAGGGATACTTACAGGCATGTAAGAAAAAATCATAACAGTCACAGTTTATTCAGACTGAAGCAAAAAGTGAGACTGAGGTTGGAGGAGGAGGGGAAGATTGCAGAAATGCAGGTAACCAAATGATTAAGAAAAGGATAGAGATGAATAGACAAATTTTGGATGGCTTTGTATACAGGGCGGTATGGAAGGCATGGAGGGGTAACAACGATAGTGAATCTGGATAACAGGATGACAGTCAATTTTAAGTTGAGTGAAAGAAGAATGGTTAAAATATGTTTATAGATGTACTTTTGCAGTACTTGACATTAGTGAAGAGCAGAAAGGAGGGAGGACGTCCTGTGGCCTGAGAGATGCATATGGACTGCAAAGAGGCAAAGAGTCACGGGTTCTGAAGACAAAAGACACCTTTAGAGCTCTGTGATATTTTTTGTATTTTAAATCCTACAACACCTAATACATTTAGGAAACAGGCCAAAAATTCACTTCTGCTTTGATGGAGATATGGTCAAGAAATGAAGGAGGTGTTTGAAATACAACTGCAAGGGTCAGTGAGAATGACAATACTCACAGAAGCAAGAGGAAAAAAAATCCAAGACTTAGGATTATAGAGGCTGTCGGAAATTTTTGGCAGAAATGAGAGGTAAATGGTGAAAACAGGGCTGAAGTCAGAAAATCATCAGCAGAACAGAGGGAAATTAAGAGCTAATAGAGGAGATAAAAAGGGAGAAATCAGAGATATGCACTGAGAAGTGCAGAAACCAAGGAAGGAATTGGTGCTTCTGAGGGAGAAAGACAAATGCAATGCAGAGAATAAGTCTAATAAAGGAAGAAAAGCAAAATATATTCTTTGCTAAAAGACAGTCTGTAAACTGACTCACTAGCTACACCTTGGCCATGTAACTCAGATATTTAGTGAAAATATATGTTTCCTACCCCAGGGAAAGGATTCCAGTTCTTCACACAATGGCTAATAATTGCATAAAGCTATATGTGTTTATTGAAGATCCTTGTACCACTGTCTTTTTGAATGCTCTGCTTAGACTTTACTGCTTCCTGAGTGCCTATATTACAAGTGACCAAGTGTGTTTCTCAGGTGAACTTACATCTAGACACTGCATTTGTTTTAATGGGTTTAAGTGACTGTGAACATTTGCTCATATGATTTCGCTTTAATTTAATTAATTTAGTAATGTAACTCCCTATTTAGAATGGAAGATTTCCTTGGATTTTGAATAATACATCTACGGAGTGGAGCAACAGTGGATGGCAGCAAGATAATGAGGCCAACACATGAAGTTCAGTTTGCCCTCCAGCATCACTCACAACACCTACTAACTAAAAACCAGTTAAACAGGAAAGCTATAGAAGTTTTAGACTCTGAGCAATGTTTATCTTGCAAGGTATATGACAACTAACCTTAGTTTTGAAAGCAGTTTTTTCCTATAAATGCATCCAATTAAAGTTGTTTGTCAAAACATCTGTGAGTCACTTTTGGGATTCCACTGCAGAGTAAAATACAAAAAAAATATGGTCCCCACTTTCAAGCATTTTTACCAAGTAAGCATATATTTTAGAATGTTTCCCTTCTCTTATTAATTTTTTTTTGTATTTTTTATATTAAATGGTTCTCTTGTTTTAATTTTTATTTATCTCCCACAGCTAATGCATGACAGCATCTGTCTTTCACAACAAATCACAGTGAGGGTCTTTTTGTTACTTCTTTGAACAGTCCTGTTTTTCTGGCAGCACACAGGCTCTGTCAGGGTCCAGTATCTATCTTGTACTGCTCCCATTCTGAATATGCAGTTGATTCCATGGGTATCATACAGGAACATAGAACAAAGAGAGGAAGAAGAAAAAAGAGCAAGAGAGGCTTTTGTGATTGTCAGGATTCAGATGTTATGTGTCTGGCTAAGGCTATGATCTGGAGATGTCCAAGATCTGGTTTGTCTTGCTAGCCACCACCATGCAGTCCTACAAAAATTGCATAGAAGGGAAAGGCTCCAGGTACCTAACATGCCAATAATTAAGAAATTCTCCAACACTTCTCTTTACAGTTGCCTTGGCAAATAAATATTGTCAGGCCTTGATTGCACTTTATTTTCACAATATCCTCAACATCCTTTCTCATGATGCCTAATATTTGGGCTACTTTTGCACATTCATTTGACAGTTTCAGAGAACTATCCATAGTGACTCCAAGACCCTTTTCCTGAGGTGTAACTAATGCTCTACTTGAACATAGTTAATAGTAGTCTCTGCTGTCCATAGAACTGTCTCATCCAAGAACAGAATTCCATTAAAAATTATTATCATATTTTGGGTATGACAGCATCTTAAACTTCAGTTGTTCTGCAGCCATGCTTGCAATATCTGCTTGGGAAACTGTGTGGTGCTGCCTTGCTGCTGGATTCCAGGTGGTCTACCACAACCTGGAACCTTCTATGTTTGACTGGCCCTTCCTAAGCCTCTAGTCAGCATTGTGATAGCACTTTAAGTTGTTTGAAATCATACATGGGGTATGATATGTGTGTTTTATATCAGACGCAGCCAGAATGGTGTACTTATGGACTCACGGTGCCTGAATACAGCAAGGGATAATGAGGCTTATGCAAGGAACAGAAGGGAGAAAAAGGTAAGAGAGCAGAAGGACAGCATAAGGATGCAGGCAAATGAATAAAACTGATTTTTTCAGTTGCTACAATTTTGGGTGAGAAATTCTGGGGTGCCTTCTCTAGAGCAATGCCACTTTTGTGGATCAGAATGGTCAGTTTTTCACTGACAACCAAGAATTTCAAAACACTTCAGTTGGAAAAGAGTTTTATAATCACTGACTGGAAATTCTGCCTGCTGGCAATGTAAGCTATTATTTTTGTATATAGTGTGCACAATTAATACTAGTGTATTTGGACCAATTTGTGCTGCAAATAAAGCTGTGGCCTTTCCTTGCCAAAAAGAGTGTAATTTCAAGCCATCAGGATTTGCATCTTGGGAAAGGATGGAAAATGAATATGCCAAAGATAAAAGGAAAAATATACTGCTTTAAAGAAATAGTAAATCACTGAACGTAAGAGAAAGGGAATTAGGTTCAATGATAGTTCAGTATAATGTTTTGTTTCTTGCCTTTTGTCTTACTGTAGGAAAGAACTGAAGGAAGCTAAATGAGGTCTCATTATAAATATCTAATCAGACTTTTGCAGTCCAAAAACTGCCATAAACCACATTTTCCTATGTCTACAGTCTATATTCAAAATGTAATAAAAGTCTTACATTTCAGACTTTACAGGAGTTTAGATATACAGACTTCATTGATGGGAGTGCATGGTATATAGCCCAAAAGATTAAATACATTGCTAAAGATATACAAATTTCTTACTTCCTTTTTCAAAGGTGGTTTACATTTTTATACTTCTCTGCAAAATGCTTTTCACTAAATTCTCCTGTAAGTATTTTTACACATTGAGCTGACTTTTCAAAAGAAAGTAGAAGCTTGGTGACAGAAGCTGTACAACACCTGTGCAAGCCTATGTACGACTTAATTCTCTTTCCTACATGTGAGACTCTCAATGGATTTTTAAATCCATTTTTAAGCATTTTGTAGCATTCAGACACAAATACTGTGAGTCTGCTTTGGAGAGGAGTTTGAGCATGAAAGAATCATCTGCATTGTTATCAATTAAATTGCCATCAGTACTGCAGGCACCTCTGGCAGGGTTACAGGCTCCAGAGAGTTTGGATTGACTCACAGTACTAGGAATAAAGGTCAAACTGACTCTCACCTTTGCAGCACTGATAGAAGCCCTATATAAATCACTTGATATACAAATATTTATTTATCAACATTTAGCTAGTCAACAGCATGGTGTGGTCTCCACATATTCCATAAAGAAGATTGTTTACATTTTCTGAACTCAAAGTAAAAGTCAGCACTACCTGATGCTCACTAGGATTTTTTGACTACTAATATGTCATAATTACCAGGGTTTTCACAAAGCAAACAGATTAATTTCTAACTATATAAGGACCAGTCTTACATTCTTTTTTAAAGAAAAAAATGAACTTCTGAAATGAACTGCACAACAGCTCACCATACTGACATATTGTGATCTGTCCCAAATACAAGAGTACATTCTTAGCATATTATTTGTGTCAGCTTCACAAAACTATTACAGTTTCACTTTTTCTTTGTGTCTGTAATGGTTCCCCATTGTCCTGATAAGTGGGCAGTCATTTCTCCCTGAACAGATAGAGCTGTGAAGGAGAATTATATTTCAACACTTATGTAACAGAGATTAATTGATTGATTAGATTATTAATTAAAGTTTCCATTAAATTCTCTTTTTAAAAAGCACAGGATCATGGATCCCCAGGGCTTTTTCTAAACCTTGAAATCGTAAACAAGAGAATGCATAACTAAACATTGTACTTTATCTTGTGAAGAATAATTAAGCCAATGGATGCATTGCTATGAAGAAAAATATTTTTTCTTCCAAAATATACTTTTTTTTTCATAAAACCTTAGGAAAAAGAAAGCATTTTTTGGGTTTCCCCTACTGCAATAGAGGAATAGACACCAAAAGTAATGTTTTAAACATAGAGGTACCCATATGTATTGTGTGCATTCTGTTTGGGGTTTATAGGCTATACATTTTTAAGAAAAGGTAAAGAAGTGAAAACATGACTCATGTTGTTTTAGATTTGAACTGATGGTCTACCTAGAAGTCCCAGCCATATAATATTTGAGAGACTGTAGAAAAATAAAAACAGCAAGTGGCCTTTTAGGTAACCCATAATTAAAAGCAATTTTGAGCTGTCTTTTCAGGGAAGCTACCCAGGGGAAGTATTTGCTACCTGTTTGACCTTCACAATTGTGAGTCCTTGGCAGTGTCAGCGACCCTCTGAACTGAATTCAAAACTAATCTCTAACAGAAAAAGAGAAACAGAATTCATGCAAATCATATTAATTCCAACATTTCCCCAGTGAGCTGGGTATAAACTACAGCCTAATTAAATATTTTTTAACGATGTGAGTAATTTTTGCCAAGGGGCGGATTCAGGCGAAAATTTAATATGAGATCACAAAAGCTGTTCCCAGCGTTGATTCTGTAAATTAATGACTATCTGCCTTATGATAAAAACATGCTGCCAAGAATGAAAATGAAGTCAGCAAAGCTTGCTCTATTTGTCTAACAACCAAATATACAGAATGCAAAACTTTAAAGGATATGGAAAATTTCCATTGTCTGTATGATATATTCCTGATAAAGATGCATGACACTGACAGCATAAAGCTGCTTTATGTTATACAAGACTATCAATTCTTATTGGTTATCATTAATATAGCATTAGCTACTGTTAGTTATGAACTTTAGTGAGGCAGTGCCAAGCACCAACATCAAGAACCTGAGAGGCATTCATTTATGTGTGGGTAGGATAATGTGCTATTGACCACTTCATGAACTGGGTGTCTCTAATACACACTGAACGTGGCACAATTTATCAGAGCTGCTTATAAAAATTCAAGCATCTTACCTAACACTTAAAAAGACTTATTGTTGTAGTATCTAGGCACCAATCTTAAGTGCTTGTCAGAAAGAAGATCTCATCAAAACAATGTTATTAGTGTTTTCAAATAATAAATGCACAAAAATGAAAACTATGATCAAGAGAAACTATACAAAGGAACAGGAATTACTCATGCATAAGTCTGTCCAGATTTTTATCATGATTTGGAAATTAAACAATAAGCCTTATGTGATTAAAAGGCTGCTTTATGAAGTACAGTATTAGATCAGATACTGAAGATATTCTAATGCAAAATCCTCTGCTTAACCAATAAAAGACTCCATGCCTTTTGTTCTTCTCATGCTAACCTAACTTGTAACAAGACCGCCAGTTAACACCAAGGAATTACAAAGCATCACCAGATGACAGGTGAGCAGGACTTGGTAGCACCCTGGTCAAGAGGCCAGCCCAAAAATAAGGCTTTGCAGCCTTATTTATTTAAATTTCTGCCAGTGTTGGCCACTGAGACTGAATTTACAGCTTTTCAATTAAAAGGTCATTCTGTGCTAACCAGCATGCCATTGCCTCATTATAATCAGAAAATTAGTGAGAAAAGACTAGCATGAATAATATGAAGGAGACAATCTGAAAGGTGAAGAGGCATGATTTTCTTGCTTCATGAGAAAGGGGAATAAAGCTTGCTGTTTAGAAACAAATATTTTGCTTATAGTGCATGAAATAAACACTTTACCATTTCTTTCTATTTCAGAACAAGTAAATTGGTCATTTTCTGTAAATTAGGCTTGACAGATGAAAGGATGGTTTACCACTACTGAACAGTGTAAGTTAGGGTATAGCTTCATATGAGATGAAATGTCTATGTGAGATTTCAAGTTTCAAAGCATCGCAATAGAACTTTTATGTTTCTTAACTAGAGCATAGCCTTTTTGTAAGTGTAATAATTTTAAGCCTTTAAATAAAAACAATAACTCAGAGAAACAGTTAATATCAAATATATCTTAGAATATTTATTAATTTACTATTGAAAACTGAGATGTAATTCAAAATTCAATGTGCCTGTGAACATGCTAGAAATTATGAGCCATTGAGTACAGAAATGCAAACTACACAAAGGATGAGGACTTTTGCAAATCCCCTCAAAACGCTGGGAGAAACTACTCAATCTATCATATACAAGCCATAGAATGTGTAGTCTTCCAAGCAGCCACAAAGCTCTACAATATGCACAAATAGAGGAAAAAAACCCAAACATAAAAATGCGATACATTTTAGAATAACGAAAATGTTTCAAACTCACAATTTAAAAATTTTTACTTAATGAAAACCTGGAAGCTATCCTACTTTCAGTCTGAAAGCAGAGTTCATCATTAGGGGAAAATGACGAATTTTTGCTCAACATTGTTAATAAGTTGTAAGCCTCTGGAACAGGAAAAGTAAGCTAGAGAGCATGAAACTATTTTCAGGAAGAGCACTTAGAGATTACAGCCAAACACTTTAATGCCCTCCATTCTCTGCAGTTACCTGCTCTATGTTCAGACCATGACCCACCCTCCAAGAGCTTTGTTCTCTTCTAGAGGAACTCATCCTGTACTCAGCAGACACTGATGAACCCACACAGACACAGCCAGTTAGTGGCAGCCCTGACCTGCTGCTTTGGATAACCTCTTGAATAGCTTAGAGACACGCTGTAACCCAAACTGAGAGGCTGAGGTCCTTCTCTTAACGAAGCCTGACTGAACAAATTTTTTAATTATGCTCTCACTTGTTTTATTTTCCAGGAATGGAGACAGTCTTTCTTGCACACGTGAAGTAGTCAGAAACTTGCCCGTGGATTTTCCCACATGACAAAAGAAAAAGAAGAAAGGAACATGAAATTCAAGTTTCCAAGACCCCTACTACTGAATCTCCCCCTCTGGAGAAAGCAACTGCAGAAGGTAAACAAAAAGAAAGTCTAGTAATTTATTTCCTATATTGCACAGGATCTTATGGAGACCTTCACTCTATAATAGCATATGAAATGAGAGTTGATGAGGTAACCTACAAAGAGAGAGGAAGAAATCTCATGTCTATCTACAGTTTTTATTTTATGCAGCTGTAGCTGAGAGATCTTGTGATAAAAGCGTGCCAATATTTACTGCTCTGTGCATCACAAATCCCCAAATATATTATTAAATAGAAGCAAATTTGATAAAAACAATAAAAACATTCAAAAGACTAGTGTAAGTTAGGTGTCTACAGACCTTTGAGAATTAATCAGCTGATTTCAAAGGCCTGTGTAACTACAGATACACGGCAGATAATTTCAGCTGTGCAGTTCAATTTAAGGGTAGAAAAATACAGGTGCATAATTTCAAAAAAGAAATATAAATCAGGCCTAAGTCATTTGGGAGTACTAACTCTAGACTAAATAGCTTGGCCAAATAACAAATAACAAAACAATGCATGAAGAGTAGGGGAGAAAATAACATTGTGTACAGAGAGAAGGAAGAATTGAACAACTGTGCTTAAAGTCCTATTTCTTGATTCTCGTAAAATCTAGGAATTTTGAAAAGAGTTTGCCTAAATAACCCTTTTGTATCTTTAATTTTTTTTAGAAAATTATTATTTACAGAGATATTCATAGCTGTGTCAGCCACTGGTCTTTACAGGGTGGGAAACTTGCATAATATAACTGCAAGACTGGCAGTTACTTTGTGTTTTCCCAACAATCCTAGACTCTAGAATCATGCAAATAGCACAGAATTTTAGCTTACCTCTAAAGATGCAGAAAATTGCTAGCTCATAATGCAAGACTTCAAAAACTTCAAAATCCACAGAGTTAAAAACATGTTTACATTTCTGATGCTTAAGATAAGACCTTGGTTTTTCCCCCTAACTGGTTATCTTTTAATGCTTCAAGCTATTGACAGCCCTTTGGCAACAGCTCTGTTTTGTTTAGATCTTAAAGGGCCTGATGCACTCCTCACTGATGCTAGCAGATGCCATTTTTTAATTTACTTAGATTATTGATCACATCTTCAGACCACAACGAGGGTGATAATAAAAAGTATGGAGATTACATAATTCTTGCTGGAATTTTGTTCCGTAATAAAGCTTTGAAGACAGCTTATGCTGCAACAACTAATGAATATGTGCTAGACTTTCTGTGCAAGGCAGAATATTTCTATTAAGTGTCTGGATCCCTTCACATTCAGTTTGTTTATGGAATGGGATTTTTAAACATTACCAGCAGATTTCTTGATAAACCAGTGTGTAATGCTGCAGGAAAGAAAAAAAAGCCTTTTTTGAATCAAAGATTCAGAACTGAGCTTTGCACTATTTTGTTGAGGCTGTAGATTTCACTCTCAGTTCTAGAAACCAGCCTCTTTTCTCTTCTCTGTTCTTTATTTGGCAGAGTTTGGCTTCTGAATGGGTGGGTGAAATCTACAGCAGCTGTAGTAACAAGCAGTTTCAAACCTTGAATAT